>NW_024423344.1:6913980-7198658 GCF_017311325.1 Ursus maritimus | reverse complement strand
TAAAGAAAGGGGGGGTAATCAGAAGGGGGAATGAAACATGAGAGACTATGGACTACGAGAAACAAACTGAGGGCTACAGAGGGGAGGAGGGTGGGGGAATGGGATAGACCGGTGATGGGTAGTAAGGAGGGCACATATTGCATGGTGCACTGGGTGTTATACACAACTAATGAATCATCGAGCCTTACATCGGAAACTGGGGATGTACTGTATGGTGACTAACATAATATAATAAAAAATCATTATTAAAATAAAAAATAAATAAATAAATAAAATAAAATAAAATCAGTATGTCCCTTGCTGGGACCATAAGGCCAAATGTGCTGAGTTGGAATAAATAAATAAATAAAATAAAATAAAATCAGTATGTCCCTTGCTGGGACCATAAGGCCAAATGTGCTGAGTTGGAAGAAAGGAAGACTGAAAGGTAGTGATGATTCAAACCCGATAAAGCCAACACAGATTAAAAGGGAAAATATTGAACCCTCTCTCTGTAGCCATTGCTAACTTTGTATTTAATGTGAAACTTGATTCTCTTTTAAAAACTACATTATGGGGGTGCCTGGGTGGGTCAGTCGATTAAGCATCTGCCTTCGGCTCAGGTCATGATTCCCGGGGTTCTGGAATAGAGTCCCTGGTCGGACTCCCTGCTCAGCAGGCTGCCTGTTTCTCCCTCTCCCTCTGCCTGCCACTTCCCCAGCTTGTGCGCTCTCTTACTCTGTCAAATAAATAAAATCTTTAAAAAAATAAAATAAAAACTGAATTATGTACCCCGCACTCTCCCCCCAAATAATTCTACCTCTTAGGCTCTTAGTCAGGGGTAGGGTGGCATAAACAGCCAGAAACCTGGATTATAGGCCATCCCTGTCCTGTTGCACGGCTCTCGGTTCCTTAACCTGTAAGTTTCACTACTAAAATCAGCAGTGTTTTAGCTGGCATTTGTTGAATATTTACCATGGGCCAGCACTTTATGAAGATTGTCACTTTAATCCCCCAAAACAAACCTGTGAAATGGAAGCCCTTGTTATTGTCATTCCTGATGAGAGACTGAGACTAGCAGAGGTGGCCCGGCGTTGAAGCCCAGAAGCCCCATGGGCACGTGGCAAGTGAGGTCAGAAAGGCTCACAGAGCGAAGTCAGCATCTCTGGAAGTGCAAAGAAGCCGCGTGTCAGCTCAAGGGAGGCGGTTCTTAGCAGTAGGCGGGCCTGGCAGGGTGCCTCAGCACAGAAGGAAAGGAAGAACAGAGCGCAAGACCAGGGAGAAGGGCCAAGCATACAGAGATCCTGAGACAGGAATGCCCTTGACACATCTGAGAAACTGCAAGAGGGTCAGTTTGGCCAGAGATGAGCACTAGAATAGGTGCTCAGAGAAACTGGCAAGGGCTGGTCTTTGCATCTTGTGGGCTTCAGTAAAGATTTCCTATTTTATTCTGAATGTGATAGAAAGCCATTGGAGTTTTAAGACCAGGGGTTCCTTGGTAAGTTGGTGTTTTAAACAGGTGACCATAACTGCTGTGTGACTTGTGTATAGGTGGGTGGCAGGGGAAGCAGGAAATGGTTTGGAGAACTGTCACATGCAGATGAGATATGATGGTGGCTTGGACCAGTGTGGCAGTATCAGAATCAGGATCTGATCTAACACAGGGCTGGCAGGACTTGCTGAGGGACAGAAGAGACATGAGGGAAGAAAGGTGCCATGGGAGACTCCTAGGGTTTGGGCTGAGCAACTGGGTGAATGGAACCGTGTCCACTGGGGTGGAGAGGAGCAGAGAAGTCTGCTTGGGTCACATGAAGTCTAAGATGGCCATTAGATGACTATGTGGAGATGCCAACCTGGCCACACCACTTGTCATGGCTAATTTTATCTGTCAACCTGGCTGGTCATGGTGCTGATATTTGGTTAAATGGATGTTTTGGTTAAATGGATCCAGTCTGGATGTTGTTGTGGAAGTATTTTTTTTTTAGATGAGATTAACATTTAAATCAGTAGACCTGGAGTGAAACAGATTACTCTCTGTGCTGTGAGTGGGCTTCATCTAATCAGTTGAAGGCCTTAAGAGAAAAGACTGAGGGTCTTCAGGAAAGAGGGAATTCTGCCAGCAGATTGCCTTCAGACTTAAGACTGCAACATCAGCTCTATCCTGGGTCTCTAGCCTGCCAGCCTATCTTGCAGATCTTGGGCTCACCAGTCCCAAAATCATGCAAACTAATGCCCTAAAATCTCCCTATCTACACACGCACCCATGCGCGCACACACACACATCCCTGACTAATACGCACTCTACAACTCAGCTCAAGATAGAAATTTCGGAGTCACCAGTGTACAGGTTAGAGTTGTCCAGTAGAAATAATGTGTGAGACACTTAGATAATCTAAAAGTTTCTAGTAATCACAGTAAAAAGAAGGCCTAAAAAACAGGTAACACTAATTTTCATGTGTTCGATTTAATCCAGTGGAGCCAACATTTTACCATTTCAGCATATAATCAATATGAAAGCATTAATTAGGTATTTTACATTTTTTTCCACACTAAGTCTGCAAGATCCAGCCTGTATGTACACTGACAGTATGTTTCAGTTTGGGCCTGTCACATTTCTCATGCTCCGTAGCCACGCGTGGCCCGTGGCTGCCGTACTGGACAGCACAGGGCATGGAGATACTGAGATCTGTGGGGTCGGGTGGGACCACGTAAGATGCACGTGCAGGTGGAGAAGAGGAGAGAACAGAGCCCAAGACTGAAACTAGGACTCCCAAATGTTTCAAAGGTAGGAAAAGAAAGAGCATCCAGCAAAGGAGCCTGAGACCAAGTGTCTGATGAGCAAGTGAGAAACGAGAGGGTAGAATCTTAAAAGCACAAAGCACTTCCTGTGTGTTCCTTACAAGAGGCGAGCATTCGGTGTGTGTCCCCTGTTCGGGTGTTACCAACACAAGATAGAGCCTGTAAAGAAATATCGGAAGGTACAGTGGGCGAGCACAGCACAGACAGGCATTCGTCACCTTCACCCAGATCTGGAGTCTGACCGAATCTGCAATCTCAGTCCGCCCACCCCCAAGGAAATGAGCAAGGCTGTCCAGGAAGCCATCCTCAGCTGCCCTCGAGCTGTTTGTTCACGCACGGTAGCACACCTACTGCGCGCCAGGCATGACCTTGGGGGAAGAAGTGTGGATTAGACGTGGTCCACCCTTCAAGGAGCTCCCCGCTCAGCAAGGAAGAAAGCCAGGATGGAGTTGCCTCTCTGGGAGCAGGTAGGTGGGTTCTCACATCAACATCAAGAAGAACATTAAGTATAATCAACATCATTCTTGGGGGAGAAAAAAATCCCTTGGGGAGGGTACATTGGCATCTGAAATGCAGCCTCTCAGTAAATACAACAGAGCCAGTTTCCCTGCAGCACTCGAGCAGATGGCTGTTTCCGCGGCTGAGCACCAGAGCACTTGGCTTGGCTTGTGTTTTGAGGTCATGTTGTATGAAAAATATGTGTCGTAGCTTTAAACACTGGTGTGTGAGATGCTCCCAGCAAGAGAGGACCAGAACGGGATACAAATGTTCACAGATTCACACCCCAGAGCGTACGTGGATTGTGGGGGGACGGCTGGCAAAATCACCTGCTTTATATTGTTTTTTATTTAAAGTTTTCTTCGGGCACCTATGCTTAAATTCACTTGAGCTATGCACATACGACGGACTCAACCGCAAAAAGATGATTATGATGCCATGTGGCAAGTGTGATGCTCCTTCGGAGGAGGCGAGGCATGTCAGAAGATGCAGCAGGAATCCCGCTCGGAGCTCCCAGGGCTCTCGAGAAGCCGGTGGGGGTTCGGGTCTTTGCCTACGTGAACAGTGAAGTGAGAGGAGAGCCATGTGAGTTTAGGCTCAACCCCAGCTTGCTCCTCATCGTAAAGGGAAGGAGGGGAGACGCCCCACTCCAGGAGGACCCTCGAATGGCCCTGCAAGGCAAGGAGGAGACAGCGCCCCAGCCCCAGCTGGCTGCTAGAGAGAAGGTTCGGTCCTGCCTCTACATGCTCTCTATGCCCTTCTTCCATGGGGTCCCCTCTGAAGACTCAGCACCAGGCTTCCTACTCAAGTCCAGCCACAGTCTCTCACCCCAGGCCCAGGATGAGCCTCGCCCAGGCAGGTTGGTGAGTCCTGAGCCCCATAAAGGGTTAGGTCTGCCCATGCCATTCACCGGGAGCTGCTGTCACAGGTCTTTCTTGGATTATTCCAAACCCTTTCCATCTTATCTTCTTACCTCCTCCTGGGGCCTCTCTGACAAGCCCATCCCAGCCCTGTCGCCTGTTGCAGACACGCGTCATGGGCTCAGCTCCCCAGACTTCCTTTGGTCTCCACTTGCAGGCTCCATGCACAGTCAGCAAAGGGTGGGGGACGCTTGCCCCCTTCTGGGGGGGCCCTTGGAGATGGAGAAAAGGCAAGACTGCAAGGAGCGGCCAGCTCCTGAGGATGCGGTGCCCCTTGATGACCGAGATGACGTCTTGATTCACTTGCCCACTAGGGCCCCTCATATAGGCCCTTGGTTGGGTTTGCAGCGCCGGCAAGGATCTGAGGGTGGGCTTCGGATACCATCTTCCCGCCCAGCTCAGGTGTCCCCAGACAAGCCGTCTGCAGGAGGACACACCTTGGGATGACCAACAACGCTCACTATTCCATGGAGTTTGCTGAATAATCATGACACCTCCGTAGCTTACTTCCTTGCCCCGAACCCCCTACAATAAACTTGTCCAAGAAAGAGAAGGACTTGTTCTGTCTCATCACTGCTCTTGACTTCACGAGGCCTTCCATTGCTCCCTGTTCTTGCAGGTCAGCTTTGCCTGGCCTCCCCAAGAGAGGAGAGGGGAGAACATGCCCCGAGTCCCCTCCTGCTGGGGGTGTGTCATTTCCAGGGCTTGCCCGCAGTCCCATGATTACAGGTGGCAGAGACCACTTCTTGTTCGTATGGGAGTTCCATCTTTTCGTGCCTCATAAGGGGACATGGTTACCATGTAACTGGTACATTAGCACCGTCCCAACAATTCCTTCTGAGTGGAATCACAGTGGGTCAACAACTTTTGTTTCCAGCAGTCCCCTGCATCCAAAACAAACAAACAGGAAAAGAACAAATGGATGAAATGATTATAAGACTAAAACGTACAATCACAGAATTGCAAGCTCCTTGAAAAGTCCTCTGGGCCTCCTGCCTCAGACCTTCTCTGGCTCCCAGTGCCCACACAGAACCACTTGCCGTGAAAAGAGACTTGACCCCATCTTTAGAAATAAAAAACTCTGGAGCGGAGGACTGCCACCTTCTCCGCTAAGTTCCAGCCGTCTGTCCTCGTATTGTCACTCCCCAACCTCTACCTTCATTTCTTGTTATGGTTTTTCTTACTCCTGGAAGCTTGTTTATTGTTCTGCCCTCATCCAGAAGAAGCTCCAGAAGGCGGGTGCCTTGTCCTGCTCCTTCACCAGAGCGGCCCTGGTGGTGCCTGCCGGGCCGGTGTTAAACAGTGAAATCTCGCTGCTCCCTACACCGCTAAGCCGTCATGACCTCAGGAAGCAATGCAGCCTGGGTGCTTCCGGATGACGCGGTTTGAGACTGGTTCAGCGAACGTTAAGAGGGGTCAGAAGCTGTAGCAAGAGGAGCCAAAGAGGCAGTCATCTGCAGAGCTAGCAATGGGGCTGGCCATGTGCCTCTGCTGCTGGCCCGGGCTCCCCCTCCAGCTTCCTCACTACACACACACACACACACATACACACACACATAGAGGCTTCCTGCCCACCATTTACAAACTAGAGTTGAAAACAAATCAGGTGTGGCACACCTGGGTGGCTCAGTTGGTTGCATGTCTGACTCATGATCCCAGCTCAGGTCTTGTGAGTTCAAGCCCCATACTGGGCTCTGCACTGGGCATTGAGCCTACTTTAAAAAAAAAAAAAAAGGCAAGTGCTACCAAAAACTGAGACATCAAGAGGAACAAACAACCAAAAAGAAACTAAGAAGGAAATTTAAAAAGATAAAATAATTCATTTTATGAAAAAAGCATGAAGATAGGTAAAAATTAAAGTGTAGGTAATAAAAGGGTGTTGCTTAAAGAAATTAAAATGATTTATAAGTCACAATAAATGGAATAAGAATTTTAATTTTTATTTATTTTTAACTTTTTATTTTTTATTTAAATTCAATGTAATTAACATATAATATATTATTAGTTTCAGAGGTAGAATTTAGTGATTCATCAGTTGCATATAACACGCAGTGCTCCTTACATCACATGCCCTCCTTAATGCCCATCACCCAGTGACCCCATCCCCCTACTCCTCTCCCCTCCAGCAACCCTCATTTTGTTTCCTATGATTAAGAGTCTCTTCTGGTTTGTCTCCCACTCTGATTTTGTCTTGTTTTATTTTTTCCCCTCTTCCCCTATTATCCTCTGCCTTGTTTCTTAAATTCCACATATCAGTGAGATCATATGATAATTGTCTTTCTCTGATTGACTTATTTCACTTAGCATAATACCGTCTAGTTTCATCCATGTCATTGCAAATGGCAAGATTTCATTTTTGATGGCTGTGTAATATTCCATTGTGTGTGTGTGTGTGTGTGTGTGTGTGTGTGTGTGTGTATCACATCTTCTTAATCCAATCATCTGTCGATGGACATCTGGGCTCTTTCCATAGTTTGGCTATTGTGGACATTGCTGCCGTAAACATTGGGGTGCAGGTGCCCCTTTGAATCACTATGTTTGCATCCTTTGGATAAATGATTAATAGTGCAATTGCTGGGTTGTAGGGCAGCTGTATTTTTAACTTTTTGAGGAACCTCTGTACTGTCTTCCAGAGGGGCTGCACCAGTTTGCCAGAACAAGAATTTTTTTCAAGATAAAATTTCAGACAGAAATAAATAGAAAGAAAAATTTGAAACATGAGCAGGAAGGAAATTAAGGCAGGCAAACTGGATAAAGTTATAAAACAAAGACCAGAAACCTTAAATACTTAGAAAGATACATAAAATAAGCACCGGTTTATGGGCAAACTGATAAAATATTTTCGAAAAGTGCACAACAAGGGAGGCTCTCGAGGCTAAGGTAATTGGAGAGAAGATACCAACAAGTGCAGAGCTGGGAGTGCAGACTGAGGTGGCCCACGGTGAGGTGCTCTGGCAGGCACTGCCCAGGCCCGGGCTCCATGACTCCTGATGAGATCTAGGAGAGCCTGCCTTCAAAACTGGCTGCCTGCCACCAATCAGCCCGAGGGTCGCTAAGGCCCAGAGTCCAAGGGAAGCCACACTGGCGGTGAGCATCTGTCCCCATGACACCCTCAGTCCCTCCCACCTTTGCAACGTGAAGCATGACGCCACGTGGATTTCCACACACTTCTCTGCGCAGGCACATGTAAAGTAGAAAGCCCTTCTGGGCTGAAGGAAAGAACAAGAGTGAGAAGACAGAAGAGGGGAAGAGAAATCCCGTGGATACATTATTGCATGACATGGGCTGTGCTGTGGATTCACAAATCCGCTTCTCTTGGAGATGCCCCCCAGCTCATCGTGCCACATTTGTAATGATGGTGTGTCCATTGCCCAGATGGGAACCCTGAGGCCCGTGACCCTTTCCCACCCCTGTTAGCCTCTGTAGGATCAGCTTCAGGGATTCACCAGTGATTCTCAGCTCTTCTTCCCCCACCCCCCATTGAAGCCATGTTTATTCTCTTTTTGGCCTGCCAATTTCTACAGTCAGTTCCTAGAGTTTCTCCCTTGATACATGCATGTTTCATGGACTTTCTGTATCCCAGATCCAAGAAGATGTCACTGCTGACATAAGATTCGCAATGCTACCTCCATTCTGCCCACTAAGCCACCAGAAAGCCCGTCTTCTAGCTGTCCTCCACAGCCTCGCCGGGACGTGGGTCCGGGCCTTACAGAGCCTGCCATGGGACTAGGTAAGAGATACCAGGACACTGCCAGTGCGGGGCACAATTAATGGCCAGTGGATATAGAGCTTTGGAAAGCAGGGCGCTCAGAGGCAGATCTGGACTCAGTTGTGACTCAGCACAGGTTTCTGAACCTCTGACTCCTCACATAAGCCAGAATTCATAATCACGTCCACCTCCAAGGGTTGTGTTCCCTGAGTTCATTTCTATAAAGCTTTCCTGCCACACAGCGAAGAGTGGCCCTGGTCCTGAGTAGGTCAGAAATGACGGTGTGGACAGTGTGGCGGGGGCAGGACCCTTGGAGCTGTGCCCAGAGAGGAAATGGACTGGGCCTGTGTCTCCTCTTGATGGCATTGTGACCAATTCCATTTTTCTGGCTCAGTGCTCCTCAATCAGGGCCAAATTTGAGCCTCGGGGCCCACTAGGTGATGTCTGGAGACATTTGTCACACCAGGAGAGGAGGAAGATGCATGTAGGGTAGAGACCAGGGATGCCGCTAATATCCTGCAGTGCACAGGACGGCCCCATAACTAAGAAGATCCAGCCCCACATGGCAGTAGTGCTTGCACTGAGAAACCCTGCCTGGCTAGAGCCATGGATCTCGGTACGTTCAGCTGGTGAAGTTATTAACAGGCAGGTTTTCCTGGGCACTACCCCCCAGAGGGTCTCAGTCAGGAAGTTTGGGGTAATATATAGATACACAATATAGATACCCCAGAGATTCAGGAACAGGTACTCCCTGACCCTAGGGCTCGAAGAAACTGCTCTACAAAGTGGACACTGGACTTGGCAAGTAGGTGATTACGGATAGAGGCTTTGCCTTTGGAGGCTTTCCAAACTTCAGCCCCCTACCTGGCTGTACTGAGTCCTAGGACTGTCTTTTAAGGTCAGTATCGAAGGTAGAAGGGGAAATACAGGGAGACCGACTTGCCCACAGTCCTGATAGCCACCAAGCGGCAGAATTAGGACTAGACTCCCACTGTCTTGCATACAATAACAAATGTCTGTTAACTGGATGAATAACTGAATACACAGGTAGATGAATTGAAGCACCCTGACTTCAAAATTCATTTTCTTTGCATTCTTGCATGATACTCTTTAATTATCTCAGAAGGTGCTGAGGAATTGAGATAATGAAACTGAAATGATAGGAGTTATAATAAAATGTAATATGAGCAAAGAAATGCTTTTTGGAACAAGTGACTTTGAAATTGTCAAGATGTTCACACCCACTAATGGAAAATTATCTTAGTACCTGATCCTGAACTTTCAAAGAAAGGGAGAGTCAAACTGATAATAACTTATGTTAATAAGCAGCACAAGGTTGTCTGTTTCTAACTATCTGTTGTTTAAAAAAGAAACTATTTAGGCTTATGAAGAGTTAAAAATCAAGGCTAACGTTTTTTAAATAGGCACTTAAAAAGTTTGCCCTCTGGTGGACAGAGGTAAAAATGCATATGATGTTAAGAAAAACATGACGCTTTGCTTAGGGCAGGCAGTACCTTATCTCCGAGTTCACCTGAAACAGGACAGCTGCTGCTTTGAGCTGAACTGTGTCCCTCTCAAATTTGTGTGTTGAAGTCCTACCCCCAGAACTTCAGAATGTGACTGTATTTAGAGATAGGGCGTTTAAAGACGGGCATTGTTAAAATGAAGGTGACCCCTAATCCCATCTGACTGGTGGCCTTATAGCAAAAGGAAATCCTGACATGGGAGACACCAGGATCATGATGCATGGAAGAAAGACCATGTGAGGACACAGCAAGAAGGTGGCCATCTGCAAGCGAAGGAGAGAGGCCTCAGGGGAAGCCAAACCTGCCGGCACCCTGATCTGGAATTCCAGCCTCCAAAACTGTCAGAAATACATTTCTGTTGTTTAAGTGCCCCCCCCCCAGTATGGTATTTCTTGCACAGGCTCCAGTGGACTAATCCAGCCATCATTCGGGAAGAAGCTTCCCTGTTGTTGAGGACGTTAGACAAGGTGGTGTGTCGCTGAGCATCTGTTCTTTATTATTTTTTTTAAACTTTTATTTATTTATTTATTTATTTATTTATTTATTTATTTGACAGAGAGAGAGAGAGAGAGAGAGCACAAGCTGGGGGAGGGCAGCAGAGGGAGAAGAGAAAGCAGGCTCCCTGCTCAGCAGGGAGACCGATGATGCGGGACTCGATCCCAGTCCTCTGGGATCATGACCTGAGCAGAAGGCAGATGCTTACCTGACTGAGCCCTCAGATGCCCTGAGCATCTATTCTTTAAAGGGGTCTCTTGGGGGTTGACTACAGTCTACTTCACGTCAAAGTCCAGCTAAGTAAGCTGCGGAGAGGTCAGGGCCTCCTCACGGAGCTCACATGGCTGGCAGCACACGCTCTCTCTCCAAACAAGCATTTGCTTCCCTGTCCGCCTCCTTTGGGACTCCTAGTAGGACTATGTCTCTCTATTCATTGAAATTTTACATTCAGAAAATTTAAAACCATCATTTATTTCTTATTTCAAAACTTGTATGTGGATTTCATAGAAAATACAGATAAGCAAAAATAGGGAAATAAAATCCAACAATGATTCTTCTGTACTCAGAAGTGATCCCACTAACATTTATTTCTCACTCACACTGGGATTCCTTTTTTTTTTTTTCCTATGGCTAGAGATGCATGGTTTTGGCTCATTTGCAAAGAAGGGATCATCCTTTACATATTGATTTTTACCTCTTTTTCCACCAATAATATATCATAAATAACTTTCCTCATCATCAAATATTATTCTACAGCCTCATTTGGATAGCTTTTACTACTCTATTATAAGAACACATCTTAATTTAATCAAGTCTCCATAGACGGATATTTGCTTCTTTCTAATTTTCTTTGCTCTACTAGTCAGTGTTGTGATGAACCACCTGGTAATCTTTTCATATATCTATGATCATTTTCTTGGAATGCTAAATTTTGATTTTTAAGTATAACTTAACTACCAGTGACTGGGGAAACCTCCCCATACTCCCCAGCAATAAATGACAAAACCACACAGGTAGAAGGAACAAAGTTATGTCTTGAAGCACTCACTTTTCAGACTGGATTGTGAGTAGGATGATTTCACGGAGGGCTGATGGGAAATTAACCAGGGTAGAAGAATGAGGGCAGAGAAGGAAGAATGTCACACCTTTCCATAGGATGGCTGAAAAAGAAACCACCAGAAAACAAGTAAGGAAGTAAAAAGATAAGTAAAGAGAGCTCAGGAGTGAAGAAAGTGATCCTTGAAAGGAGTGGAGAGAGAAGGCATAGTCTGAAGACCTGGTATGACTGATAAGCACAAATGTTTATACTCACTGCAAGACTAGTTGGCTTGTCTATTGTACACCAGGAGCTGTACCTAAAACATCTAACTGGTCACCCCACTGTTGCCAACAGCACCCCATCCATTGGTGCGTGCTCAGAAAATACAAAAAAAATATAACATTTGACTTGGAAAATAGAGGCAGATCTGCTGAGGGAATAAAATTTATCGAATGCTTTGCAAAGTAAAAATTGAATTCTAATATTTTGTTGTATACCTCTGGTTGCCAATTAATGGAAATCTAAAATTATCTATAATGGACATATATTCAGGGAGCCCAGTTTAGGCTACTTCCTCATTTACCACTTTGTCAAGGAATAGGGAGGGGTGTTTTAATGAGCTCCATTAACCATTAGGAGAGTGATGATTTTGTTCAGAAATGGACCAAGACCCCTGTGTGTAAAGACCACATAATGAGAGTAAAAGGTGTCCTAGGTACACAGTGCTCATTCTAAGAGAATTTTTCAAGCCACACATGCTGGTACCTGAATTGTTCATTCCTGGTCCCAAGTCCTTTCCATGATGATGCTTGTTGGGGCTTCCTTACCAGCCTCTGTGTCTTTCTGTGAGCTCTTGTTGGCCACTGTCGGTTCCCTCCAAACACAAACATGCTGAACCCACCCACCTGTGTGGGTCCCGCTCACCCCTGGGGTCGGGCTTTGCCCAGGATCCGTGTTGCCCTGGCCTGGTGGACTGGGAAGGCATGTTTACAGTGTGATGAATGCAATCTGCAGATTTGAATACAACCCTAATCCAACTTTAAGAGTTTCACGTCCATTCTGAAATCCAACCATGGCATTTGAGATTTCAGACATCCAGATAGAAGAAGTAATGAAGGGACACTACTCAGCAGCCTACACAGAGACGTTTCCCTGAAAGGAAGGACTCTTGCCTAAGAAGGAGACCCCGCGGCCACATCTGACCCAGGAACACAGGCCAGTCAGTCTTCTTGGGATGGTGCTATGGTCCAGTGGGCTCTGTGGAGCAGGTCACAGGGGCACCATCATGAGCTCTGGAGACCTGAGAGGAGGGAGGCTGTCGGCTAGAGAGGATATGTTGTTTTCAGGAGCTACGTGAGGTCACCTGGAAGAACGAGTGGGGAGAGGGTGAGAGGGAGAAGTGCAGGATAGGAGCAGAGAAGATGTGGGTGAAACATAAGTGGGAAGACATGGGGACAACATGTGGCACAGGCCTTGGTTGCTGAAAGTACACATGCCATGGTTGACAGCTCTGGATCTGAAGTTTGGGCGTGATAGCACTTGTGCCTACATTTCTAGTTGAGTAATGGATACCTATTTCAAAATATTTATCTGGAATCTTGGAACTGGCAAAGATTTCTTAATCAGGACATAGACATGCTAACCATAAAGAAAAAAGTAAATTGGACTACATTAGATCTAAGAACTTCTGTTCATTAAAAGATGCTGAAAGGATGAATGGCAGCACATAGAGTGGGAGGAGATATTGGCGGTGCCCCCATCTGACAAAGGACTCATCACAAACTTCCGCTAATCAATAAGAACAAGGCAAGCAACCAATAGAAATATGGATTAATGACTCAAATAGATACTTCATAAGGGAAACTAGCCAAATGGCCAATAAACACATGAAATGATTTCCTTCATTCATTATCAGGGAAAAGCAAGTTGAAGCCACAGTGAGATTCTGGTACACACTCACCAGAGTGTCTGAAAGAAAAATGGTGGGTGATATCAAGTGTCGGCAAGGGTGTGGAGCAGGAATCCTCCTAGTCTGCTGGTGGAAGTATAAACTGATACAACCACGTTGGAAAACCATATTTATCTAGCACTGATCCTATGTGTATTGTAGGACTTAGTGATTCCACTCCCGGGGACACAGCCAACAAAAGTGCATGCATAGTTCACCAAAAGACATGGACAAAATTGTTGGGAGAACCCCTATTTTTAATAGTCCCAAACGGGAAACCCACTGCCCATGAGTGTTAGAGTGGACAGATGAATGGGGAGATGTTCCCACAGCGGAACACTATCCAGCCGTGGTTCTCCACCTATGGTCCCGGAAGAGCAACATCAGTGTCATGGGGCAACTTGGGAGAGCGATTTCTGAGGTCCTGACCCAGACCTACTGAACCCCAAACTCGGGGACAGGGCCCAGCAATCTGTGTTTCAGGAAGCCCCCAGGTGACGATCGTGTCCACACAAGTTCGAGAATCACTGCTTTACGGCAACAAGAGCGATCAAACTACAGCTCGGAGCAAAAATATGGGTGAATCTCACAAACATAATGGTGAACAAAAGATGTCAGACACAAAAGAGCGTTTGGGATCCTGCCATTTCTGCAAAGCTCCAAGGCAGGTGGAACTAATCAGCGCTACTGGAAGTCCGAATCAAGGTGTGGACTAGGGTGAGGGGAGTGAGGTGCCTAGGGCAAGATGTAAGGAGGTTTTTTTTTGCTAACCCTGATGGTGAGTGCCTCCCAGGGGCCTTGCTTGCCTCACCCGACCCTGGCCTTGGTCAGGATGATCTTTACCTCCTGAAGGAGCACAAGGGCCATTGTTTATGTTCTGTGTGTCCGTCCGAGTGCTGGTTGCAACAGGGTGTTCAGTTCCACAAATTCATCAACGTGTACACGTATGATTTATAAACTTTTCTGTATGTAATTCAGAATTATCTTCCAATAAGTAATTTTTCAGTAAGAGCTTATGGGCATATGCAACTGGAAAGATATACCCTGTGATGATCAGTGATGAAAAAATGAATTTTTTGGTAGACTTTGAATATAAATTGCTTTCAGGATATGGGCCTTTTTTTTTTTTTAATGAGCTCAGAAATTAACACAAAAAATAATTCAGGGCACCTGGGTGGGGCTGTTGGTGAAGAGCCCGCCTTTGGCTCAGGTCATGATCCAGGGTCCTGGGATGGAGCCCCAGGTCCCGCTCCCTGCTCAGCGGGGAGTCTGCTTCTCCCTCTCCCTCTGCTCCTCCCCCAACCTGTTCATTCTCTCTTTGTCAAATAAATAAAATCCTAAAAAAATAATAAAAATTCAGAATAAAGTCTCAGAGATGATATGTGAGATCAAAATTAATAATACTATCATTTTTGTTCTAAAAAATGAGATGGGGCTTCCAATGTAGCTTACCTGGACTCTGAAGGCCATTGCCAAGGAGAAGTGAGTCCCAGATATGTTCTGGGTGCGGGAAAAACTTTGGAATAAAGTACAACTCTGCAGGGAGCAACTTTGAGCACACTCCCCTGACGTCTCGGATTGCCGGCATCCGTGCTAACACAACAACCATCTTGCTTTATAGGCACATCCCGCAAGGACAGAGTCCCCGTCCCTGTTGCCTGCTTGCTAGGGAAACAGTGATTTTTATTTGACTCGATACTTTAATCTTTATGCCCAAGGGAGCTCTCAGTACGGCTTACCCCGCCCCTGTGTTTTAAGGTGAAGGGGGAATGTTCTCACTGCTGTGCTTCCTACAGCTGGGCTGGAGTCAACGGCAACGCACGAAGGACGTGAGACCCCAGGAATCAAAAGCATGTTTGTTGAGATTACGAAGAAAATATGAATAAGTAATGCTGGGATCAGCCATCGGGGTGGAGGGACCATTGAGCGGAAGAAGCCTCACGGACTCCTGAGCCTCAGACCCCGGGTCAGCGGTGGCTGCCTTCTGAATCGAGGAAGCTGCCTCGGGACCCCAGAATGGCAGATGGCTCTCACAACTACAGTCTCTCCTGCAGCAGGGCACGGGGCTTCCTGTGGAAATGAAGACCTGTGGGAGCAGAAGGGGCTCCGCTCGTCCTGATGCTGCGCCCTCTCTGGGGACCGACCCATCTGGGAACAGCCCTGCTTCTAACCCCCAGCTCGGACCTGGGAAACGTGATGACCAACCAGGCCTGGCAGAGGAAACATCCCGAGGCGATGAGGAGCCAACTGAGCATAACTGGGTCTGTTTTGGTCTTACTTCACTGTCTAAACTCTCCCGGAATTTTGTTGAATGTAAGCATTTCCACAACCCTGTGATCCTATCCTTGCTCAGAAGTGCACTGCCTCGTGCCTGTTTTCGTTTCGTTGCTTGTGTGAAGAATCATTTTAGTGATCGGTCTGTCCATCTTGTCTAAAATGCAGCTGCTTCCCTCCACACGCAGAGCCTCCATCCCTACTCAAGCCCCCACCTCCTTTCCCCTGCAGCGTTGCCACCGCCTCCGAACTGCTCCGTGTCCGCCCTGTCCCCTTTCCATGGCTTCTCCGCTGGAAGCCAGTCCTGCACACACGGCAGCATGACCACACCCCTGCTTGGCTCCAACCCTGCAGTGTTTCTCTCCGGATTAACCTCCTATTTCTGAGGCTTTGACATCCTGGAGACTTGCAGACCCTGGAGAGACTGCCCCTCCGGGATCGGGGATTGGCTAATTGGCAGAGAGCAAACCACAGCCCTAGGAGTGCACTTTCATATGCAAATCAACCAGCCCAGAGCCCACACCCCCACGACCTCCTCTAGGGACCTGTTACACTCTGGGCCACCAAACCCCTGTCCTAATCACCCCAGGGCCAGCTACTGACAACTAGGGCCAGCCCTGTGCCCTAGAGAGAATTGTTCAAACTACCAGTCCTAAACCTCTCCTGTTTCTTCCCATAGAAACCACAAAATAGTCTATAGCTCATGCTTTCCCCTCTCCCTTTGCCTTCTGACTGCCCCTGGAACCCCTGGTGTGGCCCCTTGTGGAGGGGCACGCCCCTTCTCCGGGAACTGTAAGTGTAACTCATGCACTTTTCAACGACCTGTTGTCTCCTGATCCATGGGTTTTGCCATACCTGAATAATAATAAAACCTATATTTTAAAACACTCTCAGAGGGAAAGTCAAGGTCTTTACACGGTCTAGACTCTGCTGCCCGCTCTCCTAGCCATTAGCTACACGTGGCTATTGAGCACTTGAAATGTGGCTAGTCAATATTGTGATGTCCTGTAAGTGTAAACTATGCACCGGGTTCCAAAGACAACACCAAAAAAAAAAAAAAAAAAAAAAGTAAAATATCTCATCAGTAATTTGTATATTGACCACGTGTGGAAATAAGAATATTTCAGATACACTGGCTTCAACAAAATATATTAAAATCAATTTCATGTTTGTTTTTACTTTTTTAGTAGAGCTGCTATAAAATTTTAGAATGCGTGTGTAGCTCTCACGTCTCTGTGGGACAGCCTGGTCTGCAAGGCCCTGCATGATTTAACCCTGCCGGCTTTCTGGCTGCATCTTCTTCCCTTCTCCGCCTCACCTGCTCTGTCCCATCACACTGGCCTCCTGATGCTCCCTGAAGGCTCTTGCACCCCCTCATTTGCTGTTCTCTCTACCTGGAATGAGCCCTTAGAGACCCGCGTGGCTGGCTCCCTCACTGCCCCCATCTCTGCCCCACTTCATCCCCAAGTGAAGCCTGCTCTGGCCTCCCTCCCTAAATATCAACATCACCCCCAAATTCCTCTCCCTCCCCTGCTTTAGTTTTCATGCTTAGTATGCATCACTAGCTAAAATTTTGCTTGTTTTTCTTGTTTATTATCTATGTCCCCATCAGCATGAAAGCTAATAACAGGCAGGGATTTGGGTCTCTCGTGTTCCCTGCTTCAGGCTCTGTATCTAGAAAGCAGTGCTTTGCACAAAGTAACAATAAATATTTGTTGAACGAATGAACACAGGATACAAGCTTTTAGCCTCAGGATCTTCATTCCAAATGGAAGAAGTCAAGTATATGTAACAGATAAAAACAGGGCTGAGGGTTGGAGCAAGGGAGAGACCTGCAGGGAGCTAGGCCAGCTGAGGAGGCCTGGCCACGGCCGGGAGGCACTCAGACCCAGGCCGGGCTGCTCAGACCTGTCAGATGGCAGTGGTGGGGGGTGTAGGAACCTGCTAGGAAGGAGAGCATAATCTACATTTTTACAAAGCTGCCTATAAAATCAGCCCTTGGTGCTGCTGCTTATTTTCACAAGTGGGATGGGGCACAGTGGCCGAAGAACTGAACCGGCTTGGGAGGGCAGGTGGTCCAGAACCCTGCTGCAGTCTCAAGCCTCATTCCAGAAATGTTGAATAAAATCTGTGTTTAACCCCATCTCCAGTGAATCCCGAGCGTATGGCTCTTCAAAATGCAGTCAGGTCCAGGAACAGCTGGCAGAGAGACAAAACGTGATCTAGCCATACAATGGGATAGTATTCAGTCTCAAAAAGGAAGGACATGCTGACGTCGGGTGCAGTACGGATGGCCCTTCACGATCCCAGGCTGTGTGACATAATGCAGTCCCATGAAGGCCACCTGGGTCTGCTGCCAGCAGGCTTAGCCCTCTTGATTAGTGCCAGTTTCAACAACAAACACGCAGTAATTTCTCACCTCCACTAAGGGGGGTATTTCCTGGGAAGAGGTTTATGTAAGATCTTATTCTAGAAAGCGCGTACAAAACAACAAAGAGGGATGGAAAATGGCTGCGAGTAGTAATGAAGAGGCATTTAATAAAATAAGAAGCACAGATATGGGGCCAGTAAGCGTCAAAAGTGATCATTCTCATTAGTAATCAAACGAAAGGAAGAAAAGAGTACAAGAACGCATTTTTCATAGAATGGGTTGGAAAAAATATTAAATAAAGACTAGCCAGTGCCGGTGTAAGTATGAGGAAAACGACCCATGTCCTCAGATTGGAAGGACTGTAAAAGGCATCTCTAAGGAGCATAAGAAGCCTTCATAAAATATATACTCTTCCTATTATTCCATCTCCAGGAATTTGTTCTTACAAAGCAAGTGTTTGACAGCGCAAAGATCCATGCACAAGATGACTCACTACAGGGTTTAAAGCAGCAAAAATAATCCAAACCTCTTAAATAATTGGTAAAATACATTATAACATATCCACATAAAAGAATACTATACAACCATTTAAAATGATACTGCAAATTGTACTATTTTTACTTATTTGGAAGGATGTTTAGCATATACGTATTGGAAAAGCAGTGTAAAGAGCCATCTGTGTAATATGAATCAAATTTGTTTTAAAAGGTCATATCTATTTACATGGAAAAAGTATAGAATCAATGTTACAGTGGTTGTCTCTGGGTGGAAAGATTTGGATTATTATAATTGTGTTTCTGGTTATCTGTAATGTGTTATCTAATTTTTCCTACAATGATTATGTATTACTAGAGGTTTTTTTTTTTTTTAATCTCCCATTTTGGTGCAGGAAAAGGAGTACACATAAGAAAGCCTAGTTGCCAAGATTAAAGGTGTTTACCAGGCTGAGCTCTTGTGTACTCTGGGATCATCGCCTGCAAACTGAAAAGGGAGTAATGAGACTGAATGTCAAGGGATGAGCCATTCAGGGAAGCCAGCGGTCCCTATGGAAGCAGCAGAATCTCCGGTGTTTACCAAGCTACCGGGCACCTAATGCCAACAAAGACACCGGGAATCCGCAAACGGCACCGCGCTATCCGTAGAAAAGTGTTTTACCTCCTGCCCTCCCCAGCTGGCACATAAAGGGTACTGGGCATGCGCCAGGCTCAGCACTTGACCGTTTTCTCTCATAACCCCAGCAATAACCTTAGGAGATGATTATGGTGCCCGTTTGACAGCAGGGTGGTTAGTGGGTGCTGGAGCTGGATGTGAAACCAGTCTTCGTGATCCCAGAGCCCGCCTCTCTGCACAGCCCCTCACTCCGTCCCTCCTAGCTGCCGGGAAGTGATTGATACTCCAGGGTGCGTGCAGAGCCTCCTCCGGGACGAAAGGACACTTTTCCCCAGCAGCAAGCCAGGCCCAAGTCCCTTCCAGACCCCTTTCCCGGTTAGCTGTGAGCCGCCGAAACAGTGCTGCTGGCCCCTTGGCCCTGTCCGTGCTGCTGTTTGTCTTGCAGCAGCTCCGAGGGGTCTGGGTTTTGACCGGTAGCGCCCCCGCATGTTCCCACGGCAACCTGGACGCATCCCAGCAATGTTGTGCGAGAGCCACCGTCCAGCTGGAGGGCAAGGTCACAGTCACTCACTGAATGCCGTGGGAGGGAAACCTGGCACAGGCCTCCCCTAGGGCACTTGGGATTTTTGTAATCCGTGTTTGGCGTCGCCGCGTTTTCACAGAGCAGCAGGCCTGGCAGGACCCAGCGCCCAGAGCCCCTCCCCATCCACTCTGCCGGCTCCACTCCAGCCGAAAACCAGGCACAGGCCAGGAGCGAACAAGGGGAATGTTGGTGCGCGTTTCTTTAGTGGCAAGTTCAGAGCATCCCGGCCCAACCCCCTCCGCGCGTCCCCCTTGTGAAAGGCTGCACAGGTTATACCACCCCCTGAGCTCCTGGGGGCGCTGTTCGCGCAGGCTAAGACGTGGATGTCGCCTCCGGAAGTCTTGAGCCACAGCGGCACCGACTCCCCATGACTGGCCCATAGTAAATTAAAACTAGGACAATCTACTGGGGACCCCAACAACTTTTCCAGTAAAGTCAACTGTACCAAACACAACCAAGTCATGGATGGGAAGCAGAAAAATCTGAAGTAGAAATGTCGATTTAAGGCAGCGTTTTAAAATCACTCACTGGCAAACGAAATCAGGCCCTCAATCAGAGCAGCCTGCTCTTCTCTGGTGCATCATCTGCTTGCTATTAAAAAGCACCATAGCCTGGGTGGCCTATAAACCACGGAAATTTCTTTCCTATCGTTCTGAAGGCTGGAAGTCTGAGATTCGGGTGCCAGCCAGGTCAGGTTCTGGTGAGGACCTTCCTCTGGGTTGCATGCCACTTTCTTGTATCCTCACCTGGTAGTTGTGCTGGGGAGGGGGGAGCAGGGCAGCTCTTGGAACTCCCTTTTATGACAGCACTAATACCATGAGGGCTCCACCCACATGACCTAATAGTCTCTTCCCAAAGCCCCCCCCCCCACCATTGCATTGAGAGTTATGATTACAACACATAGATTGAGGTTGGGGGGAGAATAGAACATTCGGTCCATAGCACTCTCCAAGTCAGTTTGGTTGTCTGGTTTCTAAGCCAACAGAAGAGAAGAGCCTGGGAGCAGAGTGGGTGCCCCTCCCAGGCCCTTTTTATTGTCCCTCTGTCCCCTAGCCCCTGGGAATATTGGCTGCTGTGGACTCACAGGTGTCCCCTTCTTGGGAGAACTGTCTTTGGCAGAACAAGATCCAACTCACTGGAAAGGTTAGAAGCATCCCCCACCCCATCCCCAGGCAGTCCGCTGCCAATAACTGCCTGACATAGGGGTGCACGGCAATGGCTGCCTTGGGTGTCAGAATCCTTGTCTCAGTCTGTGCTTCCAGGAGACCTGAGAGACGTTGATGTACTGTTGGCAGAAATGGCCCCACCCCCATTCCCCACTGTTATCAAGTCAGACACTTGGTGTCATCTTTAGCCCCTCCCTCACACCAGACAACACATCAACCCCAAGACCTGCAAATGGGGCACCTCATCTTGAGTCTGTCCATTTGTCTCTGTGCTCTGTGACACCACCCAAGTTCAGGCCACCATCACTTCCCATAGGTCTTGCTGCTTCCTGTTGTGCTTCTCCTTCTCCACTCTGTTCTCCTCATGTCGTCAGCATATTGGACAGTGTCACTTCTCTAGTCAAACTGCACAATGACTCCCAGTCTATTTAGAATGCAGTCCTCCTTGACAAGACCGGGCATGACTGGGCCTGTGCTGACCTCTCCACTTGCATGTCTCTGCCATCCTTCCTTTCACAAACCCCCAGCAACCCCACCTCCTCACCCTCCTCCAAACAACTGGAACCATTCTGAGAGTGTCTTGAATATATACAGGGATCCCTGGTACCCGGGGCATGTTCTGTCTGGAAAGTTCTGCCTCACCTCTTTTCCTGGCCCACTCCTTCCTGTCCATTCCTCAAGACGGGATTTGGACACCTTTTCCCACCAGAAGCCATCTGGATCCCCTTCCCTTTTATGTCCTCTACTGGAACAATTGCTTGTATTCTTAGTATCCTCGAGCACATGATGTCAGGGTTGGAAATGTTTTATTCATGGCCATATAATGGGCACTCAGTAGTTACGTAATAAATTAACAATATGGCAGTGGATGGCCTGATATCAAGAACTCAGAAAGCACAGCCATCTGAAGCCATCTTGTGTGAGACCAACATCCCTGGCTACCTACTTCCACGGCCTCTAAAGCATTCCTGCACCAGAATCCAGAATACTCTATTCTGACACAGAGAAGGAGAAACTAGCAGGTCCTCTGCAGAATTCCAATTTTAATAGGACATGTTCCAATTCTCTGCTCCAGTCACTCTGGCCTCCAAGAATAGGCAAGTAGGTGGTTGCCTCCCCCCGCTCCCGGCACCTGCATGGCCGTCCGTGCCCCCACCTTTGAGGTGACTCTCGGTGAGACCTTCCCAGACCACACTATTTCAAATCTCAACTCCCGTTCCCTCATGCCCCAACACCCAATCCCCCCTTTACTCTGTTCTCCACAGCAGTTACTAGCGCCCAACATACCAATTATTTGGCTTACTCATCTTGTTTATAGTCAGTCTGATGGTATACCGCCAGCTCCAGGAGGGCAGGGTTTATGGCTTTGTTCAGGGCTGTGCCCCCAGTTAGGCCAGTGCCTGGTGCACAGTTAGATAACTCCTCATTGAATGAATGTATAAGATAGAAGCATACTGCTGAGAATGGACACACAGGACACAGTCATGCAAATTTTGAGACTAGATTTGGGAAGTGTGAAGCCGAGAAGCTTTGAAGTTGTGCTTGGCTGGTGGCCTGATGGTAAAAGAGAGCTTGGTGACGACAGAAATTCATCCTAGTTTTCTGTCTTCTCTATCAGTGAAAATGATCTAAAAACTGGGAGGGAAGAAAATGTTATGTGGTGACATCAGTTAGCTCTGAGATATTCATGAAGGAAGACAAACCACTTTCTTCAGTGTTTCTCAATCACATCAAGCCTTCTCCTACTCCTCCTTCCAGAGCTGGCAAGAAATCCAATTGCCATGATTTTGGGGAGGACTTTTCCCCGTAAGGTTATTCAAAAGTCCTTGGTGGGAGTTGCTTAAAGTGGCTGCATGCCACTCTGCAGCGGCTCCTTGCCCTGACCCAGGCCATGCATGAGAGGGCATGGGCTCTCCCAAATAACATTCTCACTCTCTCTCCCAGACCTGGCCACAGAGACCCATGTCAAGTCCTGGTTAACAGGGAAGTGTGTGGTTCAAGAAAGGGGAGGAAATTGGCAGCTGGCACTGCAGACTTTCCATGAATTCAGATAGGCAGGTCCAAGGGAGGACATCTCAGGGAGCGAGGGTGAGGCTCCTTGGAGGCACAGAGATGATTAGGAATCTTGGAGCAATTATGGGGAATTGGTAAGAGGCAAAAGGACTATGGATATTCAAAGTGGGGGTGGGGGATACAGAACAAGGTGGATACCAGAAATGAAGACCCAATGAATGTGACCTTGAGTACTAACAAATGTCTAGGTTAGATTTAACAAACTGATCGCATGTCATTCAGCTGATGTTTCATGCACTTCAAGGAGAAGAATGAATGATTCTGGGGTGTTAACTTGTGTCCAGTTAACCTCATACCTCATTAAATTTCTTGATAGATTGAATTACAGGATAAAAGAGTACCTTCATTTTGGCAAGATGGTTTAGGAGTCTTCTTGATACTCATCTCTGTAGACAAGTTGGGGAACTGTTGGCCAGACGAGTCATCCATATCATGTACATTGCACACTTACTGTGCTCTGCATTGAAATCACAAAGATGAATAAGACATGGTCCTTGCCTTGGAGAGACTTAGCGTGGAGAGCAAGACATCTATGCAAAGAAGTAATTATGATACACTCTGATAAATGCTGTAATTCAGTTGTTTGCAAAGTGCTGTATGTGATGGGACAAGCAAGTGACTTGTAGTTGGTTAAAGAACATTAATCATCAACATCAAGGTAGAGGGAGGTCTCTTCTACTGTACCACTAAGATGTATATCAATTCTGTGTTGTCCAAACTCTTTTTTAAAATTTATATGAAGACACCAAAGTCATGTTGGTCAAATTTGTCAATGACAGCAACTTGTGGGGGGTAGCTAATACATTGACCATGGAGCAGGCTTCAGAAAAACCTCCAAAATCTAGAAAAGTTATGTCAACACTAAACGATGAAATTGAAAAAGAAAAAAATGTAAAGTCTTGGGCGTCTGGGTGGCTTAGTCGGTTAAGCGCCTGACTCTTGATTTCCGCCATGATCTCAGGGTTGTGAGACGGAGCCTTCGTTGGGTTCCATGCTCATCGGGGAGTCTGCTTGAGATTCTCTCTCTCCATCTCCCTCTGCCCCTCGCCTTCTCTCTCTCTAATAAATAAATAAATCTTTTTTAAAAAGAAAAAAAATATAAAGTCTTGATTTATATTCAGATCTGAAAAGGTTCTAGAGGGTTTGGATGTCTTCAAGATCGGTGTAAACCGGTCTTACTAAAAGCTGAATGAGCAATGTGGTAGCTACTACAGCAGTTTGATGTCCAGAACAAAGAAGGTACTCATTCCACTTTATTCCATACTAATTGAACCACTTCTGGAATATTGTACTTTATTAATTAAAAGTACTCAACCAGGGAGGCAAAGAATCCATGAAAACCGAGAGGTATCAGGGACCCAAGTATCTAGGGCCTGCTCCATCCTGGCGTCACAATGGAAGCCTGAAATGAGACCCATTCTTCTGCACAGTTCTTGCTGCTCCTCAGAATGAAGGAGCCCATGCACATGACAGACCTTGCCCTGTGTATTAATGGGACTTAGAAATAGTTTTAGTTCTGAACTAAGGGGACCTCACCCCACTCTGATGCCATAATCCAGCAGCTCCTTACAAGGAGGAATGGCTGACTTCCTTTTGCTCTAGTCTCTTGGGTATTCTGAGGTTTCCCCATACCATCTTCTTTAACTTCAGCTGGTCCCTGATGCTGGCTTCCTGTCCCCCCTTCCAGCTTTCCAAGTCTGAAGATCAGGCCAGTAACATCACAGTTGGTGGCTCTTGAATAAGGTAGCCCTATGTTCACTTTGCTTCTGGATGCCTCTCCTTCCCATCCTGCCCCAATCTCTGCTGCTTGGATCTTGCTGGCTGTTGGACCGGGATGTGCCAAGTTCCTAGTTGATTTCTAAATGTTAGCTTCACTTCTGCCTCATGTCTGCTCTAACCAGTATCCCGAACACATGCAAGTGTGCATTCATGTATACACACACATATCTGCACACGTGCACACACAAATACACTCCTATTCACAACCCACCCGCTCCCCTGTCCCAGGCTGTTCTCCCAACCCCTGAGTTCAGAAGGCTTTGATTTATTGTGCCAAGGCGTAAACAGGGCAGATGGGTAAACACTCCTCTGTGGCAGATTCCAGCTCAGGAAGGGAAACAATGCTGTAAAAACTCTTTGGCTTGGGGATATTGTGGAAGGGATTTCTAAGCTTATGGGGAGTTTAACCAGTCCAGTGTCCCCAAATCTGGCTATATACCAGCTAGTTTAAGTGCAGACTCCAGGGCCCACTCCAAACCTACTATGTTAGAATTTAGAGTGTGAGGTAGGACTGTGTATTCTCAGCAAGTCTACTGGACCATTTGATGCAACTGGGCCTGAGACCGGCATTTGGATTAGGTTATTTTTTCTAAAGCGAAGATTGCATTTGTGCTTTTTCATAGTGATGATTCTAAGAGACCAAGAAACTGTTTAAAATGTTAAAGAGTTTTAAAGGTTAAGTTTCAGAGTTCCTCATTCCTTAACACTGCTGGCAAATTCGGGATTGCTGTTCATATTCAAGGATGCTGTTGCTACTGGGGATTACTTCCTGCTGGTACGGCAGCTAAAAGGTCAAGTGCATGATTTCCAGGCCTTTCCAAAGGCTTCATTCCCAGAGTGTTTCAGGAAGAATTCCCTAGGGTACCATCATGGCCTTGCCTTGGGAGCACAGCCTTGCCTTGGGAGCACAGCCTTGACCGTGGGCTGCCTCTGCCAATGCTGGGAACAGCCCTGAACATCTGCTTCCCTCTTGAACTGGTGAGCCCCGTAGGTGAATCCCATGATGCTGGGGCCAGGAGCCAGCACATGACAAATGGCTGTTCTGGCTAATTGTGCAGATCAGACCCCATCTCCATTGGGAAATCAACCCATCCTCCTCTGTCTCACAGCCTGACCTCTGTTTTCCTTCCCCCTAAAGAAAAGGGAGTTTTGAACCCCATCATTCAGTATTTGAGATTAGCATCTCTCTATAGTTTTAAATATATATATATATCTCACATATGTAAATATATATAATGTGTGTATTTATAATCTATCTGTCTATCTACCTACCTACCTACCTGCCTCCCTATAATGCCTGACATTAATCTGGCCAATTCCTAACTCTTACATCAGGGACATATGCTCACTCTTTTTCAGTATATAGCCTTGCCACAAATAAAATTTTTCCAATATCCAAAAAGACGCTAATAATAACATTATTCATAGTCACAGTAGAACAATTTTACTTCTTAGGTTACATTTCATCCCACCATACATTGAGATTCAAATAAGTATATGCGAACAAACTAGGACACATTTTAGTAATGCTGGATTAAAAGGGACTTTTTATTGAACAAGCCCCACACAGTTGCAGTAATAGCTACAGTAACCTCCGTGTTGAGGACAGAGAGGACAAGCAGAGGAGGGAGCATCCAAGGGCTTAGATGTCCCTGGAGCTCTTCATGGGAATGAATGTGCATTCAAAAGTCAGGAATCCCACAACAGCTGCTCAGCTCATGGATGCCCATGAAATCCACCCACTACAAATCCGAGGCCTCGGTGGGATTTATGCACCAATTTGGAGGCCAAAAAAAAAAAAAAGAGGATTTTCTTATATCAAAGCAACATACCAAGAGAGCCAGAGGCTCTTTGGTGTTCTTGAACAAGCGAAAGCGTGTGCAAGGTCCTGCTCATCCTACCATCCACAAGATAGTGTGAGTGTCGTGTCCCTCCCCCTCTGACCCTGCCAAGGAGGTTGGCCATCCCTCTGGGGCCCCTTTGTCGGTGTCAGAAAGCACTGGAAGGTGTGGCACACAGGACAGGTCAGTATCACATTCTGTCAGAGACATGACCAATAGGGGAGGAGTCAGAAGAGTGGAAACACTGTCCCTGCTGGCCTGTGAGGCCCCTTGGCCACAGCCTTGACAACCACTTCCTTAGGCTGGGGAGTGCCCATCCCCATAGCGGCCATGTATCACTCTTGCTTTTGGGAGAATCAAATCGATGTTTGTCACCAGTTTTATCAGCCTGGTCTGTGAGTCATATTGCACATCAGATGGACAAAGAGAGTTTGGTTCATCATCACTTCCTGGATGCAAAGCAAACATGGAGAGTTGGAGGCAGACTCTGGGAGATGGTGTGCCGATGGGGCCAGCTATACAGGTAGCTGGTGCAATGGGATGCTCCTCAGAGAAGTCCCCTTGCCCTAAAATACATTTCTCAAGAGGAGATCAGGGTACCTGAGTTCCCATTGTCACAGTTACTTTTTCAATTAATGACTCCATGAGGCTACTGCTTAATGGAAGGAGTAAGGAATAATGCAGTAATTCCGTGAATGGTTGTCTAGTCTCAGTTTATAAGATTAGTTAGGTAGCTCTAGAAGAAACCAAGAGCAGGTAAGATTGGGTGGGAGAGTCAGGCCCATGGGTGTGGTTTGTGGGAAGCTCCGCACCTGCACTTGTGTAGACTCGTAAAGAATGAGGGCTTTGAGCAGCCAGCAGGGGGAGGGGGAGGGGTGTGGTGGGAGGAGTAGAATAGGTCACCATAGGCTGGGGATCGTGAGAATTAATAATTGTCATAACAGAGGTGTTGTCCCAGTGGACTCTGCCTGCAATTTCTATCTGTTACAATGAGGTGGAGGAAATGCAAGTAGAATTGATCTAAAAAGCAGCACAGATCATTCTGAAAAACAACTTTTTTCCATCACCAGAAACCATTTGTTGATTGTTATGCTCAGGATCTGGACAAAAAAGAACCGCAGATTCAATCTCTGCCTCCTTCAAAGCTTGCCAATCAAAGAGAGATGCAGAAGTAGGACACAGAGAGCAGGAAGAAACATCTAAACATGAATGGGTGGTGAGATATTTATAGCGTGTGTAACTCTGGAATGCACAGCTGCGATCTTCAGCACAGCTAGGAAATGAGCAGTAGGCAAACCAATCAGTCAACCCATCCTTCATTCAGTCCCTCAGCGTTCAGAGTGCCGACCGGGTGCCAAGCCCTGCACTGGGAGTCCTGAGGTGTATAAAGATGAAAAATATATGGTCCTTAGTCTCAAGGAAGTTACCATGAGTGGAGAGTTAAGACAGACATGATGGGGTGGTAATAGCACAGATGTTGAGTCAGCCAGACTGCCATCTGAATTCAGTTTCATGGTGCCACTCTGAACCATTGTTTCCTTTTCTGTAACAAAGGGTACTCATACCCACCTCCCAGGGTTGTGTAAACATTGAAGGAGCTAATCAAAAGTCCTAATGCCATGACTGATCTAATGTTAGTTTTCCTCCTTTCGTTTACAAATTACTCTACCATGAGGCAAAAAGTGATGTGACACAAGAAAAGTGTTCTGAGTTCAGAGAATGGAAGTGCAATTATTTACAGCTGGGGAGTTCAGAAGAAAGTTCAGGGGGAGGGGTAGCATTTGATCTAGTTTGAAAATGGGTGGATTTAGATATGTAGAAACAGGGGGTAAGAAATTACAGACAGAGGGAACAACATGGACAAGTCCAGATGCAGGTGAATGCTGGAGTGGTTGATAATGTTGGGAGATCATCAGGGGTTGGTCATATCATTGAGGACTTTGATGCTAGGCTAAGGTGAACCCTCATAGAATCAAAGGCATTGAGCTAGAAGGTGAGACTATGCTTGGAGCTATGTTTCATAAATAAAAATCTTATGGCTGGGGTTCTTTTCAGTTGAAGAGGAACTCTTATCAATTCCAGAGGCCAGAATGTATGACAAAAGGTCATGATGGTCTCAACTTTGGAGGTGAAATGGAATAAGAGGTAGCTGGGAGATTCAAGAAGCAGGATGTATGTGTGAAGAGCACAGAGTAACTCTCTCTATGGTATTTGTAGCCTTAGTGACTAAATGCAGACAACAGAGAAGATGTGGATGTCAAGCTGGTGGAGACTATTCTGGACTATTCACATTTCTGAGAGGAAAGGAACTACAGGCAAATGGGATACTGAACTGGACCACAGAGGAGAGGTCCCAGATAGAAAGATCTGCTTGTGAGTCACCAGTGTCAAGGTTGATGGAGATGAAGAAGGGAAGAGAAGAAGGTGAAGGAGAGCTCTGGGGACCTGGACATTGTGGAGGCAGAGGAGGGAGAGGTGGGAGAGGAGGAAGGCATATTGGAGAGATGGAAGGACAGGAAGGCACAGCCAAAGAAAGGAGACCTCCTAATTAAAAAAGATATATGTACCCCCATGTTTATTGCAGCGTTATTTACAGTAGCCAAGATATGGAAGCAGCTCAAGTGTCCATTAATAGATGCATGCATAAAGAAGATGAGGTGTGTATATACAATGGAATACTACTCAGCCACGAAAGGATGAGCTCTTGCCATTTGTGACAACATGGATTGACCTAGAGGGTATTATGCTATGTGAAATAAGTCAGAGAAAGAGAAATACCAAAACAAACAAATGAACAACAAAACAAATGAAAAACAAAAATCAGAAACACACCTGTAAATACAGAGAACAAACTGATGGCTGCCAGAGAGGAGGAAGTGGGTGGATGGGCAAAACGGGTGAAGGGGAGCAGGAGGTACAGGCTTCCGGTTATGAAATGAATAAGTCATGGGGACAAAAGGCACAGCGCAAGGAATATAGTCAATGGTGTTGTAATAGCGCCGTATGGTGACGGATGGGAGCTCCACTTGTGGAGAACATGGCGTAACACATAGAGTTGTCCAATCACTATGTTGTGCACCTGGAATGAATGTAACATTGTGTGTCAACTATAGTTCAATTTTTAAAAAGTGCCAAAAAAAGAAGAAAGAAGAGTTCCTGGTAGAGGGAAGGCCACTAGTGACCAGTGGTGCAGAGGCTAAAGAAGACAAAGAACAAGAGCGTCAGCTTGCAATTCAGAGCTCACTGATGGTGTCTTTTTTATACTCCGACTCATTTTTGTTGATGGATTCTTTTTGTTCTTGCTTTTGGATTTCACATGGATAGCTTTTGTAGGAACAACAACAAAACTTACTAATGATCTCAAAGAGGTATAAGCCAGACTGTAAAGGCTTGCCAAGAGAGACTTCAGCATTAGGAAATCTAAGCAGGGATTGTGGATTGCTCTTTGAGAAGTTCTACAACCCAGAGAAGGAGAAAGAGAGCTCAAAGTTAAGTGCAGAACTGACGGAAAGTTGCGGTGATACCCCAGAACCCTTCCATCTTTGGGAGAGCTGGTGATTTCAGGAATTATGTGAGCTTCTTGTTAAACTGACTTGAAATACTCCTACAGTGGATGTGTCTACACTACGGACATTGGCAAATACTACCCATCTGCCACCTGCCATCACCCCCAGCCAGTGGTGAAACACTTCACCTCTGTTAAGATGGAGAAGGCAAGCGGGTTTCTAGGCTGGGAGATTGAAAAGTGGGTACGTAGAGGGATAGGAGATGGGGAAAAGGGAGAGGAAGCAGACCCAGGGTCTAGGGAAGCCCAGGCGGGGACGCAGAGGCTGCGGAGGAGGTGGGCTGGTGAGGATGGAATATTGGCAGCATCACCGCATGGAATCGGACCGAAGAGTTAGGAGACTCCCTGACCCACCTGTCCCGACTGAGTGGATAAGCGTCACCTCCATATCACATCAACTGAAGGAAAGTAGTCAAACGACAACAATGAAAGACCCAAAATGCATCCTTAAGGAAAAAATCATTTTAACTGAGGTTGGAAAGCCACGCCTTTGTTATGGTATGATACGTCTTGGGTTGTTGAGCTTAAAGCCTTAGAAGTTTCATCATTGCCAAGGTCGAGCCTTGTGGTGGTGATCTGTGCGTTTTATAGGATCTCTCAATTCCGTTACCCATGAGAGTAGCTCAGTCATCCAAAACAAGAACTGGGCAAGAAAGCACATTATGAATTTGGGTAAACATGACCCCCCAATGTAACACACTCTGTGTTTTCTTACTTAGGAGAAAATGAACGATCCAGATAAACACAGACACCATCACTGGAATTTGAGGCTAAAATTTGAAACTTAGTTCTGTGGGGACTGTACCCCCTAAAACCAGATTTAAAGTTTCTTTTCTCAAATAAGATGTTTGAGACTTATTTTTTCCTAATACTCCTGTGATACAGTCCTGACCTTTCAGAACTTTTATTTAATTTAAAAGGAGTTACAACAAAAGTACATTTTATCCTAAACATATTTAACCTTCATTAGAGGTTTTATTAAAGTTCTGTGTAGGTACACACGCACAAGAAAAGAAAGTACAAGGAAGGGCGGAAGAGGGAGAGACAGAGGGAAGGACAGAAAAGCACATGCTTGGCCGGCTCTCGGGGCCGGAACCAGGTGTGATTTAAGCATCTGTAATGACCCGCTGTCACATCTTTCCGGGCCCCGGTGCTGGCTGTCCAAAACAACGGAATTTCACAACATTTCAGGGCTGATTGTGGGAGAGAGCTACCAGCTGTTTCCTTGCTTAAGACGGCAGTCCCCCAGGCTCCCTTGCAAATGTCAGAAATGTCAGACCTACTTCCAGACAAATACCTCAGGAAAGACATTCTCAGGGCAGCTGAGGACACTTGGTGCTGTTCCCTCGTATCAATAGTGTCTTTGATGAACGCACTTGGCCCTTGGCTGCTGAGACTTCCAGCGGGGAATTCTTTGCAACTCTATATGACACATCATCTGGCCCATAAATAAAAACCTGCTTTTCTTTCCTTTGAGGATAAACAGTGTCGTCAATGGGCTGGAGCGGGGGTGGAGGGGTGGAGGGGTGGAAGGGTGGAGGGGTGGCGGTGGGGGGGGTCATTCTCAGAGTAAGGCAGAGCCCAAGATCTTGGACTCCACAGTTCAGGGAAGGGTCACTCTCTCTGACTGAAGGTTTAAACTAAGGAGACTTTCACTATCATAGCTCAGTGTGAATTAGCTTGGAAATGTGACATGCTGTGGAAAGAAGCTAAAATGACATAGCGAAGACAGGAAAAATAGTCCTAACAGAATCTGAAAAATGTGTGGTGGGTAATGAGAATTTTTCAGTATGACCCTGGTACTGTCCCCGGGGAGGAGGTTGGGAGGGTAACATGGTGTCTGATCTGCTTGGCATTCTCATCGTGAACTAATAATTCGGCATCCTGGTTTCTAAAGTGGTGTGAATCTTTTCGCCAGGACTTAATGAGATCTAGCTTGTAAGATAATTTCTGAATCTATTTTAGAAAAACAGCAATAGAAGTGATGATTAATATGTACTGAGACTTCACAGTGTGCCAGGCACTGTGCAAAGAGCTTTGTATACATGGTCTCATCTGATGTCAGAAAATTACCACTTACTCCTCTATCACCGCCACTGCCATCACCACCCCCATGACATAAATAATGAGACTGCGGCTTCAAGAGTTTAAGTAACCGGCCCAAGGACAGCAGCTAGTGGCTGATAAGTGGCAGAGCTGGAATTTGAGTCCAGGGTTTATCTTCCTTCAAAATCCATGCATTTAATCACTTCCTGAGAACCTGAGGCTCCGAAGAGCTAGGTGTAAAGACACAGAATAGAAAGAGACCAAGCGTCTTGGGAGTTGTGAGCCAGGAACTGTGGACAAAGACCAAATACTTATGAGAACAGTATTCTGGTAGCCTGAATGACCAAACATATATTTGCTATAAATCACAATATTGCAGCAAGCAATTCTGTTGTGACATGATTATTGCTTTGATGGAAGTGTGAGAGAGTGTAGCAGGAACTAGCAGAAGGAGCCCCTAAGTATGTCTGGGAGAGCCAGAAAGAGCTTGAAAAGTGAGTCGGAGTAGCTAGACAGAAATGGGGGAGGCTCCTTCCAAGAAGAGACAAGAGCATATGCAGGGAGATAGAAAGAGCTAGACAAGTCTGAGAAAGTAACAACAGCCTGAGACAGTGGAAGGGCAACCTGAGGCAGTGGTGGGGGGCAAACAGGAGCGGGGATGGGGCAAGCCTGAAGGTCACTAAAATGCCTACTATAGCAGGGACTATCATATACAAGACGCATATACATTATGGGTCTCTCTGATGATCTATTATCCCACAAGTAATACATGAGTTGGACTCTTTATTTCAATTCAGTTAAACAAATATCTATTGAGGGACCTACAGGCATACTCCTCAGCCTTTACTGAGTCTAGGTAAAACCCCCATCCTTTAGTTAACCATAAACAACGATTTCCAGCAAGTGGTAAATGTCCGAGGAGCTCTGCAATCCTCCTGGGCAGGAATCTTTTCCCGGCAGGATCCCTAGAGAGTCTCCTGTTCCTCCTCCTCCAGGACATCAGCAAACCTCCCCATCGCATTTGTTAAGCCTGAAAATAGAAACTGCCAATTATTTTACCAGTAAAAGATGGGTTCATCCGGGGATGAAAGAGACTTGCAATGTGGGACAAACAAGCTGTAGCAAAACTGTAGGCAAGTTCGGGGAACAAAGGCAAGTCACCCGTTTTTAAGGAGAAAGGGGGTAATTGAAGAAGCCTGCTGTAAATTAAAAGTCCATTGGAGTAAACTGGAAGTTTCAAGTGTGGTGGCTTTTCATTGACTGAGCTGTTGCCTGGAGTTGAGGAAAGTGTCTCTTCCTTCCCCTGGAGTGTAGTATGGTGGTATCCACGTGCAAGGTCAAGTCCATGCAAGGTCAAGTCCATGTAAGGTCAAGTCTGGCTCCTCCTGTCAGATCTGCAATCAACTACAAGTGGTAGGGGTAAGTGTTCCCTTGCGGGAAAAACTCCCACTTCCATTGTAGTGAGGTTCCCCATTACTAATTTTCACACACTTGTCTGAATGTAAGATCCCTGAAGATCTCCACATTTAGTTGCCTGGGACTTTGAGGCCAAAAACCCCGGCCCCTGCCTCTCATCCCTGCCATCTTGTCACCAGCCCAGGTGTGGGCCTCAAAGTGTCTTCTTCTGCCCAGACTTTTCCTTCGTTTTCCAGTGGCTACTCCCTCCCTCCTAACCAGTGCCCTGCTATCATCCAGATAAGTTATATCATCATCTCCAGCTCTTCCACCTCCCAGACTTACAGGAAACCTGGTTGAACCCCAAGAATATCCCCTACCCACTCTCTGAGGTGGAGACCCCATTTTCCTTTATACCCTAAATATCTTAGGGCCCTTAGCTGGCAGCAGCACCCTTGCTCTCTATTGCTTCTTTCAGACCTTTACTCTGCTACTCTTGGGTACAAACCTTGATGTCCAGGCCACCTTCAGCACACATATGGCTGACAGCTTCTGGCCTTATACTCGCCTTTCATTCATTGAGGTCTTTGATGCCTCACTCATGATACTCCTTTCTACCCACATCACCCTGGGGACTTTAACACTCATGGCAAGACTCACACAACATGGTAGACTGGGCATCAATGATCTTCCCTCTCCTCCACTGCAAGCTTCCACAGCTTGGACATTGGCATTGCCCAGAACTGTCTTCCCTCTGAAATCTTACACCTGAGTACCTTACTCTTGACTGTCATCTGCTATCATCCTGCTCTATCAGTTTGTTTGCTGTGCTCACCAGGGTCCCCTAAACCTCTGACTTCTCTGTTTTTCTCCTGTCAACTTTACCCCCATATCTTTACTTTTGCTCCTTTCAGCCTAGTTCCTGGTGTTTATTCCTTTCTCCATTCTGTTAAGAAGACTCTAAATGTCCTCACCTCCTCGCCTTTCTACCACATCAGTCTTGTTACATCCATATCTTGGGGCAATTCAACAATCTGTTTTCTTGTTTGCCACACATAGGCAGTTCAGTGCTGATGCAGAAAAAGCACAACCATTAGAGACAGATGACATTATGGACATACGGTGCAACTTCCAGTGCCCTTGTAAACTCACAGATTCATTCCATTTCCACTACTTTAAACGGCATTCCAACTCTCACTTCTTTCCTCAAAGCCATTGAGAAATGAATCTTCAGCCACAAACTCGCTCAACTCCCTTCAAAATTATCTCTATTTGGACTTGCCCTTTATGTCCTTCCTGAATTCCCAGAGGAAACGGTGTTCTCTTCCTATTTCAGTCCTTCTTGTCTCCTTCATGGCTAAGATCTTTCTTCACTGGTCCATTCTTCTGTATTTTCAACTTCTTCTACTCCACTGGTGTTTCCTTAACAGCCTATTAAATTTGACAAACCTTTTCAATATTTTTAAAAACAAATATTTTGATCCTACTTCTCTCCCTAGCAAACTGCTCCTTTCTCTGTCTTCCATTCAGAGTCAAACTGCTGCTCACTGCCTCCATGTCCTTCCATACCATTCACTGCTTGGCCTTCTGCAGTCAGGCTCTGCCACCACAATTTCATAGCAATTACCTTGGCATATAACACAGACAATCTCCCATTTGGCAATTCTAATGCACTCTTTCCTGTCTTCATCATGACTGACTTAGAAATGGCATTTGATGGTGTTGACCATCACTTTCTGTAAAAGCTCACTTGTTCCTTTGCGTCTCTGCACATTCTCTCGGGCCATCTCCACCTCTTTGACCATTATTTCGCAGCTTCTGTTAAGGCTTCCTGTTCTCTGATTGCCCCTTCCATAATTACAAGCCCTCCTTGCCACTCTGTGTAATCACCCTCATTCACTCCTTGGCTTCAGCTGCCATCTGTGTGAGTATTACTTTGAACCACACATCTAGTCTAGATCTCTTCTGAATTTAACTCTTGGGTATATTCACTGTTCTCTAGACACTCCACTGGAATAGACATATATAAAAGTTAACCATATGCCAAGCCAAACTCATCTTTCCCTCCTACACTTGCTCTTCCTTGCATCTGCCATCTTGAAAAATGTCACCACTAGCCACCCAGTCGCCCAAGCCAGAATCCAAAGAGTCCTGTTTGACTCTTCATCATTCCCTTATGCAGCATTCTCAAACACATCCAGCTACACTCCCTTAATACTTCCCATGATTCTCCTCTCAACGTTACTCCAGAGAACAAAACTCATGGTTTATCTTATCTGAGTGACTGCAATAGTCTTTTAATTGGCTTTGTAACTTTTAATCTAGCTGTCACCACCCTCCAATCTGTCTTCCAGAGCAATATTTATAAAACACCAAACTGAACCTGTTTATTACAGCTCAAAACTATTCAGTAGTTTCTCTTTGTTTACAGGATGAAGCTTGAGTGCCCAAGTATGTGGTATGAGACGCTTCAACATTTTCATCTCCGGACATGCTCATCCTGGAACCTTATGTTTCGACCAACTACTTGCATTTCCTGGAACATGTCTAGCTATTTCCAGCTTGTGAGGTTTTGTTCTTGGGCCCTTGCTGCTTAGAACTGCTTTTCTCTCCTTTATTACTTGGCAAATAGCTACCTATCTTTCAAGACTTAGCTCAAATACCATCTAGCCTGCTCTCCCCCTTCTGGTGAGAATCAACCACTGTCTATTCTGTGTAGAGTCTCTATCACAACACCTGCAACGATATGTCACACTTATTTTTTAAATTACAAGCACTTGTAAGTAGCCACCATGTCGGATTCATCCTGATGTTCCCAGCATAGTGCCTGGCAGGCCGAAGACTCCAATAATTTCTGGTCAGCTTTCTTGAAATACAATTTGTATACAATGAAGCTTACCATTTTTAATTAAACAATTCAGTGAGTTTTGACCATTATACACAGTTGTGTACCATTATTGCAAACACAATATGGAATATTTCCATCTTCCATTTCTTCAAAAGTTTCCTCAGGGCCGTCTGTATTCAATCCCCTCTTCCCACCCCCTGACTCTTGGCAACCTCTGATCTGCCTTCTATCAGTATAGTTTTGCCTTTTGTAGACTTTCACATAAGTGAAATCAAATAATATATAGCCTTGGTGTCTGGCTTCTTTCATTTAGTATAATATTGTAGCAATGCATACATGCTCATGCGTATGTCTCTATTTCATGTTTTTTTCTTTCTGAGTAGTATTCCATTGTATGGAGATGCCGTAATTTCATAACTTGTTTATTAATTCATAGTATATATATATATATATGCACATATATCTCAACTATAGTTATCTAGTTGCTCTAACATCATTTGTTCAAAGATTATCCTTCCTCCATTAAACTGCCTCGTCAGTTTTGTAAAAAATCACACGGCCATATATACAGGGATCTATTTTGGGATTCAAGTCTCTATTTCATTGAACTACTTGCCTATCTTTACACGGATACACTATCTTGATTACTGCTGCTTCGTAACCAGGGAATGTGAATCCTCCAAGTCTGTACTTCTTTTTTAGAACTGTTTTGACTATTCAAGGTCCTTTGCATTTCCATGCAAATTTTAGAATCTGCTTGTTGATTTTTCTAAAAAAGCTTGCTGGCATTTTGATTGGTATTAACATTGCATAGAATCCATACATTAATTGGGAAAGAACTGACATATTTTTGTTGAATATGTGAACTCCTACATTCAAGGGGCTGAAACCCATTCAAATTGTATAGTGGTTTATAGTTTACAAAGCCAATTCACATGCATTACCTCATGTGATTCACGTTAACAACCCTGTAAGTCAGAGGGAAATGCTGGTCTCACTTTGCAAATGAAAAGACTGCATCTCCAGAGACTTGACTCAGGTCCACTGGTGGGGGTACGGTGGTGCCAGCTGGATTTGGTGTTTTCATTTCACTTCTACAGTGAATTTGATGCTTGCTCCTATAGATACCCATGTGGTATATCTAAAATGCTGGCATGTAGGTCTAGGCAGAGAAGACTTGCCAATACTGCCAGTTCAACTCTACACTTTTGCTCCCTTACTCGGGTAAGAAATATCTTGAGACCCATCACCCCTGCTTTCACACCAGCTCTGGGGAGCTGGCTCCAAACTTCTCATGCGTTGTAATCATTTGGGGAGCTTTACAAATGTCACACACCCCAAATTTTGATTCAGTTGTCTGGAGGTAAGGCCTGAGTATCAGTAATTCAGAAGAGCTTCCCGAGTGATCCTAATATCCAGCCAGGATTGAACACTGCCGCTCTGGGGTCTCCAGAAAAGGAAGAGCAAAAGTCAGAGGGGAGATTTCTGAGAGTCAGCAAGAAGTGAAAGGCTCATGGGTCACTGGCATAAAGGGTGACTGTGATGGGCAGGAAGGAAGATGAGAGAGCTGGTTGGAAGGTTTTGCCAAATTCCTTAGCAGATTTAAGAAGAGATACTAAAATTATGGCAACTCCCCTTTGGGGAATTGATCCCTATTCCTTCGAAAATATTTTTACTCTTACTGAATAAGAAATTCGACTCTCATAGATTCAGATAAATTCATCACAGGAAAGGGTTGGGGATTATTTTGTCCAATTTTTGTGTTTCACAGGTAAGAAAACTGAAGTGTCCAGATGCTGAAGACTATCAGCCTGTCCACCCACTCCAAGCAAAGTCGAAACTAGAACTCAGAGCCCTGGCTCCCAGAGGGAGCTCTTTCCACTTCTCTGTGTGGCCGGCAACTCACTTTTTTATGGGGAATTAGAGCCATCTGGGATGCAGGGTCCAATTTACCAGTTCATGGGCCATTCCTGCCAATGGCTCCCAGGTCTTGGAGCCCTCAGAATCACCCAGGGAATTTAAAACCCAGATTCCTGAGTGCATGCAGCCTGAAATCCAAATCTTTGGGTTGGGGACTAGAATTTGATTCAAACCATTCACTTCTCCTCCCTTGCTCCTTTTTTGCCTGTTTTGCTTAGTGTTTGTGAACTCCAGGGTCTGGAGAGGTCTGACACTAGAGTCCTTGGAAATTCCTAGGTTTGGTGATTATCTGTGAATTTTACTTATTGGAAAGTCGATGCCTCCCTGCGTAATTGGGAGTGAACAACACAAGATTTATAGCCTTATGCAACCACGGTTTTTTCTCATTTCCACAAGCTAAAATACAGACTGAACATAGCAATCATTTTAAGGCCACGGAAAAGCTAACACCAACACCAGAGCTTTGGGCAACAGAAAAGCAGGATCTGCCCCAGCAACCGTGGGTCTTCTCTGCAGGGCAGGGGGGTGTTGAGGGCATCTGGGGGCTAAGGGCAGGTAGGCACTGGTCCCACTGCCCCACTTCCACCCCAGTGCGTGCATCTGAGACCCAGGTTCGAATCCCCATGCTGCTGCCGCTGGGGTGTCAGCTCTCAGCGCTTCTCTGTCCTTATCTGCAGAAGGGAGAGCTCGCAGCTACTTTATGGGCTGCTGCACAGCTCCAATGAGTCGGCGCTTGTGAAGCTCCGTGCTCGGCTTATGGACACAGGGCTTGTGCAGCAGACACAGGGCTGTCAGCAATAGTATTTGCAAGTGCCGTGTCCCTGGTCTCTGCATGTTCCCAGAAGTTCCCTCCCTGCAGGGGTGTCCTGACTGGCTACTCTCTGCCTCCCTGACCCCCTCCCTTGTTTTCCACTCTCCACTTGGGTACATCACTGAACTCCCTCCCTTCCTTCTTGATTCACTCCCTCCGATCAGTGGTCCTCAACCCTTGTGCACATTTGAAGAACCTGGGGAGCATTTTCAACTGCACCATTGCCTTGGGCCCCTCACCACACGGCTTCGGTTAGAATCTGGGGAGCAGAGGGGGCACCAGGCATTGTGTTTTAAAACATGTGCAATTATAATGTACAGCTGGGGCGACAACCACAGCTTTCGACCTACAATTTCTGGGAATCCCTTGAGGGTACAGGGACACCATGTGCCCAGGGCCTCTGGCCTCTGAGCTTCTTTGCTTCCAGGCCCAGAAGTGAAACTCTTCTCTTACCTTCCTAGACACACTCACACAATGACGGGGTGGTGGGACCCCAGAGAAGAGGTTTACATTACATCAGTGCAATTACAAACTTAAGCATCTTAGTTTTTAAGTGGCCTTTTCCTTGCCCCACCCAGGGATTGATTATAGTTCTCCTGTCCCCCCACTGGCTCCCCTAGCTACCCTCTCCTCCTGCCTTTCCTCACCCTTTCTCCCACCCTCTCCATGAGAGTCTCCTGCTTGAGACTCTGCCCCCTGCATTGCGGCCTCTGCCTCATCTGCTACCCAAGGGCCTCAGCAGGCAGCACCTTCCCTAGGAAGCTCTTAAGGGAAACTTTCACTCTGTCCTCTTCTGTGTCCTCAGGTTCCTCCCGAGTCTCTCCCGCAGGCTGGGGTGGCTACAGGGCCCCTCCCGGTGCTGCCCTGAGTGCTCTGGGCCGCCCTGGCCTACTGGACCGAGCTGTGAGCCTTAGGTAGGGCAGACAGGCCAGCGCCGACCTACAGTGGCCATCACAGCGTCCTTGGTGCCTGTCCTTGAAAATGCTTAAGAGCCTCAGGGTTGGCATGTCATGGAAGCAAAGAATGACACTCTGTGAATACCAGACCCAACACCCCCTGCCCCCCAACGAAGAAGCAGGTTTGACTACCCACAAATTGCTCACAGTCTGGCAGACAGGCAAGTGTGTGAAAAATTACAATCCAGCATATGATGCTTTAGCCAACAGGCTGCTGGCCTGGAAGGCAGGGGTGGGGTAGGATCACTGGTGTCAGCACACAGAAGTAACTGGAAGCGTTTGAAAGCTCGACCAGGAGTCTTTAAGGCAAAGAGGAAGGGTTGAGGGGTGAGCACACTGGGCAAATGGGCTGTGAGTGTGAAAGGGCAGATTCCCCAGTGAGTCTGGCACATTTGGGGACACTGCGGTCACTGGTTTGGCCCTGCCTGGCCTGGAATCAATCCCTTTGTCCTGTTGGGCTCCATCGAACCACGCAGAGCCGCTGAAAAATGTATTACATTTAAGAATGCTGTGGTGTATTATTTCCTTGGGACACCAAGCAAATCAAGGGTTTAATGAGAACCCTCAGCACCCAGGGAACAGTGGGTGGGAACGGCTTCTTATTGGCTGGGTTGTGGCAGCTTCTCATTGGCTGGGCTGTGACGGCTTCTTATTGGCTGGGTTGTGGTGGCTTCTCCTTGGCTGTGTTGTGGTGGCTTCTTATTGGCTGGGTTGTGGCAGCTTCTCATTGGCTGAGTTGCTGCTAGGCGAAAAGAAAATCCTCCTTCCTGCCCCGGAGTGTAAAGTAAGCTACCACAAGGGGCAGTGAGTGAGAACTCTTCCTTCATGACTTCCCATCTCCACCTGGAATTAAGTTTTCTATATTCATTGTCACACCTCGTTGATACTGGCTGCCAGCTTGTGGGAGTCAGTGGTGTGGAGGGACCCTGGCCCTGGGTTTGGCTTTACCATGTACCTCTCCTGACCTCACGCCCGCCCTGGTGGCCCCTGCCCCTCACCCCATGCCCTGGCCAGCGGTTCTGCACACAGACCCAATGCCTTCTCTCTGCACAGTGGAGGGCAGAGCCTTCTAGACTGCAGGGGCCACCCAGACCTACTGGTCAAGAGCAGTGCCCCTCTTCCATCACTTCATCCAGGGGCACTTGCGTTCTCGGGGGGCAGTGGAACTTGTACAGCGTGACTGTGCTGATGTGCTGTGAGGGCGCTCCACAGCCTCTAAGCACCGGCAGTGCGTTGGCTTTGGGCAGAGAAGGTGAGGGGTCAGTAGGTGCGTCAGGATGGACTCGGGAGGGCAGGCAGTGCAGTAGCCTCCCTCTCTTTTTTGGCCACCCCCCCTCCTCCAATCAGCCAGGAAGTCCACTGATTGGAGCTCTTTATTTTATTATGGTAAAATATACATAAGATTTATCATCAACCATTTTTAAATGTACAGTTCAGGGGCATTAAGGACGTTTGCCTTGGCATGCAACCATCACCACCATCTTTCTCCACAACTCTTTGTAATCTTTCCACACTGAAACTCTGTCCTCATTAAACACCAACTCCCCCACCCACCACCCCCGCCTCTAGCCACCACCCTTCTACTTTCTGCCTCTATACATTTGACTTATAAAACAAGAAAGAAAACTCGTTTCCATTAAATGTTTGTTGATGAAATTTAAAATACAATAGTGATCATTGAGTACAGTGTTTTTGGTAAACTGGGTGAGGATAGGCTGGATCTGGTCCCTTCCCCTTCCTTGGGAGGAGCTCGATGTGCTGGGTCAGAAGATGCTCACTCCTTAACCTCAAGCACAGCAAGGATGGCAGTACCCTGGAACAGAGCTGAGCTGGAGACTGTGCCCGACTCAGCACACAGAGAACAGGTGCTGTAATCAGGCCGGAGCCTCTGGCAGTTGCTTCATCTTCTCCTTGTCTTCCCGACATCTGTGCTTCTTGAACTTTCAGAGTGCTTAGAAATCACCTGGTGACCTTGCCGAAGGGCAGATTCTGTTTTGAACAGGTACAGGGAACGCAGATGTGCTGGCCCCGGGACCACACTTGGAAAGTCAAGGCTGCCTTCCACCTGGGGAACCTTGGCGTCCAGGCCACGCAGAACCTCTCTGAGGTTGAACAAGTCCAGGGCCAATTCCTCTTTTTTTTTTTTTAATCACTTGATACAGTAAAAAAGAGCTGCCAAAGCAGTTACAAAAATATTGATGTAGTTTACATGTTCGCAGTTTAACAGATGAATGAATTCATCAAGCCTGCACAGGAACAGCGAGATACAATTGTGCTGGTCACAAAACGTATGACTTCCCGGAGCACAGCGGGGAGTGGGCTGGGAGTGCGACACAATTCTCAGGTTGTGGGATGAACATCTTCCGCTCTCGTCAGTTTTCTCTGGGACTGAGTATGTGACAGCTGATGCTGAAGTGTCTGAAGTGAGGCTCCTTGGGCACAAAGTGGCCCGGTGGTCCCGCAGGCTCTGGTGCACACAGCCGAGTGACCGAAGCTCTGAGACCTGGAGACCTGGCCTTTCCGGCAGAGCCCGCTGGCCTCGTCCTGGTTTGGGGACTGCCTCTTTCCAGCTGATTGTACCAAGGGACATCTAATTCCTCCAGGAAAGTCTTAACCTCTTTCATCCCCAGAGGGGTGGGCCCACTGTGTGGCCTTAACTGGACATGTGGCGCGTCACTGTGAGTGGGGAGCTTCATGCCCAGCAAGCCAGGAAGGGGACTTAGGGCTGCAGGAAGCTAATGGTGCCATCCTGTCCCTCTCCAGGGGCTGAGTGGGATCTGGTCCCACCTCTGTAGGACTCCTTTTAAGGAATCTCAGAAGCTGAGTCTAGCTGTTCTAAGGCTTCCCAGCCCCTCAGGTGTTTCTTGAACGCCCAGTGTTTACAAACGGGATGACTTAGAACTATAAGGGTTTTCTCAGTTTAGGAAAGGAATTATAACAACATTTCTTTGAATAAGAAGCCAGTTTATATACTTATAATACTAGACTTGCAACCCAGCCCACCTTTCCCCACCCACCCAGCAAACACACACACTTACTCTCATTAATCCTTGGAACCTAGAACAGAATCTGGCTGGCATACAGTAGGCCTCAGGGAATGAGTGAAGAAGTTTTAAAAGCAGTCTTATTAAACTCTAATATCACAGCTGTGCCTACAATGGCCCTGTGGGAGCCCCAGCTGACCCTCAGGGGACACTGTCTTGCTAAGCCCACCCAGCAGGGCAGGCATGTCAAGACCCAGTGGGCCAGGTTAGCTCTCTCAGTCAAGACTCTGTTAGGAAATCTGTCCGCCCTGACACACCTGGGCTTGTCATCTTATTTGGTGGCGGTACTTGTCCCTTTGGTGAGTCATCTAAGCCACAGCACGAGGGACGTCATCCTCTGTGGCGTGGGAGCCCCATGTCATCCACCCCTGAGTTCTGCAGTTGCTGTGAAGGCCTGCACGCACCCAGGTCACACACACCGCGGGCACTGTCCCCTCACAATTGTGCCCCCTGGCTGGGGCAATTACAGCTATCTCAAGTGTCCCCATTTGGAGGCATTAGGAATCCTTGCTTGCCTGCCCGTCCAATTTCCCAGGCCGGCTGTGCAGATTCCTTAGTAAATAGGTTGGCATGACACCAAACCCTCTCAGCCCTTAAAACCACTTTCTCCCGAGCCAGAGCTCAGTGGCGGCTCACCTCTGCAATTGCCCCGTAGACTCCGCTTCCTCCCGTCCCTGGGGCTGTAAACAAATCAGTGCTTCCTGGTAGACTGAGAAAGCGGGCTCTGTTTAAGGATAAGAACATCATTTAGACATAATCAAGGATGCAGAAGAGACTTCATCTTGGACAAAGACAGAGCATTTCTAAACCAGCCATTGCTCTCCGAATGTGGGAGACTCTCTTCCCACAAGGCTGGGATTGTGCAGCTCTCAAAGAAATAAATTAGCTTGGAAGTGAGTGATAAAGGGCTTTGTGATCAGAGGGTATGCTTCCAATGCACCACCAAGAAAGAAATGTTACCTCTTTCTCAATGAAGAGCCAGACACTTGCATAAAGTCTTCGGGGCATGAAATAAACACAGAAGTTCGATGTTGAAAAAAGAAAACTGATAAAAACAGAGGCATGTAAACACATTTTTAATAGTCAGAAAGCCAATTTAGAGAAAGACAATTATCATATGGTTTCACTTATTTGTGGAACATAAGGAATAGCAGGAAGGACATTAGGAGAAGGAAGGGAAAAATGAAGGGGGGATACCAGAGGGGGAGACTAACCATGAGAGACTACGGACTCCGGGAAACAAACTGAGGGTTTTAGAGGGGAGGGGGTGGGGAGATGGGTTAGCCTGATGATGGGTAGTAAGGAGGGCATGTATTGCTTGGAGCACTGGGTGTTATACGCAAACAATGAATCATTGAACATTACATCAAAAACGATGTACTATATGGTGACTGACATATCATAATGAAAAATAAAAATAAAATTTAAAAAAAGCCAATTTATTAATGTAGTTTGAACTCCAACTGGTACATGATAAATATCAATTAAAACTTCTTTAAAAAATATGTTCCCACAGAAAAGAAGCATATCTGTAAATAATTAGTAAGCAGAAAAGGTAGCAGTGGGTGAAGAATCCCAGACGTAGCTTGTCCAGTGTATCAATGAGTACTTTCCATTGCAAACAGTAAAAAAAAAAATCAACTCAAAGTGGCTTAAAGAGTAAAGATATTTATTATTTATGTAATTTGAAAGTCCAGAGGGGGCCAGGCTTCGAGGCTGGTAGGTAGACATCCACCCCTGACTTCTGGTGGTCTCTGCTCTGCCTCCCTGCCTCAGCGTCATCCCAAGATGGCTTCTCCCCTGCTCGCCTCCCTCCATTGACCTCATGGAGCAGCGTGGGTTCTCTGATTCACTGTGGAGGTAAGACGAAAGCTATAGAGGCAGACGGGACTGACTGGAATGCTGGCTCTGCCTGAGAGCTGTGTATCTTGGGCAAGATGCGAACCACTTAAGTGCTAGCCCCCTCATCCAGAAAATAGGAATAATAATAACTCTGTGTCCTAAGATTGTTGTGAGGATTAAGTCAGATGGTGAGATGGTGGCTGACAGGTAGCAGAGCTTAGTAAATTTAGGAACTCATCCCTTGGAGCGCCTGGGTGGCTCAGTTGGTGAAGCGTCTGCCTTTGGCTCAGCTCGTGATTCTAGGGTCCTGGGATCGAGCCCCACATCAGGATCCCTGCTCAGTGCGGAGCCTGCTTCTGCCTCTCCCTCTGCTCCTCCCCACCACCAAACCCCACTCTTGCTTGCTCTCTCTCTCAAATAAATAAATAAATAAATAAATAAATAAATAAATAAAATTTTTAAAACAAAAGGAATTCACTCCTTGTCTTTATGGAATTTAGTAACTGCTTATAACGGGTTAGGCACTGTGCTCACCTGGGGAGAGACGAGTTAGTGAGAATACAGACAAGTAAGTTGGTGGTTAGGGTGGTGTGATAGGTTCCCTACCCATGGTATCCTTACCCCTCTGATAGGAGCTAGACTAGGGACATTGTGAACTGGTACCTGGTAAACGACAGAGACGCAAGCAGGAAAAATGGGGAGGATGGGGACGCTGGTCTCCAGTGTCACTTCAAGAATTGAATGGAAGGTCTTTCGTCCATTTGGAGTTTATCTTTGTGTATGGTGTGAGAGAGTGGTCAAGTTTCATTCTTTTGCATGTAGCTGTCCAATTTTCCCAGCACCATTTATTGAAGAGACTGTCTTTTTTCCACCGGATGTTTTTCCCTGCTTTATCAAAGATTAGTTGCCCAAAGTGCTGAGGGTCCATTTCTGGGTTCTCTATTCTGTTCCATTTGTCTATGTGTCTGTTTTTGTGCCAGTACCATGCTGTCTTTGTGATCACAGCTTTGTAGTACAGCTCGAAATCCGGCATTGTGATGCCCCCAGCTTTGTTTTTCCTTTTCAACAGTTCCTTGGAGATTCGGGGCCTTTTCTGGTTCCATACAAATTTAAGGACTGTTTGTTCCAGTTCTTTGAAAAATGTTCTCAGTATTTTGATCGGGATAGCACTGAAGGTGTAGATTGCTCTGGGTAGCATGGACATTTTAACTACGTTAATTCTTCCGATCCATGAGCATGGAATATTTTTCCATCTTTTTGTGTCTTCCTCAATGTCTTTCAAGAGTGATTTATATTTCTAGAATATAGGTCCTTTACGTCTCTGGTTAAGTTAATTCCAAGGTAACATATGGTTTTTGGTGCTATTGTAAATGGGATGGATTCCCTAATTTCTCTTTCCTTGGTCTCATTATTCTTGTATAGAAATGCAACTGATTTCTGAGCATTGATTTTGTATCCCGCCACATTACTGAATTGCTCTATAACTTCTAATAGTTTGGGAGTGGATTCTTTTGGGTTTTCCATATAGAGTATCATGTCATCTGCAAAGAGAGACATTTTGACTTCTTCTTTGCCAATTTGTATACCTTTGATCCCTTTTTGTCGTCTGATTGCTGTTGCAAGGACTTCTAGTACTATGTTGAATAATAGTGGCGAGAGTGGGCATCCTTGTCGTGTTCCTGATCTTAAGGGAAAGGATTCCAGCTTTTCCCCACTGAGAATGATATTTACGACGAACACCATTGAAATTGGAAGGATTATTAGAAATTTTTATCAACAGCTATATGCCAATAAACTAAGCAATCTGGAAGAGATGGAATCCTTCCTGGAAACCTATAAACTACCAAGATTGAAACCGGAAGAAATTGATTCCTTAAACAGGCCAATTAATTATGAAGAAATTGAGTCAGTGATAAACAACCTTCCAAATAACAAAACTCCAGGCCCGGACGGTTTTCCTGGGGAATTCTACCAAACATTCAAAGAAGAAATAATACCTATTCTCCTAAAGCTATTTCAAAAAATAGAAACAGAAGGAAAGCTACCAAACTCATTCTATGAGGCCAATATTACCTTGATCCCCAAACCAGGCAAAGACCCCCTCAAAAAGGAGAATTACAGACCGATTTCCCTAATGAATATGGACGCCAAAATCCTCAACAAGATACTTGCTAATAGAATCCAACAGTACATTAAAAGGATTATCCATCACGATCAAGTGGGATTCATACCTGGGATGCAAGCGTGGTTCAATATTCGCAAATCAATCAGCGTGATACATCATATCAACAAGAAAAGACTCAGGAACCATATGATCCTCTCAATCGATGCCGAAAAAGCATTTGACAAAATACAGCATCCTTTCCTGATTAAAACCCTTCAGAGTGTAGGAATAGAAGGTACATTTCTCAATCTCATAAAAGCCATCTATGAAAAGCCTACTGCAAATATTATTCTCAATGGGGAAAAGCTGGAAGCCTTTCCCTTAAGATCAGGAACACGACAAGGATGCCCACTCTCGCCACTATTATTCAACATAGTACTAGAAGTCCTTGCAACAGCAATCAGACGACAAAAAGGGATCAAAGGTATTCAAATTGGCAAAGAAGAAGTCAAAATGTCTCTCTTTGCAGATGACATGATACTCTATATGGAAAACCCAAAAGAAGCCACTCCCAAACTATTAGAAGTTATAGAGCAATTCAGTAACGTGGCAGGATACAAAATAAATGCTCAGAAATCAGTTGCATTTCTATACACGAATAACGAGACCGAAGAAAGAGAAATTAGGGAATCCATCCCATTTACAATAGCACCAAAAACCATACGTTACCTTGGAATTAACTTAACCAGAGACGTAAAGGACCTATATTCTAGAAACTATAAATCACTCTTGAAAGACATTGAGGAAGACATAAAAAGATGGAAAGATATTCCATGCTCATGGATCGGAAGAATTAACATAGTTAAAATGTCCATGCTACCCAGAGCAATCTACACTTTCAATGCTATCCCGATCAAAATACCAAGGACATTTTTCAAAGAACTGGAACAAACAGTCCTTAAATTTGTATGGAAACAGAAAAGGCCCCGAATCGCCAAGGAACTGTTGAAAAGGAAAAACAAACCTGGGGGCATCACAATGCCGGGTTTCGAGCTGTACTACAAAGCTGTGATCACAAAGACAGCATGGTACTGGCACAAAAACAGACACATAGACCAATGGAACAGAATAGAGAGCCCAGAAATGGACCCTCGGCTCTTTGGGCAACTAATCTTTGATAAAGCAGGAAAAAACATCCGGTGGGAAAAAGACAGTCTCTTCAATAAATGGTGCTGGGAAAATTGGACAGCTACATGCAAGAGAATGAAACTTGACCACTATCTCACACCATACACAAAAATAAACTCCAAATGGATGAAAGACCTCGATGTGAGACAGGAATCCATCAAAATTCTAGAGGAGAACATAGGCAGCAACCTCTACGACATCGGCCAAAGCAACCTTTTTCATGACACATCTCCAAAGGCAAGAGAAACAAAAGATAAAATGAATTTATGGGACTTCATCAAGATTAAAAGTTTCTGCACAGCCAAGGAAACAGTCAGAAAAACTAAGAGGCAGCCCACGGAATGGGAGAATATATTTGCAAATGACACTACAGATAAAAGACTGGTATCCAAGATCTACAAAGAACTTCTCAAACTCAATACGTGAGAAACAAGTAAACAAATCATAAAATGGGCAGAAGATATGAACAGACACTTTTCCAATGAAGACATACAAATGGCTAACAGACACATGAAAAAATGTTCAAAATCATTAGCCATCAAGGAAATTCAAATCAAAACCACACTGAGATACCACCTTACGCCAGTTAGAATGGCAACAATTGACAAGGCAAGAAACAACAATTGTTGGAGAGGATGTGGAGAAAGGGGATCCCTCCTACATTGTTGGTGGGAATGCAAGTTGGTACAGCCACTCTGGAAAACAGTGTGGAGGTCCCTTAAAAAGTTAAAAATTGAGCTACCCTATGACCCAGCCATTGCACTACTGGGTATTTACCCCAAAGATACAGACGTAGTGAAGAGAAGGGCCACATGCACCCCAGTGTTCATAGAAGCATTGTCCACAATAGCCAGATTGTGGAAAGAACCGAGATGCCCTTCAACAGATGACTGGATTAAGAAGCTGTGGTCCATATATACAATGGAATATTACTCAGCTATCAGAAAGAACGAGTTCTCAACATTTGCTGCAACATGGACGGCACTGGAGGAGATAATGCTAAGTGAAATAAGTCAAGCAGAGAAAGACAATTATCATATGATATCTCTCATCTATGGAACAGAAGAATAGGAAGATCGGTAAGAGAAGAAAGGGATAAAGAAAGGGGGGTAATCAGAAGGGGGAATGAAGCATGAGAGACTGTGGACTCTGAGAAACAAACTGAGGGCTTCAGAGGGGAGGGGGTGGGGGAATGGGATGGGCTGGTGATGAGCAGTGAGGAGGGCACGTGTTGCATGGTGCACTGGGTGTTATACGCAACTAATGAAGCATCGAGCTTTACATCGGAAACCAGGGATGTACTGTATGGTGACTAACATAATATAATAAAAAAACATTAAAAAAAAAAAGAATGGAAGGAAGGAAGGAAGGAAGGAAGGAAGGACAGAAGGAAGTTGTTTAACTCAAAGGGAGTGGAATACATTTTTTGGTATCATGAGAAACTCAACATGCTCTCTGTGGTCAGGAGGTCAAAGGGGCTACTCCAGCCCAGAGCACCTATGTGGTGCAGAGCTCTGAAAGGGGGCAGGAGTTGGGGAAATTATAAGTTATTCTTTCTGGGCAATGTTAGGGCAAGTATTTAACAGTGCTTAGAAATGTTCAATGTTTTGGTAGATATAAAAATTGAAATGGCTGAGCAACTTCCCCCAGGAAAAGAAAAAGCAGTCCAGACCTATTTAAAATAACCATTAAAGGTAAGACCTTTGACCCCTTTGAATTTTTAATAGCACTCTACTAAAACCTTCTGTCCACTGCCTGCCATTCCCTGTTCTGTTCTGCTCATAGGCGGGGGTTAAAGAAAAGTCAACCAGAAACTATAGCCTTAGACATTATCTTCCCAGATGAATTAGTTTAACCGACATTTACCCCAGTGACCTCTACGCCAGGCGCGGGCCGGTGGGGAAGTACAGAAGGCCGGTCCCTGCTCCCATGAAGTTCACAGAGGGGGCCAGGTCATGTCAGTGGAGCGGGGGTGTCGTGAGCTCCTATGAGTCCCATCCCAGGCCCTCTGGAACACTCAGCGCACCCCTGCAGATGGGTGCTGGAACTCGGGAAAGATGCCAGCCTCAGCTTGGTATTTTCCCAGCCGCCCGGGTCTGCCTGTTTGGATCTGTTCCTCCCGCTCCCCCTGAGCCACACGGAACCAGACCCACGTGCTCCAATGCGGCCCCAAGAGCCCAGCTTAGGTCACAATACCATTCCACGTTTCTTCTCCAGAACATGCCATTTCCTCAGGCAAGAAACCCATGGCCCATTTTCAGTCTGACTAAACCACACATCATCGTTCAGGATAAAGTAGTGTGAAAGAAATCAAGTTGTAAAGGAAAGACTGTCGGGCATCTTTTCAAGTTGGCTTGGTAGTCCCCGGATGAGAGAGGATGCCGTAAACAGCTTGACTCCAGGCACGCTTGCCCTTAAGAACGGGAAAAGAAAAGCCTGAAGGAAATGCCATTTGTTAAATGAATGTTACAAAAACTACCTCTCCTTCAGGATGGTCGACTCAGCACATGTGAAATCTTCTTTCCTGTGAAAATGGTAAACTAATGTGGGCAGTGAGGAACTGGGTTTCTGGCCGGTCAAGCTCTGGTTCCTATCAATGGTCTGGCGGGTAGAGAAAACACTGTTCTGGAAAGGGAAGCAAGGGTGTTCTTTAGGGATAGGAATGTGCTGGGAGAAATTCCTTTTAAGCCAGGGTATAAAGCACTTGCTGGAGCCAGCACTCTTGGCCTCGCCATTGCATCAGCCTCAAAGGCAGGGAGCGCTCTCATTTTCCTTGGAACAGCGGAGTCATCTGCCAACAAGAACAGCAGCTGCTTTTCTGTGTCAAAAAGAAAGAGGAAAGAAAGAAAAGGGAAAAGCCACTGACTTAAAGAGGGCAGTGAATATTTTCACTGTGTGGAAAGGATATTTTCAGCACATCTGGACAAGATTCTAAACCTACCGACGGCTTAATGCAAGATTCTCATGCCTCCTAGGGATGCTTTATTGTGTTACTTCCAAGTTTTTATCGCTTTATTTCCAATTTGTATCCTTGGGGACGAACAAAAATGCTTTTCTGAATCATAAGAAATGCTCCAAGCTGGGTACAATTTGATAGTAACTGAGGCTATTCCGGAGCCACAAAGGAACTTAACACTTTTTCATAGATTCTAAACTGGGATCCAAAATGGCAAACGTTATTTTCCCCCTAATTTAATGAAGTGACAGAACAAGTTAAGTTATTAAAGATCTGACACCCCACCAGGATTCCATAGTACTGAGGTAAATTGAATTACTCTTTCTAAATAATACAGCAGGGGAAAATGAAGGCATTATTGTCACTATGCTAAGAACAAATGAAGAAAACACATTTAGTTTTATGAAGAGATTCACTCCTCGAGACTTCTATTTTTTTTTTAAACAGTCAATTGGATCAAAGGGATTCTTTAGTCCTAGATTACTTCATAGATATAACCATTTGCCATTTACATTGCCTCACAAGCATGCGTGGCTTAGGGGTTACCTATAATCTGGGGTTTCAGGGTGGTGGTAATCAAGATAACATTTACCTCCGGAATATGCTGGGATGCCGAAAGACTCAGAGAAAATAAGTCCGAGAATATGAAAAGAAAAATGAACACACTTATCTAGGCCAAACCTGTGTTAATGAATATCATGATAATTTAATTAGTAATGTGGGTTCTGGCAGCATTTTCAGAAAATTGGTGAACACAGTCTTCCAACATTTAGTTCTCTGAGTTTCTACCCCTCACCAAGTGAAGGTACTTGGAAGTATAGTCAAGAGTGCTTATGGTATTACTACTTAGGAAGAAAATGATGGTGAAAATTACTGTTTATGCCCAAATATTAGGTGAGACTGTCTTTCAATATTATCACTCAAAAGAGAAGGAATCTGATAAGCAACATCTTATAAAGATTATCTGAGGAAGACATGGATCTAAAATAGGGTTGTATTATCAACAGATGAATGGATAAAGATGTGGTATATATATACAATGGAATATTACTTGGCCATAGAAAGAACGAGATGTTACCATTTGCAACAACATGGATGGACCTAGAGGGTGATATGCTATGTGAAATATGTCAGAGAAAGACAGATACCATATGGTTTCACTCATATGTGGAATCTGAAAAAAACAAAAACAAAAACAAATGAACAAACAAAAAAGCAGAAACAGACCCATAAATACAGAGAACAACCTGATGGTTGCCAAGGGTGGAGGGGATGGGTAAAATGGGTGAAGGGGAGTGGGAGGTACAGGCTTCTAGTTACGGAATGAATAAGTTGCAGGGATGAAACGTACAACATAGGGAATGTAGGCTATGGTATTGTAATACCGTTGTATGTGACACACAGGAGCTACACTTGTGAGTATGGCATAACATACACTGTTGTTAGATCACTATGTCCTACAACTGAAACTAATGCAACATTGAGTGTTAACTATACTTCAATTCTAAAAAATTAATAAAGTGAATAAAATAGAATTGCCAGATTTAGCAAATAAAATTATTTTAATTTTAGCTGGGCATTCTGTATGCCCAGTTAAACTTGAATTTCAGATAAATACTTTTTTTGTAATATAAGTATGTTCCATACACTATTTGTGGCATTTTATACTAAAATTTATCTACTGTTTATCTGAAATTCAAATTTAAGTGGACACCCTGTATTTTATCTTGCAACTCTAGTTTAAAATGATCTTAAAACGCGAATTTTGGATGATTATAGAGGTCACGTGATGAAATGGATTTTTAAAAACAAAGACAAAGAAATTGATGAGGTTTAGCATTTAGTAATTATCTTCGGTGGTTATGATACACCCCATTACAATTGTTGGCTATATGGTCAACAAGCCTTATAAAAACCACTTACAAAAGACACAAAGCAAGTGTTTTGCATGTGGTGATTGCTAAATGAAAACAAACTAACAGATAAACAAAAAACCAGCACAGGACAAGCCACTTCCTGTCATGGGAACGAATACTTGCAGCCTGGGTAAAATTTCCAGTGAGAGCAATATACATAAAAAGGAAAAAACTGCTGTATCTCATATAATTTCAATGACATGAAAATGATATTTTAAACTTCAAAAGAGATTATGGCAATGACAAAATTAGTAAAACCAAAGATGAATATAACAGAATGAATAAAATTATTTCATACAAGTGAGTGAATGCAATATTCTAAAATAATATATTAGTTTATCCAACGTGTAATTTTATGTATTTGTAACTAAGTTGATCTAAACTTTTCTTTCTTTTATTTTTAGAGACAGAGAGAGCTCATGAGCAGGGCACATGGGGGCAAAGGGGGAGGGAGAATCTTAAGAAGGCTCCATGTCCAGCATGGAGCTGATGCGGGGCTCGATCTCACAACCCTGAGATCATGACCTGAGCCGACCAAGCCACCCAGGTGCCACTAAACTTTTCTTTTTTTAATCTTCTCATTGGGAAACCAGAGGGTCAGATTATATACCAGATTGCCAAACCAGATGTTAGGACATGTACACAAGTTTTAGGAAAATGTATTGACTGTCTTAACAATATCAAACTCATTTATATCACAATGCTAATAAATCTTATGACTCTGCTTTATGTTTTACCCACCTAAGAAACTGTCTCTAGCTGTGACTTCTGCTTCCAGCCACGCTGGAAAAATAGGACCAGATTTACCCTTCCTCCTTAAGCAATTTGAAAATTGACCGAATATATTTAAAAATTGGTTTTCATACATCAGATAATAGGCAGCACAGTGTGTACTGTGCTCCCTGAGAAAAAAAGTGAGTTTTACTCTTGCATGAACTTACTGCTTGAAAGCAGTTTCCAACACAAGAAAGGGGAATGCAGTCCATTGGTCTTGGTGTGTTGAGCAGATAGAAGCTGTACTACATAGAAACTAAGGTGGCTAGAATTTAAGGATAGTGTACTGAAATGGGAGACTGCACAGAGAGAGAGGGAGCTTGGAAGATCTGTACAGGAGTCCCTTCAAATTGTGCATGCATGGAAGAACATCACCTGAGGTCAGAGAAAACCACTTCCTGGAGCTCACACGGGGCTGAGAATAGTCCATGCTCCTACCAGTCAGAGCGGTAGCTGGGGCACCCGGCAAAAATCTCAGAAGGACATTTCTTTAGTTATCACTACTTAGCCCTACACAGTTCTGGACCTGATATATAAGCTTAAAAGCAAGCATCAAAAGGATCCAGTTAATTTAACAGTATGCCAAAACAAAATCCAACATTAAACAAATATAACAAGATCTAGCAATCAACAAAGCAAAATTCACAGTATCCAGCATCCAATAAAAAAATTACCAGCTTAAGAAATTTAAAAAGATCTCATTTACAATTGCATCAAAGGGAATAAAATACCCAGGAATAAATTTAACTAAGGAAGTGAAAGACCTATACACTGAAAACTATAATACTGATGAAAGAAATTGAGGATGACACAAATAAATGGAAAGATATCCCATGTTGATTAAATGGAAGAATATTGTTAAAATGTCCCTACTACCTCAGCAATCTACAGATTTAATGCAATCCCTATCAAAATTCCAGTGGCATTTGTCACAGAAATAGAGAAGACAATCCTGAAATGTGTATGGAACCACAAAAGACCCCAAATAGCAATGCAGTCCTGAGAAAGAATGACGAAAATGGCATCACCCTTCCTGATTTCAGTCTACACTACAAGCTCACAATAAAATGGTGTGGTACTGGAGGAAGAAAGGGACCAAGAGGATTTTGAAGGTGCACAAGAGGAGTCCGGTATTATAATTTGGCATAGTAAAAGACTTTGATTAAATCAGAGAAATGCGAGTTGTCTATTTTTGCCTATTTATAGCATATTTTCCACCAATGAAGAAACTCAATTAGAAAAACAATTACTGCATATTAATCAAGCTGATTTTAGGGCTCAGTAAGCCGGCCTCAGTTTTCACATCCACTAGCATTGTTGAGTATGCTTTCAACAGACATTATCAGTTACTTGGTAAGATACAAATTCTTTTTGTATTTTGTGACTTACATGAAAAAACACACCTAAGAAATGACTTTATTTGTCAACAAAACAGCCCTTACTGGCAGGCCACAAGCTCACCAATTTCATCTCTGGCTATCGCTGCCCCGGACACATCTTGTCCTCTGAACAGAGTGGCCACTTCACCATGTACGACAGTCCTAGACTTATTCCTTTCTCCGGGGCCTGGAAACTGAGGTAATCTGACTTTACCACATAGCTGATTGACTTTGAGCAGGGCATAATCTCTCCAAACCTCTTTTTTTTTTTAATTTGTAAAAAGGGGAAAATATTATTTAATTCCCCAAGTTTTTGTGAGGAATAATATGTGTAAAATGCTTCACATCGTGCCTGGCACGTGGTAGGCAGTCTGTGTTACTTTAGGGCCCAGCTGAGATAATAAAGTTAATTATGCAACTTTGAATAGCAATTGAGCTTGTCCTACATAGAGCCTTTTAGCATTTCTGTGACTCACTGAAAGCCTCATAGTTATGACTACAATTCTTACTATTTACGGGAACTTGGAAAAGAAGGACTTGACCAAGCCCTTACATGAAGTAACTGGCAGAACCAAGCCCTAGGTCTTTTGATCCCAAATCCATGTTCTTTCTGATGCTTTGCCCCAATACCTTCCCCTCCTCACCCCTGAAATCTCTCGCACCATACTCCTTTCTCTTCTCAAAAGAGAAATAGTTATGGTTCTTAACCTTCTGTTCAGTGCTTGATCCAATAATGGCTCCCATTGCTGTATTTCCTGTGTGTATCCTGACTCCTCAACTAAATTAAGTTCTGTGAGTATCTGAGGAAAGGGATTGTGGTCTGTTTCAGTTCTGTTTGGCCACAAGTCCTCACAGCCTATCTAACACATACCCAATGCTCAGGAAATGTGAATTCAGTTCTATTGCTCCCTCAAAACACATTCAGGCTATGAGAAAATCCATAGCTGTCCCTAGGTGAGATGAATATTGTGAGGAGAATTAATTGTTCAGTGACATTTTTGAAAAGCAGGAGCCCCCTAATCTTCATAGAATTCAAAAAGAAAAAACTTAATGAAGGTCATCGAAGTCAGAGATACCTTTAAATATTTCAGCCCTGGAATTACTATGTCTAGCATTCCGCTTGCACTCTAGTAATTGCTCTAAAGTTGATTCATGAAAGGCTAGGAAACACCTGGTCATGAAATGACCCAGAAAGTTGAACTTACCTGCTAGAACTAGGTCATATTGTAAGTCTTCAGAAAAATTATATCTCCATATGGAGAGAATGCTAATAATGGCGAACGTTAATGAATGCTTATATGCGAGGCATGTGCTAAATGCTGATGAATTATTAGATTTTAAACAAACTGACTTTAAGTCATCATTGACATTCAATACAACTTGCCAAATTACAGTGTACAGTTCCAGGAGTTTTGAAAAATGTGTACATATACCCATGTAACCATCACTACAATTCAGATTCTATTGAATATCCATCATTACTGCTGAGTGATCTACCCACGGCATGGATGAACTACAACTGGTTTGCCTATTCCTCTGTTGGTAGACATCCATCTGTTCTGGTGCTATAACAAATAAAAGTGCTTTGAACACTGTGTGGACATGTTTTCATTTCTCTGGGTAAATACACAAGAGCGCAATCACGGGTCCCATGGGAAAGATATGTTTAATTTTATAAGGAACTGTCAAATTGTTTTCCGAAGTGGCTGTTCTTTTGTATATTCCTACCAGTAACACATGACAAGTCCAGTTGTTCCCTGTCCTTGCCAACACTAGGTATTTGATGGTCCTTCTGTCCCCCTTCTGTTTTTTACTATGATAGAGTTTAAAACTGCTAAAATTCACCTGAACAATTCTGCCAGTTTTGACACATACATTTGTGTAGCCATGACAAAATCCAGGAAATAGAAGAGTTTCATCACCCCAAAAAATACCCACCTGCTCTTTTTCAGTCAACCCCTCTTCTTCCTGCCCCTGTCAACTACTGATCTGTTTTCTGTTCTTACAATTTTGCCTTTTCCAGAATGTCATAAAAATGAGATCACACAGTATGGAGCCTGAGTCTGACTTCTTGCATTTAGCATAATGAGCTGCGAATCATTCATGTGTATTAGTAATGCACTTCCTATTTCACTATATGGGAAATTCACTATTTCACCGTATCTCTTCACCATTTGGAGAATGTTTGGATAGATTTCCAGCTTTTAGTAATCACAAATAAAGCCCCTGTAAAGATTCGTGTATAGATTTCTGTGTGAATGTGTTTTTGCTTCACTTGGGATAGCTGAATTATATGACAAGGGTATGTTTAACTTTAAAAGAAACTGTTAACGTTTTCCAAAATGGCTGTGTCATTTTGCATTCCCACTAGCAACATGAGAGTTCTAGTTACTGCACATCCTCACTGGCATTTGGTGCTCAGTTATTTTTACTTTTAACCATTTTAATAGGTGTGTAGTAGTATCTCATTGTGGTTTTAATTTGCATTTCCCTAATTAGCAATGATGATGAGCACCTTTACATAAGTTTATCTGCATCTGCTTATCTTCTTGGTGAAATGTTTGTTCAAACCTTTTGCCCATAAAAAAATATTTTTTTATTATGGTTTTAAGGGTTCTTTGTGTTTCTAGATACAAGTTTTCATGTGACCTGCAAATATCTTCTCCCAGTCAGTGTTTGTCTTCCCATTCTCTTACTGGTCTATTGAAAAGCAGAAGTTCTTAATTGTGATAAAGTCTAATTTTTTAATTTTTTTATGCATTATGCTTTTGGTATTATATCTAAGAAATTTTTGCCTAACACAAGGTCATAAAGGTTTCTCCTATATTTTTTTGACAGGTTTTATAGTTTTTGGCTTTACATTTAGATTTAGGTTTATGATCTGTTTTGAGTTTATTTCTGTAATGGGTGCAAGGTATGAATCGAAGCTTTGTTTGGTTGGTTTTTGCATTAGGATACCAAATTGCTCTAGTACCATTTGCTGAAAGGCTATCCTTTCTCTGACAAAAATGCTTTCACAGGGGCGCCTGGGTGGCTCGGTCATTAAGCATCTGCCTTCGGCTCAGGGCGTGGTCCCAGCATTCTGGGTTCGAGTCCCACGTCAGGCTCCTAAATTGGAAGCCTGCTTCTTCCTCTCCCACTCCCCCTGCTTGTGGTCCCTCTCTCGCTGGCTGTCTCTCTCTCTGTCAAATAAATAAATAAAATCTTTTTTAAAAAAATGCTTTCACAGTTCTGTGGAAAATCAATTGCCCTTATATGTATCAGTCGTTTTCTGGACTCACTGTGTTCTATTGATTTCTGTGCCTATTCTTTCTCTAATACCACAATGTCTTGATCACTGTAGGTTTAGATTAAGTCTTAAAATCAGGTAATGCATCCTCTAAGTTCTAGTTCTTTTGCTTTTCCATATAAACTTTAGAAAAATTTTATTGGTATCTACCAAATATTCTCCTGGAAAAACATATAACCTCTTGGAACTGAGTCAGGAAAAAATAGAAAATTTGAGGGACTGCCAGCAATGAAATTGAATCAGTAATCAAAAAACTCTCAAGAAACAAAAGTCCAGGACCAAGATGGTTTCACAGGTGAATTCTACCAAACATTTAAAGAAGAGTTAACACCTATTTTTCTCAAACTATTCCAAAATATTAGGAAACTAAATCCAACAATACGTTAAAAAAATCATTCACCACAATCAAGTGGGATTTATTCCTGGTATGCATGGGTGGTTCAATATTTGCAAGTCAATCAATGTGACACATTACAAGAGAAAGGATAAAAATTGCATGATCATTTTAATAGATGCAGAAAAAGCATTTGACAAAGTATAACATCCATTCATGGTAAAAAACCCTCAACAGAGTAGGTCTAGAGGGAACATACCTCAACATTATAAAGGCCATATATGAAAAACCCACAGCTAATATCATACTCAATGGTGAAAAACTGAGAGCTTTTCCCCTAAGATCAGGAACAAGACAAGGATGTCTACTCTCACCACTTTTATTCAACACCGAAGTCCTAGCCACAGCAATCAGACAAGAAAAATAAATAAAAGACATTCAAATTGGTAAGGAAGTAAACTTTCACTATTTGCAGGTGACATGATACACTATATAAAAAAAAAAACAAAAACCTAAAAACTCCATCAAAAAACTACTAGAACTGATAAATGAATTCAGTAAGGTTGCAGCATACAAAATCAATATACAGAAATCCACTGCATTTCTATATACTAATAATGAAGTAGCAGAGAGAGAAATTAAGAAAACAATCCCATTTACATCAAAAAGCATAGAATACCTAGGAATAAAGGTAACCAACAAGGTGAAAGACCTGTATTCCAAAAACTATAAAACACTGATGAAAGAAATTGGAGACATAAACATACGGAAAGACATTCCCTCATGGACTGAAAGAACCACTACTGTTAAAATGTGCATACTACCCAAAGCAATCTACAGATTTAGTGCAATCCCTATCAAAACACCAATAGCATTTTTCCAGAACTAGAGTAATCCTAAAATTTGTATGGAAACACCAAAGACCCCAAATAGCCAAAGCAGTCTTGAAAAAGAACAAAGCTGGAGGTATTACAATCTCAGATTTTAAGATATACTACAAGGCTATACAAATCAAGACAGTATACTACTAGCACAAAGAGAGACACATAGGTCAATGGAACAGAATAGAGACCCCCGAAATAAACCCATGCTTATACGGTCAATTAATCTTTGACAAAGGAGGCAAGCATATGCAATGAGAAAAGGCAGTCTCTCTAACAAATGATGTTGGGAAAACTGGACAGCTACATGCAAAAGAATGAAACTGGACCACTTCCTTACACTATATACAAAAATAAACTTAAAATGGATTAAAGACCTAAATGTGAGATCTGAAACTATAAAAGTCCTAGAAGAGAACACAGGCAGTAATTTCTCTGACACCAGCCATAGCAACATTTTTCTAGATACGTCTCCCGAGGCAAGGAATACAAAAACAAAAATGAACTATTGGGACTACACCAAAATAAAAAGGAAACAATCAGCAAAACTAAGGGCAACCTGCAGAACGAGAAAATACACTTGCAAAAGACATATCCAAAAAAGGGCTAGTGTCCAAAATATACAAAGGACAGTTACAACTCAATACCCCCAAAACAAATAATCCAATTAAAAAATGGGCAGTAGAGATAAATAGACATGTCTCTAAAGAAGACATCCGGATAGTCAACAAACGAAAAGGTGTTCAACATCACTCATCATCACGGAAATGCAAAACAAAACCACAATGGGGTATCACCTTACACCTGTCAGAATGGCTGAAATAAAAAATACAAGAAGCAAGTGTTGGCAAGGATGTGGAGTAAAAGAAACCCTCCAATACTGTTGGAGGGAACGCAAACTGGTGCAGCCACTGAAGAAAACAGTATGGAGATTCCTCAAAAAGTTAAAAATATAATTACTATATGATTCAGCAATTCCACTACTGGGTATTTACCCAAAGAATAAGAAAACACTAATTTGAAAAGACACATACACTTTTATTGCAGCATTATTTACAATAGCCAAAGTATGGAAGCAGCCCAAGTACTCACGGATAGATGAATGGATACAGATGTGACACTACACACACACGCACACACACACGCACACACACTCACAGAGGAATATTACTCAGCCATAAAAACGAATGAAATCTTGCCATTTCAACAACATGGAGGGTATAATGCTAAGTGAAGGCACAGCAAGGAAAACGAAGGAGTCTAAAGTAATTGGAGTAATCAATGGGGAGAGAGAGTAAATGAGAATGGAGAGGAAGCTAACAAACTGGAATATTTCAATGCTGAGAAATTCTGACTTTATTCTAAGTGTGATGGGAAGCCATTGAAGGATTAAGAGCATGTACAATGATCATTCTAGTTTATTCTTTAAAAGGATGACAAAGTCCTTACCTCCACGGGGGAGAGAGACAATAAACAAATACAAACAAAAAAACTCCTATATGTATAAAAATGCCAAGTAGTGATCACTGTTCTGAAGAGAAAGGATTAGTGCTATGTGGAAGGCAGGCTACAGAATGGTGTGAGTGGAAGCACAAGTGGGAGCCAGGCACCAATTAGGAAGCTATATGGTGGCTAGGGAGAGAAAATTAAAAGTTCTCTTTTGGATATGCTGGGTTTGAGATACTATTTGACATCCAAATACAAAGTCACTAATGCACTCATTTATTCACTCAGTAAATATTTATAAGCACTATAGTGTGGCAGGCCCTCTTCCAGTTGCTGGGATTATTGTAGTACATAAAAAGCCTGCCTGGAGGTGTCAGCTAACTGTGGTGGTAATCATGTTGAAATGTCTAAGCGTACCCAATCAACACCTCTTACCCCTCAAACAAACACAATGTTACATGTCAATTACATCTCAATGAAAAAAGGCTGCCTTTGTGGAGTTTATCTTCTGGTAGGGTGGGGAGAAACAACAAGCAAGTGTAAGTTAGTGGGGTCAGTGCTGGGGCGGGGGAGATGAAGCAGGGTGAAGGGGATAGGGAATGCAGTTAGGGTGGGGAGGTAGGGAACAGGCTGCTATTTCAGAGTGGAAAGGAAAGCTTCTCTAAGATAAGACCTGAGCAGGCCTGAGGAAGTGAGGGAGTGAGCCCAGAACTAGCTGGCGAGAGCAGGAGACAGATGCAGATGGAAGAGCCGGAGATGTGAGACAAGACGTACTTGGTAGGCTTGAGGAACAGTGAAGGACAGCAGTGCCTCTGGAGTGAAGCACATGAAGGGTAGCAGAAGACAGTCATGAGACATGCGAGGCCACCATGTGCAGACACTCGCCTGGCTTTCACTGAGCCAGAAGCACTGGAGGGATGAGAGCGGAGGAGGGGCATGAGCTGTGTTAAAAGCGTCACTCAGGCTGCTGTGTGCGTACGGAGGAAGCTGAGGGAGTTTAGGGTGGAAACAGGGAGGAAGCTTGTGTAAGAGTCTAGGGAAGAGGTGGCTGTGGTTTGGCACAGGGTGGCGCAGTAAACGTAGCGAGGGCAGTTCGAGTGGGGATAGAAAGGAAAAGCACCCAAGGTTTGCATATGGAACGGATGTAGCGTGAGTGAGAGGGGATGGTACCAAAGTTTCTGTGTGGCTTGGATGACTGGGAGGGAGGGGTTCCTAGTCAGTGAGATGGTTAAGTCTGTAAAAGGAGTGGGGTGGATGGTGGAGCCAGGAGTCTGCTGTGGATGTCTTCAATCTAGAGACCATCTATAGTAATGAGCCAGATACAGCAGGTAGGTCTGGAGAGGAAATGTGGGAACCATCAGCCTACCCATGTCCGGAGCTTGGGTGAGATCACCTGGGGGCAAGTGCAAAGAGGAGAGGCTGAGGTGGAACAAGGCTCCGCCCATGGAACTTCCATTCTATAGGGAAGAGACAGAAAATAGTCAAATAGATGTGATGGGTGCAATGTAGAGAAATAAAGCCAAGGAGTGCGCTAGAGGATGATGTTTGGTGTGTGTCTGAGTATGTTATTTGTCTATGCGTCACAGATGCAATTAAATACCTGCATCTGGAACTGTATATGAAATAGTGTGGATATGTAAATTCGATAGTCATCAACATGTTGAACTCCTCAAGACTGGACAGGATCACTCCGAGAACGGGGGGTTGATAAAGAAATTTAAAAATCTGAGAGCTGAGCCCTAGGAGTTAAAAAGAAACCAAACATTTAGAGTGGAACTTGGTATAATGTGTTTTGCTTTTTGATTTACGCAGAAGAAGGTGGGTTGTCAATAGGGCAGCCCTCTCTCTAAGCCACGGACTGAACTGCTATTGTTTGCTCAATCTTTAGACCGGCTTGGAGGTGTTCTTCCTGTGTATTCCTCAGACTCCCACATCAGAACCAACTGAGGAGCTTGTTAAAAATGAGCATTCCATGTCCCTCTCCACCCCCCCGAACCAACCTCTGGGATGAGATCCAGAGAAAACAAACCGCAGATGATTTTCATGCCCACGAAGGCTGGAAGCCACAGCATCAAAGGCAGGGAGGAAAAACAGAAGGCACTTCGAGTGGAGGGAAACAAGAAGACATGACTCCCTAACCAGGGGGGAGCTCCTGAAGGTGCTGAGGACGGAGCTCTATGGTAAGAAGAGCTGTGTGGAGGAGCTGCGGAGGGGAGACAGAACATGGAAACGCAGATCCAGCTCCTAAATGACCTTTACTGCTACAGTCAGGCCTATCAGGATTGGAATTCCTCAGTTCTTCAAATGTTTTAGAATTTTTTTTTTATAGGAATGAACTGAATTTTAAAGAAAAAGCTACATTAGCTTTTTTTATCTTCTGTGTTTTGTGCTGGAGGAGGGAGGAGAAATAATTATTTGGGCTAAAACAAACTGTTCTCAGCATAATACAGAATTAGGCCTTATACTAGAAATGGAAGACTCATCATAATTCTTTCAATTAGAAAGGTGTCTAGTCCACATCTTCTATTATAGTGCTAAGAGCAACAGAGCAAAGAATTCCTATCTAAATCATTCAGTCATGACTCCACTCCACTCTGGAGGCAGACTATATAGACATCATTAAGGAAAACAACTGAAGAGATTTATTTAGAGGCCACTTGTTATGGCATGCTTTAAAATAAAACACCTTTGTGTATATAAAAATAGAGCCGACTCCATATTTTGATTTATGAAAAATAAATTTATTACATAACACCTTGTTTTTAACAATGTTCAATTTTTTTTTAAATTCAGAATACTTGTGTCATTCATGTAAAATAGTTTGATACAGTACATTGTATGTTATAGGTTTTTTTTTTTTCCTCAAAAATTCTAAGGCTCTCCTACTCCTTCTCCTTTGCTGAAGTAAGGGCACCCTAAACAACGTGCGAACAAGTTTTAAAAAGGAAAATTAACTGAACAAAATTTTAATAGCACTACACCAACCAGCTTTAAAATCAGGACAAAATATCAGAATCGGATGCCGCACCTTTCAGAGGAAGTTATCATTCATGCTTTTTTCATCTTAAAGCATGCTCACTAATCAGCAACACCAACAGGAAAAATAAAACACTGTCTATGACAATCATTTCAGTTTGTTTGCCGAACCAAACAGGTTTATATCAATGACAACATATTTAATTACTATCAAATAGCAGCTTTAATACCAGTCAAGTCATAGATTGAAAATAAAAACAAACTTATAAGTTGGAAATTAATCTTTGGGAGTTTTGAAACCTTTCTGGAAAAACTATGTGGCTTTTGTACTTTCAAAAAAACCCAAGCAATAGTCTTGGTCGAAAAACACTGATTAATGTAGAAAATGAATCAACCCACTGATAAGACACTAAAATGAAAGGTGTACCAAAATAATCTCACTTTGAGTCTTGGTTATTTTGTTGAGTTAACATATACTGTATGTTTCAAGTACCAGTTAAACTTTTTGTGTGTGTGTGTACTATTGGTCAGATAATGTTGTTACACTGAAAGAATTCACCACATACAACGACAAATGCTCGCCCCTAGCACATTTCACAGCTTCAACTGCTACAGACTGTCACTGAAAAAAATGCATTGGTCAGTCTGAACCATGTCAAGTAAACTATGGAAGTAGCAAACCACAACACAAACTGTGCTAGCACTTTCTTTCAAGTCTAACTCCAAAATAGGTACAACTTGGAAGCCACTACCCCGGTCTGTGAAAAGTGGTGGAACTTGGCTACTGGACAGTTTGAGGATGTGGGTGTACAGTACATTCCCATGGCCCATACCAGGTTCCCGCAGAGAGCTGCACCGTCAGTCCTGCAGCGCTAGCAACAGTGCATTGACAACATTCCAGGGCAGCTCAGTACCGGTGTGTCTGATGTGAGTACTGTGGAGGCTGCTGGGAGGTAGTTGAGTATCCCATGCTGCTCTGTGGCTGTGATGTGCTTGGTCCAGGGTTGGGATAGGCAGCATGTGGATTGGAACGCTGCAAAAGAAGAATGAGCGAGAAATGAGAGTCAGGTGTTTCTAAGAGTTGGCTCCACCCCAAGCCAGTGAGGCTTAGGTTTGCAATGTCATTTATTTCCAGGCAGTAAGAATTTAAAAGTCTTGTGCCATGTACTAGCTTTAGAATGAAAACAACAAAACCCTCAAATCTTTTACTATCAACTAAGGTCAGAAGTATTGCCAGTAAATAATATTAAGCTGAGTCTCATTACTATGCTGTGCAGTTCATTGTTTTTCTGTAGCAGTAACCCCCTTTTAAGCTGTTCTGTAACTACCTGATAAGTAATAATTAATTTGCTTGAGATGTTTATACATGAACTTAATGATATATACACTAAGAAATTCAAAGCTAATTTACATGCTAGATTCTTCAACAGAAGCCTTCTAGCACACATGTGACTAAAGAATAAAAACGAACAGGACAAGAAAAGGTACCGCAGAATCATTTTCTTTGGCATTAAATATTTTTATGCCCTTTAATGAATCTTATTTTCTGCAACAAGTTGTATACAAAAGTAAGTTTATAATTATAGAAATGTAAGAAGAATGGTATTCTCAATTCTAAAAAGAGCACAAAGGGAAAGAACAGTGAAAGAGTTTAGAGTCCTATGATTTTGATCTGTTATATTGTTATTCCCATTCCTGCACCTCTCTCTCTCTTATTATCTCACAAGACAAACATGATAACTGATTAATCATAATTTACTACTTTCTTCTTTCACAGCACATTCAATAAATCATGTAATTCTAAATTCTGTCAACCCTAGCAAAATAACATTTTAAAAAGAGTGGACACATGAAATTACAGTCACTACAAAAACCAACCACAATGATAACATCGAGAAAACAAGAAGCACAGCGATTTTCCTGGTTTCAGTAGCAAAGCTCTGAGCACCGCTCTGCTTCATTCTAAGCATGCCATCACTTGAGTGTGCAAACACATTCTTGAGCCGAGAGGGATGCACTCTTCCCATCCGGATGGGGAGGAAAAGATGCTGGAACAAATATCAACTCCCGGAGATGTCTGTCCTTGATTTCCTTGTTTAGTTTCCTGGAAGAGAGTTACTACCTGGGCAGACAAGAATTTCCAAGGTTTGGTAGATGGGACCTCTCAACCAAAGCAAAGAGTTAAGATCTCATTTCTGAAGGGTCATAGCAGGCTCTGGGAACCTTATGAGTTTAGTGAGGTCTCCTTTTCTCTTTCAGTAGGTAAATAACTCTAATTGGTCAGGTTTTCAGTGTCCTTCCTACACTGAGATCCAAGTGAGTTGGCAATATGATTAGAATAAGCAGGGAGGGGGTATATGATTTTCCAAGCGTTCTTTCTGCAAAGAAACTGATGATGCCACACGATGGGATCCACAAGCAGGCAACGGAGAAGCCCTGGTTGTCAGATCTAAGCCTGTGTCCTGAGTCGGCCCCCAGCTCGGTAGGCGAACACGTGGAAGTTATTTAATCTGTCTGAGCATCTCTGAAATGACAGTGATAACCCTTCCCTCATAGAGTTACCATAATGATAAAAGGAAAAAATGTAGATTTCATGCTTAGTATAAAAGCTGGCATAGTAAGCACCCAAAAAGCTCTTATTATTACAGTCATCACAAGCACCACCACCAACACTTAAGAAGTGCTTACTGTGTACTATGACTGCTACTAAGAATTTTAACGATGGTAAATGATAATAAAAGTGATAAAAGTGGTAACATCTATTAAGCACTACAGCAGGCTAGCCGCTGTGTCTTAGCGTATGTCCTCTCATTTAATCCTTGCTACCATCTCACACTTGCCATCATCCACTTCTACAAAAGAGAAAACTGAACATCTGAATTACTTACTCAAAGATACCCAAAGTCAGCAGCTGGGCTGGGATCTGAAAGCCTGTGTTCTTTTTCTTTTTTTTAAAGATTTTATTTATTTATTTGAGAGAGAGAGAGAGCAAAAACAAGAAGGGGGGATGCAGAGGGAGAGGGAGAAGCAAAGTCCCCACTGAGCAGGAACCCCAGTGCAGAATTTGATCCCAGGACCCTGAGCCAAATGCAAATGCTTAACCAACTGAGCCACCCAGGTGCCCCTGAAAGCCTGTGTTCTTAATCATGCTTGGTATACTGTTGTTTCAAAACAATACACAGCATTGATTGAGCTCCTACCACAAGTCAGGTGCTAGGATTTATTACATCTACTCTTATAACAACTACAAGTAAGACTTGGCTAGTGTCATTTTATGGATGAAAAACTAAAGCCAGGAAATGTTATATTATTTGTCCAAGGTCACACAGTTAATAAATGACATAATTTAAGTTCGATCATTCCAGGTCTGTCTAGTTCAAAAGTCAGTAGGTACCCTGTACCGTACCACAGTCAGTACTTTTCCATGTCAATAACACTCACGTCAATGTATTTCCCCAGGTACATAAAGGTCAGCATTTTCTTAGTTATGCTGCATTTCCAAAGGTCACAAACCCACATACAAATACTGATATGGCAAGTCAGTACAAAATAAACTGGAAATACCTGATAGTCTGAGGTCATGATTAGTCCACCTGAGGTAGTGGTAGGAGGAACAACTCTCACTTTTTTCAACGGGGGTCCCTGTGTATGACTGCTGTCTTGATTCCCTGGGTGACCAGTTCCATTAGTATGGTTATTGCCCTGCTGCTGCTGCTGGTTCTTCTCAATTGGTTAAACAGAAAAATAAAGTTCAACTCAGAAGGAGAACCAAACACAAACAAGAAACTGTTACAGTAGCACTGAATAAAACAAGCAGCAGCCAAATGTACTTTAATACTTACTTTGTCTCCTTTGTCATCAGGTTCTTCTTCTGTTAAAAATTCTCGTTTTGGGTAAGGGATTTGACAACCGGCAAAAACACTGCTCACAAGAAAAAAGAAAGATTTCTGATATGCCAATCAATATTTTAGATGCTTCATTTTATTCTTTTAAGAGGGACTTTGTTTCCGTATTTGTAAAATAAGCACCTTTCACGCAACTGTGACAAGATGAATCTTTTCTTCTAATCAGTGACATATAGCAGGTCATGGAAGGGCTTTTCATTGTATAAAAATAATCAATAATCATTGAATATGACTCAACTTTCTTTTATCCCAGCCTTACTCTTTTATTATTACAACCCAAATATAGATTCCAGCGGAAATGTCACTATTCAAACACAATTTTTTTTTTACTCTTCTCTCTACATATAAAAGATGGCACAGGGAACAACTTATTTGGGAATGGGATTTGCCAATGGAACATAAAACTGTAACTGCAAGCAGTGGGCAATCTCAGTGAGTCTGAGTGAGCTACAGCATGCCTCATCAACCAGCCACTGAGTAACCAGCACACCACTGAAACTAAAGCAGGCAATGCTCCATAAAGCAAGACATGAACAGGCGTGCCTCTTAACTGTAAAAGCCCGAAATGATATCTCAGTCATCAGAGCTCATTTTTTGCTTGTCATTGGGATTTCCCTGGGTTCCCATGTAAGAGGTGGGGCAACCTGGAGTTGACAACTCAAACAAGCATGCTCCAAAATATTCTACCATGATGGTGAGTTAATAAATTCATCACTTACTCTGATGTAGGAAGTGGATCTTCTAAGAAATAGGGATCCTGCATAGCCTGTTCTGAGGTAATTCGCTTTATTGGGTCCATGGTAAGCAACTTCTGAAGCTGAAACCATAAATCATAACAACATTACTGCATTACTTCTCATAGTTATATCCTTGGCCACATGTGGGACGTACATGTTTTTTGATGAAAACACCACAATTTGAAGGGTATTTATTCCCCCAAATTAATACAGAAAAACTTGATTATTACATTTAATGTAGCAATTCACATTTAGTCATTCTAATAATCATGATCTTACTTGGTTCTCCTATAAGAGGTAACTAAACTTACTTCTTACTCTAAACCAATATCTACATTATGCAAATTACTTTGTCCAATTTAGAACAGGACTAAAATCTTGTATTGTCTATTTCTTTTCTATTAAGGGGAAAATTACTATAACACAAATAATACACTAGCCCCATGTGGCTATTTAGATTTAAAACCAAATTAACTAAAACCAAATTAAACTTAAAAAATCAATTTCTCAGTTGTATCAGGTGCATTTCTAGAGCTCAATAGCCACATGTGGCTAGGAGCTCCCTACTGAACAGCACAGATCATCAGAGAAAGCTCTCCTGGCCAGTGCTATCCTAGTTTAAATAAATACGGTGCTTGATACAGAACTTGTAAAGTACAGAGGGGTTATAAATGGAGACTCAAAGGATACCACTTGGGTTTAAGTCTTGACTTGACATTTATTAGCTGATTGACTTTGGACAAGTTTGGACAAGTTGCTCAATCTCTTTGTAACCTCATTTGTCAAATGGAGATTAAAAATAGCGCCTACCACCACAAGTTTGTTTTCAGAATTAAATGAGATAATATATGGAAAGCAATTCTAACGGTACCTGACATAAAGAAAACACTATGTGTTAGCTGCCATTATTATTTATTATTAATTATTTTGCTGCCTACAGAAATGTCACACTAATGTGAAAATTCAGTATTTTTTGGTTAAAACATAGTTTACTTAAGACTTTATGAACTAGAAAATTTGATGACTTTATTTTAATTTATTTATTTTAGAACATTTGATTTTAGTAGGTGATTTAAGAGCTTATCTAAATAGTGGTCTCTCAGCTTATCCTCTTTGATCTAATGAGGTGGTTTCCAGACTTAGACTACATCAGAATTGCCCCTGGAGCACTTCTGAAAGCAGACTGCTAGGCCCCACTCCCAGAGCTCTGACTGGGATATCTGGGAAGGAGTCCGATGAGTGGCCTTTCTACCAAGTTCCCAGGTGACTCTGATGCTGTGGACTAGGACCACATTTGAAAACCAACAGATGTGTTGAGACTTGATGGGAGATGACACAATCAAAGGACAGAGGACATAAAATATTTAAAAATACAGAGGAAACGCTGGGATGGTGAGATTTAAATTTAATTTTGATGATCTGATATTTCAGTGGAAGCACAACTTTATTTTTAGAGTTGAAAGGAAAAGCATGGATTTGCCATTTAAAATGCTCAACAGTTTTAATGGAGTTACATTAGAGCTTTCAGATGGGCCCACACAAGATAGGTCACTGCAGTAAAAACAAGCAACTAAGCTGTGAGGGAAGTATATCTTTGGAATTTTAGTGGTGATGGTTGTGAGAGTCACTTTAGACTACACTGAATAGCAGCCAGTTGAGGTAAGTAGGAGCAAATCCCCTGAATTGTACTTTCGGTCTACCACTATTATTGTTATTTTGTTAGAATAAATAAGTCTATAATTTTAAAGGATCTAACTTACCTTCCTATTTGATAGGTCCTGTTGTAAGTACGTTATAAGAAATAATTATTTGGATAATAATATATTGTGTGGCAGTAAGATAGTTTAGGCCCTGCTTTCTAAGTTGCTGATAAGATATGAAATATATGACATATGACATGATATAAAAATAAATAGAAGGTATAGAAGCAGAAGCAGTAGACAGAAAAAGCAGAAATAGAAGAAATGTTTGCAAGTGGCCTGCTACTATAATAAAGGAAAATATAATACTTGTAAGACAAAAAATTCCCATTTAATGAACCCATTTAAAAATATTGGGAATAAAGGATTAAAAAAATTTTAAGCCAAATACAATACAACCCTCTCCCCGAAATTTGCCCTTTGTATGTTATATAACTTCAAAAAAACCCATAGAACTGAAAATCATTTTTAATTGTTATGATGTAAAAGTGGAAATTTTATTATAAACAAATTTAAGTTGGCAAGTTGAATATAATGTCATAAATTACAACAGCGCATGGATTCATTTGGATTCTAGGTCAAACTATTTTTCCATTATACAGAACTAAATATTGCATCTCTCATATTCTTCCAGAAAAAGCAAATAATGCACACCATCACTGATCCCCACAAACCTCTGGTTAGCTAATCAGGGGAAAAAAATTTATTATTGTTCTCTAAAGCTTACCAAGTGGAATGCTTTACTATCTGGTTTAACTTTATGTTTTTCCATATACTTGATAAGGCTGCAGTTGGTATACCTGAAAGAGAAATACTATGAAATATCTGTATTAGATTTTGAGGTTAATTTTACATTGGCTGAAGTTTTTCCAAACAATTATTTTAATCACAACCAGTAAGTAATATATATTGAAAATGGCATAATCGGCATAGCATTAGCTCAATTTCATATTTCATTCAATATTCACGCTAGTCACTTATGAATGGATATCACTGAGTAAACACAAGATAATTTCATAAATAAAATATACTGAATAGCATTTTTTAATAAGATTGTTATCTCAACAATTCTTTTAAATAACATATGGGTCAAATGTTTAATTCAGCCTTACTAGTAAGTTTAAAATAAATTTTAAAATTTGTTAAAATTTGTTATAGGCCTATAAACTGTCCTCTCCCAATGCTCTGATCTTGCTTTGTAAATAAATGAAATATTTCTTCTTCTCTATTAAAACTTGCTTAAAATGACTACACAACCCAGGTGGGTGGGCAGGTGATGGGCTAGCAAGGTTGCTTATTTCAGTCTCTTACTGCTTCAGCTATGGCCCTTTCCAGGATGCTCGCTTCCAGAAAGTAATAAATATGGGAAGAGTTTTTTTTCTCATATCCAAATCAGCTGCTAAAATTAGCTGTTTACCTTCTTTCTATCATTTAAACATCTTAAAAGATAAAATATTTATTAAATAAATAAGTAAAATTATTTATTAGAATAAGCTTATGTTCAGTATTCTGTTGAGTATTCAATCTTATACTGAGGATTCCGGAAAAGCAAAAATCAACAAAGGGTCTACTTTCTTTCCAACTTACGTATTTCTTCTGAAATCTTTCATTAATGTTGAATGTTCAGGCATCTTTTTTATATCTTCCCAATCTTTATCTGTGAAATACATTGATAAAATTTTATGTTGTCTAGGTTCCTATTCTCAAGAATTTTAATAAAAGTTACCTCAATTTTCATCACATGTCCCATATACTTTGAACCTCCATGAAAGCACAGACCTCAAATAAATGACTAGCTATAGTAAACATCTTATCTTGACCTATAAATACAATTCTCATCCCTTGTATAGCATTAGATCTCTAAAAGTTTATCTTTTAGTGCTTACTTTCTATGTAATTTACTTTAGGTTACCTCAATTTCTGTAAGTAGAGAGGAGTAAGTTATTAATAAATATTTCTATTTCTGTTTGTAAAACCACTTTTTCCCCCTTTCCACCCAATTTCTTGGTTAAATCAGTAACCAGTCTCTTCAATGACAAATGGATTATCTTTGCCCTCCATAGCTGTAAGATGCATTTTTTTTTTTTTAATACATGGCCCTCCTTATGTTCACTTTATTAAATACACTGCTTTACAGCAGCAATCAATGTAAGCAGCAACAACTGTCTGGAATAGAACAGGGCAGGCTATAACTACTATGCAAATAACTCAGCTGGTGGCTTGGCTAGTTTCAGTAACATTAACAAAAACAACCCCAGCTATTTACATTAGGTAGAAAACGTTTCCGTTGCTCAAACAATACATGCTAGATGGCTAGGCTAGTTTTCTTCATCGCTGTCAATGGGCTCGTCCTGCAAGGCTCCTGGCTGCAGTACTACAACAGGTAGCTTCAGTGCAGCCTTAGCTTTTAAATGGCATTTAGACATTTGCCTTCAACTTACTTATGCAGATATGCGCAACCTAGCCTCCAAACATACCACACTGTAAAGTCAACTAAATACATACTTTAAACTCCTATATGGGATTTTCTCCTTAATTATTTCTTTGCTCCAATTTCTCTGTTTTGTCAATTTCTCAAGCTACACATCTTGAGATAATCTTTTACTTTTCCCTCAATTACATATAAAAAATTCTGTACTTGTCCTTTATTCTCCAACCTTTTAATCACTTTACACCTGGAATACTGCTATACAAGCAAACAGCGGGCTTCCCTAACTTCAGTCACCTCTCTTTAATTGATTTTTACCTACCACAACCATACTAATCTTTCTAAAATATAACATAAACCATGTCACTAATTTTCAAGAACTTATCACGGACTCTCATTCTTTTGCACATTTTCAACTTTCTTATAAGCTGAGCCTCCCCTAACTGTTGAACTACACAGTAAGAGTCATCTCCTGCAGAGGCCACCCCCCACTACCACCCCCTTGCAAGCCATGTTCCTTTCTCTCGGGCCTTAGAAATGGTGGACACATTCAGAAGTGGGAAGAAAAGGCCATTCTTCTCCATCTACTCAAACCATAGCTATTATTTAAACATTCTACTTAGAGTAGTACAATATAAACTCCAAGGCGGCAAGAATCATGCCTGTTATATAGACATTATTTTATGCATAACACAGTGCCTGGTACATGGCGGGTACTCAAATTTTAGGGAATAAATAAAATTCTCATCACAAAGAAGCATTCTTCAAAGACCCGTTGACCAATTCTGCAGAAAGGTAGTATCTGTGTTAATAGTCCTACAAGGGAATGTGAAATTATAACTCCCAGGTATTATTCTTGAGTCACCCTGACCTAAGAAAAATTCCTAATAAGAAACAATTTCTAATAAATACCTGACCAGCTAATATTACGTAGGTTTTTAAAGCAAAATTTCATTATTCTAGAGCTCTGGGCAGAGTTTTTAGTGACTGATAAACTACCATGCTATGGCATAACAAGGGATGGGGATATAGCAGAAAAACTAAGGGGTCTAAGCCTGTGATGAGACACCTAAACAACTTTCTCCCTGCTGCCAGTCGGTGCAGGCAAGGTTGCTCTTCTAACACAACACTTAAAAGAATGTTCTTACTGGCAAGGGTTATAGGGTAAAAATTTCTATTATTCAATATAATGTGATTCTGTACAGTGCCCTAAATACAAATAATGTTCAAAATTTGTATTTAAATCCGAAGTAATGGCATTATTATATGTGCTTCCAGACAAAAATATATACTACTGAATTTTATTTATAGTTTCCCCTGGTAAGAACTAAAGGCACCTTTTAATACAGATACTGCAAATATTTTATCATTTCAAATATTAAACAAAACAAAACAGAAAAATAAAATGAAACAAAAATATACTCCTCAAATTCAGAAAACCCATAAATATCTTTATGCTAATATGTGAACTCTATAAATTTTGCTATTTCTAAGGATCTTTGATTAATGCAAGTCATAAATATAAAGAATTGAGTTAGAGTAGCTTTCATCAGCTAAAGATATACACCTTTCCAATGAAGATATCTAAGTTCAAACAACAGTGATTTAAAAACAAAAACAAAAACATAATGTGTACCTGCAGGAAATCCCATTACATTGAATATTCTGTCCAGCTGGTCATGGTGATAAGGATTACTAGTTTTGATGTCCTCTTGTCGACAGTGAAATATTGGTTCTGACGTTAGTAGTTCTGCAAATATACACCCTATAGCCCAAATATCTTTAAAACAAAAGGAAAAAAAAAAAAAGAAAAGAAAAAAAAAGAAAGGAAAAAAGAAAAAGAAAGGAGGAAAATAAAGTGGTTCTTTCCAAAAGAAAATGCATTTTTATCTTGGTGGGGAGTGTTTTTTTTCCTTTCTTTTCTTTTCCTAATAAGTCATATTAATTCCTAAAGCAATTATCATTAAAAATACCATGGAATATTGTTTATAAATATATATTCCCACCCGACCCACCCCAATTTTTCATTCCCTATTACACCTCCATTCCACCCAGTGGCTTCATTCCAAGTTCAAATCAAGTTTATTATCTAAATTTTTGGCAATTTTTAAATGCTTCAAACATTACCTTATCTGTGAAATACATATAAAGCTGCATATGGAGCACAGGAACCACAAACAAACAAAATTAAACAAAAAATAAAACAAAAACAGAAAACCCAAATAGCTTTTGAAATTGGGCATACTTGCCAAAAATAATCAGCACAATTTTTTGAGGTAAAAATATTTTTTCTTTATCTAGTTTACGTACTTGCTAATTGGCAAAGTCTAATAATTACCCTCACATGCTAGCACCAGTTAGCAAGATGTTATTCCAACAGAAGAAAGACAATGCCTGACCTCAAATATTCGAATGAAACTGCACTTCTACTTGAACAGTTTTTGTTCAAAGTATTTCTTTATGCTACAGTGGTGTCAGATTTTGCAATTTAATAAGCACAAGAAAATAGGGAGCAAAATACTACCTTTGAGATAGGTATAAAGGGTATAAATTCACTAGGATTACTTATAAAAGCCAGGCAAAATGGATTCCTCTCTAGTACAACAAATTCCTTTCATTCACTTTAAGATATAAGCTAACTTTCATTCATATTAAACTTTTACTGACTAGAACTGTTATTAATAGAGGAGAGATCTACATGCCACTTCAGAATTTAAAACTGAAATTATTCAGTTCCTACTTTAACAAAGCCCTAAACCGGCAAAGTTAACTTCTCTACGCTAAGTACAATGGTGTGCACGCAGCGGACACTCAATCGGTGGTTTTTGACTGATCTAACCAATACCTGTGGTAAATATAAATAACTATAGAAGGAAAAATAAAAACCATATTTTATTAAAGCCAATTGTCCAGGTATGTTAATAATTGTCACAAAAATTGAAATGAGGAAAAAATGTTAATTTATAAAATAATTCAGAATTCCTAAAATCTAAAATTGGAATATTTAATTGGAATAATTATCCCTTTTATATATTTCAGAGTAAGAAGTTAATCATCTCTTTATTAAGACTATACACCCTAACTACAAGCAAGGGATTTTTAAAATGGACACTGTCTGTGTCTCCATTTTCAACCACATCAGAGCACCAAGTTAGCCAATACCACCACAGAGAAAAGTATGAAGAGATACCAGCCAAGCTATTTTGTTTTTAGTATCAGAAAGTAAACAGAAAAATTATTTTGTGATTATTCTTTTTATATATGTACCCCATATGATAACTTGACTTATGGTAATCTTAATCAAAGAGAAGATAGGCAAGCTTAGAAACATCACCAAAAGGGCCAATGGGTCAATTTGCATGTTTAAAACTATACTCATAGCATCCAAAAGACACCATAACAACCCATTCTGGTTAGCTATGAAAAATACTAAAGAAAACTAACATGTAAAGGAAGATGAGAGGTAAGTAAGCGGTGCAGCTATCCTTAAAGTGACATTGCTTCTAAAATAAAAGGTCAGAAAGTAGTATAGAAATAGTTTATTTAACCTTGCTTAACCCGACCCTCATAAACTCTTTCCCTGTACCTTTTCTATCATCTCTTACCTTTTGGCAATCTCATCATCCTTCCTTTCTTCAAAAACTTGATCCAGACATGAATCATGAAGTTAAGTTAGCTAAGCAAGTTATTATTTCAGACAAATTTCTAAATCTGTGTACATAAGTCTCTCCTTTCTATCTTGCCTTTTTTTTTTTATTTTCAGAATGTGCCAAGTTCATGGAAAAGTCCTTTCCTGTTCACCTACCTGCCTACTTCCTTCTAGAAAGACTTTTCAAAGTAAAAACATATAAATCTCATCTACTTCTCAAAATCTGGGATGCTTTGTGTAGCTATTGAGCTAACTAGGCAAAGTAGATAGCAATTAGCATGCTATGTAGACCCAAATGGGGGGGGGGGAGCTTGTTAAATAATGTATTAATCAACAGATGTATTAATAGCAAGTTTCTACCTCAATAAAAGAGTAAATTCTCCTTCTCCCTATCTTATAGCATATTTCCCACTTAATAGAATTCCACATAATTAGTGGGCATTCAGTTATTTGAGAACAAACATCTGAGTTTAGAAGTCCATACTTAGGTAAAACTTTAAGAGACTGCTTTAGTGATGATTAATTAAAGACTGAATCTCCTCTTTCAGCCTTCTCCATGAAGTCAATCAAACAAAACCCCAAAACACGCAAAACTGAATTAAACTTTGTCACTGGGAGTACAATGTTTACTAACCTATTATTTACTCTCTTTGGTTTAATGACTCAGCTTGCAGTTTTGTATAAGAGAATAAAAGACAGCAGCACAAAAATCTGTCTGTAATAGAGGATGGGAACATTTTCCCCTGTGCTCTTTAGCTGCTTCTTAGCAGCCTTTGGTTTAACATAACCCACCACACTTCACTAGCAGATTTCACCCTTCCAAATGATGCCATTAAAATGAACTACTGAATAAGTAATCTGTGCATTCAACTACAAAAGTTCTTCTATTAGCTGCTCAAACTACAACTATCTGACAGGGAAGTAAAAATTCTAGGCAAGTTCTTGGTAAGTAGCTTTCACTGTGGTGTGGCGAATTTGTACTTTAATGGACCCTCAGGCTACTTACATAAGTAATAGGTGGAATGGGATTGTGTGGGAGAGACTGGAATCAAGGAAGAGGTTTCATTTTTATTCATTTATTCTATTTTTAAAAATTTACAGTAAAAATGGTTTATGTACAATTTCTCTCCCTCAAAAAAAAAAGTAATTTGAAGGATATCCATATTGTAACATTTTTGAGCCAATGTCTTCATAAAAGTATTTTCCAAGATTGCTCTTGGCCAAGTCAGGTGTACATGGGGTGGGGATCACCACCGCAGAGGGTCTGGCCGGACCTTGGTTTCAATCATCTGCACCCCAGTTAGTTCCCTCTGTAATCTTCCTACCTCAGAAGCAACTGTTTTATCCGAGGTCACAGAACTTTTGGAGTTGAAGGGGACCTCAGAGATGATTTAGTCTAATTTCCACTTTCAAAAATGAGGCTAAAGAACTAAATGCTTTGCATAAGGGTGCACGCTCATGCACACACACACACACACCCCCACCCTGAGTGACAAAGCTAAGACTACGATTTGCATATATTTTGCTTTCTCTTAAGTTTTAAAAAGTTTACCTAACAGTTATCCAATAAATCTTGATGATGAGAAGGAGGAAGAAAGGAAAAATATGAAGAAAGGCCTTCTCTTTCGCAAATTATGAAGCCATTTGAACAAGGGAATCTACCTAACTGCTGGTAGTTTAGCTTTGTGACAAACAGCCCTGCATCAAAACTGCCAGACTACAGACTGTCCTAGTGAATAATAACAGGTTATACAGACTACAATGTTCACAATAAAATATAGGTCTCTTGAGAAAAAGATAATAAATTGTAAGTCAGAGTCACAAGCTACAGTGATGCTATATTTTTTACTTAATTTAAATCAATTCAAAGTCTCAAGTTTTCAGTTGATAACAGCTAAGATCAGGCAATCACTTCCTGATCTGTGTAGTCTGTTAATATGTCTAATCAAAAGTAACACTGCTTTTAAATATTCATTTCCTAGGTGGAAAAAATAGCTATGCATCATATTAGTTTATATTCTAGGCACTTAGAATATACTTATAAAAAAGATAACCAAATGTATGTGTAGATAATAATATGTACTCAAAAACAGGACTAGCTTCAATAATTTTTACTTTTCCTTCTAATTGGCTTTTTAAAAAATAAGTGTATTATTTGAGTAATTTTAGATTTGTAGAAAAGTCACAAAGATAGTACAGAGAAGTCCTATATCTAACTGACTTAACTTTATCTACCTTTACTCTTCTATAAAATGAAATGTGATCTCAAAGCAATTATGAAGATTAGTGAACATAAAGATTTTCTGAAGAAAGACCTGTTGGGTTCAAGATTAATATGGGAGAATGATCACAAGTATCTCTTCTTTTCCCTTCTTGAGTATACACTGAAATGGCAGCAAATTAAGAAAGGCATACATCCATAGTAATAAAAAGAACAGGCGGAGATCACTGGGGACAAGAATCATTCATTCATTCATTCAACAAAGAGTACTGAGTTCTCACTGTGTACCATGTAGGCACTGGCTTACTAGGATGACCAGCTAGGCAAGGTCTATCTATTTTAGTGGATTTTAGATACTATTCAATGCTATTAAGGCAGTAAGATGGAAGTGGGATGGGAAAGGCAGGATGACTACTTTAGACTGTGTGATCACTGAGGTTTTCTCTGAAGAGGTAGTGTTTTGACTAAGATCTGAATGAAAAAGGACTGGCCATATGAAGACCTGATCTAGGCAGAGATACATAAGAACACTTTACTTTGGGAAGATGGAAGGCAGATGGAACAGCTCAGAAAAGGCCCCAGGACACAGTATTATTGCTGAGTGTGAAGCAAGATTGTCCTGTACAACTCTGGGAAGATTCTGTCCTTAGAGGACCAGCTACAAAGTCTGTATTTTTTTTCCCCCCCAAAGACTGTGTTTTGAATAGTTGATTCTCCTTCCCCTGCTCCCATCCGCTGCCCTGGAGCTACCAGGTATATAAAACTAGGGCCCAAAGTTGGAAGACTCTTCCCTTAAAGAATCTGAATGGCCTCAGGACAAAGTCTTGTGCGTGCTAGCACTTGGGGATCCCCCCCCATTCACAGTAGTTCTCTGCTAGATCATCCTGAAATCTGCAGTCAAGGAGCCCTATGATCTATGTACACAAAGTTCCCAAGCACTTTTCTGTAAGCTGATTCTTAATGAAGAGACAATTGAGGGTCAACAAATAGTGGTAGAACACTTGCCACATGGAAGGAAGAGACCAAGACATGCAAATAAAAAGAGAGTCTATAAAGAAAACACATAATAATTCTAGGAATACAGCAAATTACAAACAATTAAAAAGCACTGTTATCACCATCCTCACAGATAGCTGAAATGCTTTTTTCTCCATAAAATAATACATAAAACTAATAGAGAATAAGAAGGGGTTCTTAGAGAAAAAGACAAAGGCAGAAAAACATAAGAAAAGTGGTATAAAGGATCAAATTCAGGAATCCAAAATCTGCCCACACTCAGCTTAGGGAAGACAGACACAGAAAACAGAGAGGAGGGAATCAAAGACTAGTTTAAGAGTTTTCCACAGACACGGGATGTGGGATATGAACTTCAGACTGAATGTGCCTACCAAGTGGCCAGCACATTACTGTGAAATATAAGGATAAGAAATCCTATTTGTTTTCAGAAAGGAAAACCACCCACGTAATCCACCGAGGAATGAGTACAAGACTGGCACGAATCTTCATTAGCAACACTGAAGCTACAAGACAATGGAAGAGCATCATCAAATACTGAGGGAAAGTTATTTTATACTTAGAATTTTAAACCTGGCCAAACTGCATGATACAGTAAGACACAGGCATTTTTCAGAAATACAAGAACTAAAAAATTTACCTCCAAGACACCCTTCCAAAGCAAGCTGAAAATATGCTATAATAAATAATAAAGCCCAGAAGGAAATATATCCAACTCAGAGGAATTAAAAAAAAAGAAAAGCCAGGATGAAAATCCAGAATACAGCACAGCATAGAAGACTTCAGGATGGAGGTAACCAAGAACAACAAAAGCAGGCTCAACGCCATTCTAGAGAACACAGAACAAGTTAGGTAAGCAGTGAAGACATACAACAAAGGGAATAAGAAAAGAAAAGCACATAAGAAAAGTACGCGATGATAAAATTCCATGAAATAAAATGAGGCAAAGATGTCAGTAATGGGAAACATGTGGTAAAAGGTCTGTGGTAGTTGACACTGAATGTGTTACAATATATAATCTGAGTATAAACTGTGAGAATTACGGTTTGTAAATAGAAAATAAATGTCGTAAACATCAACAAAGTAGTAATAATAATCATAATAATGACAACAATATTTCTAACATAGCTTATAAATTGAGAGGTTGGTGGGGAAGAAGTAGAAGAGTACTAATTTCCAATTCTTCAGAGTAGGGAGGTAATCAATCAAAAATTGAAAAGTGAATTAGGTATCCTAAACTTCTACTTTTTTCTGTAATTTTTTCCCCTTAACTCCAAGGGGATCTTTTAGAAGTAAATGTTTCTTTTGGTGAAGGAAACCTTTGTCTGAAGTTTAATGGTTTAGAAATTTTACTGTGCTTATTTTCTCTTTTCAAGTAAAATCTAAAATACATTTTTATTTAGAATACATAGTATGATCCCATATATTTAAAAAGTTTTAAAATATCTATTTATCTATCAGAGACAGATGCCTATAATAATACATTCCTAATGCTAATAATGGTGTTTCTAGGTAGTGGACTTTTAGGGTAATTTTTATTCTTACTTTTATAATTTTCTGTTTTATTTGACTTAATGTATAGAAATATGTATATTTTACAATAACAAAGCCACTTTTAAAATGTCATGGAATTTTAATTCTACTCACCAATAGCTTTGGTATAATGTCTCGCTCCAAGAAGTAATTCTGGGGCTCGGTACCAGAATGTTACGACTACTGGATCCAAATCTGCTAAAGGCTTCAAAGGTGAATTAAATAATCGGGCAAAGCCCATATCAGCTGTAAAAAAAGACAATAATAATGTTAAGCCAAAAGATTTTTACCAATTTAATTGATTACTCTAACTTTACCACTGTTATTTAGTAAGATGGGGAAAATGTGCTGAATTCTTCACCTGGGTTATAGATATGCCCTGATGCCAGAGGTCAAGGACGACCCTACACCCTTGTGAAGATTTCTTTCTGCCTGTCACACCATCACTGGGGACAGGGTTGTTAAGCTAGCTGCCTGTCCATTCTTTGTATTGGTCACAAGCATTGAGAAACTAGATCAGTTACAGTAAGGCTTTCCATTATTTGCATCAATAAGCCTGGTCACTGCGGTCATCAGAAGTTGACCATACAGTATGTTACCACCACTTTCTACCCACATTTATTTGGGTTGAATTTTACTAACTTAACTTTAAAGAATCATAGCAATTTTTTTAAGCTGGAAAAGACCTTTTGAAAGGTCATATAGTTCAATCACCTCCTTTTTCAAAAGGAAAAAAGAAAATTTTCAAAAGAAGAAATTAGATGATTTGACAAATGTCATAAACTCCTAGCTCAGAACTGGAGCTGTGGCATTTGACACAGTTTAATATGTAGTGTAGCTATTCAGGCATGACTGTTTATCCTACTAAACTGTAATCTTAAAGGCAAAAACTATCTTTTTTCATCTCCTTAGTATCTATCTAGTGTCATTACACATAGCTTTTATCAAATACACATTGAATGAACAATCACCTATTCATACCACCTATCAAAAATTTCAAGATTCGTCTATTTGTTTGGTTTTGCTCTCCTAATAAACATTTTTAATGAAGTAGGCCCTCATCTAACCTACTTAATTATGGAGGTTAAAAAAAAACAACAGAGAAATTTGGTAAAGAATTAAAAGCACCTGACTCAGATTACTAAATACTGGTTTATAGAAGAACTAATATTTCTTCTTAAATGTGAATGGTTAATGCTGATAGTATCCCCCCAAACTTGCTAACATCATATGCATTACATATAATTCCAAACTAGATTATTTTGTTATACAAAATTTCCCCAAATCTTATAGTAAAAAACACATCTGTAACTACTGTTTGGCTGGGTCTCTTCTATTTTCCACACATTGAACTTATATTTGAACTTGTAAAAACACAAGTAAAGACTTAACAGGCATTTGGTGACTCTACAGAGTAAGTACTGACAGGGCCCGGCTCTCAAAGGTAGTCAATGACTAGGAGTACTTCGACGTACATCAAATATTTGCAATACTAAAAAATTTGGAGGTTTGTATGATAAAAGAGTATTCTGAGCGTGTAATTAAAAGTGGAAAGTGAGATTTGGGGAATTTATAGGGGAGGATAAGGAAGAGGGGTTAGGAACATCTTAGGCTTTTCTTTGTTGGTTAAGTGGTACAAATTAGCTGATAATTTGAATTTATATTAAATGTTGCAATCAGAAATTACTCTACTTTTTTATATACTCCCACAATCCTGCTGCCTTTAAATTAAGATAATTTAGTTATAACATTTCTTTTACCCACACACAAAACAAACTAAATAAATGCAAAAAACACAACTTAGAAATGACAATGAAAAAAACCAGTTAGAATAAATAAATTCAGTTTTATCCTTATAGGTACCAGACCAGAACTGGGTAAAATTTTGCTCTGATATGTAAGAAAACAGAGCTATTAGAAAACATGCCAAGGTACAGAAGGCATGCTACTTTCTTTTCCCATCAGGCAGAGGCCTTCTATAAGACGAGGCTCGTTCAAACTTAAGTTTCTGTACCTATCCAGCCTCAGTGGTTTTTCCTAGTTTGTAATTCCTAATGTTAAAAGGTCAACAGAGGCATGGGTTCTGATCTCATCTGGCTCAGGTGAACAGAACTGATGCTATAATTACTAGTATGCTGTATGCCCTGTGACTACAGATAAGGCTGGCTTCTAACATGGATAGAAGCCACTCACCTTCATACCTATTTTTAATGAAGGCAAAGGTTTCTAAGAAACTTCCACAGCTTATTTTATAATTAGAACACTTCAATCTCTAAAGATTGTCTGACACCTTTTAAGAGTGTGAAACATTTTTCACTTTTAATGTAAACTCTTTAGAAATGGCTTTGATCAGAAGGAACTACATGAATATACGCATATTATTGCAGCAAAAGTTATAAGTGATACTGTTGCCTGCAAAAGTTTTAAAAGAGTGCTACACTGTGACTTATCAAAGATAAAACATACCAATTTTTACTCTTCCTCGCTCAGGACCTTCACCCATAACTAAAATATTAGCAGGTTTCTGTGGAAACAAAATAGAGTTTTTTTTTCAATAGACAGTAGTGGTTTCTTTTAAATAGACAATATGCCAATATAACATAAATCCACTTTTACAAAATCTCATTTACTCAAAAATTAAAATCAAACACAGGCGTCACCAAAGAAACTTTATGCATATATATGCAAAGCAATATGCAAACCTCATGAAGGCCCAAGTATGACAGTGCCTTTCTCCAGGTAGAGCTAATAAGGCTTTTCTTGGCCCTTTTATTAGTCTGTATTCACTACTGTGGAGCATCTGACAGAAAGTTATACTGTTGTGGTTCCTCCCAACTCTTTCAATTATATAAAATGTCCTGCAACTTTTAGGGAAAATGTATCTTCAAAGATGACTTAATTCTAAATAGCAAGGGAAGGAACCACTGGATATCTTTTTTTTTTTTTTTTGAAATGGCAAAGTATGCACCCATGTTTAAACAAATAAATCATAGAGAATCATTTACTAAAGTCTTTTCTAAATGGATTATTGAAGAGGAATTTTCTGTGACCTGAACAGTTTTGAGATTTTTATGTTTAAATAAAAAGAGAAGCTAAAACTTAAAGCAAGATTTTACAGAAGTAAAATTTCAAACAGTGTTAAAGTCTCTAAAAATACACAGGATTAACTATCATCTACAATCTGCTACAGCAGTATCTACTACATTGACATGTGAGATTTGTGCCCTCCTCAGCAAGAAGGAAGAAGAGGTGAAGAAGGAAGTTAAGGGGCTGGGATGGACAGAGAGGAAAGGGTGGGGGGGGAGAGCAACCCCCAAACCTTTCTCACCATGCTAGCCTGTCTACTTGGTCTTAAATTCCACTGCTAAATAACAGTGAAACTAGAATAGAATGTCCTTCAAATATAGATCAAAGCAACCTTAAAATTAAGGATTTTAATGAAGGCTGTTTACAGTGGTAATTTATAGGCTTCCCTAACCATATTCAGTAATAGCCCCCACTCTATTACTGACAAAATGTAACTTAGTCTGGTGATAGGTATTAAGGAGGGCACGTATTGGTGCACTGGGTGTTATACGCAAGTAATGAATCATGGAACTTTACGTCAAAAACTAGGGATGTACTGTATGGTGACTAACATAATAAAAAAATATTATTAAAAATTAAAAAAAACGCAACCTAGTCTATCAACTACTACAGATCAAAAAAAATTTTTTTTATCCCTAGCAAAAAGAAAAGAAGTGCTGAAACAGTAGCATATACATTTCAGAGGTTACTTGTAACCTCTGATGAAGAAACTTGGCACCAGAGATTAAATGACTTGCCCTGTAACTATAATCTACAAAACTGGGCAGCAGCAGCATAATCTACCCCATGGCTTAAGTCTAGTATTCCCTTCCTAATATATCATTTTGAAAGTAACTTTATGTAGCAAGTTTTTCAGTTAATGTATACTATCATAATAACAATAATAGTTTAATTCAAGAAAGTTTTCAGAACCTCTATCATTACTATACATACACACACATACACACACACACCTGGCCACTGGAATAACCAGCAAAGCACCTAAAGAAGTACAGCATTAACACTATTACCTGTGTACGATTATTTGCAAGTGCTGCCTAGCACAAGTAAAACTGCTTCCATGCACTGTGTTGATCAGTTACCACCAGGTTAGTCTCTGCAGAGACTCTCAGAGCTCAGCCTACTTCAAAATGAAATCGGATCTCTGAAACTAGCATAAAATATTGAAGGGAGAGGAGGGTTTTCCAAGAGGAATCAGGCAGCATTTCTATCTGGCTGAGGAGCAAGGCTTGCTCTCAACTACCAACGTGGGCTCCAGAAGAAACTTCCATGTCTGTGCTAGAACTCTCTTCTTATGGTCCATTGGGGCAGAACTCCCTAAATATCTCTTGAACACATTCCCTACTCTTTAAACCCATTATGATTCTTTTCCCATCCAATCCATCTCTGTAATGTTGCTAGGATAACCTTTCTAAAAGACAAATCTGATCATATCACTCCCTTGCTTAAAATCATCCAAAGTAGTATCACTGAAAATTCTTATAAGATTGGGTGAAAACAGAACACAAAATGATATACAGACGTGATTACAAATAGGTTGGGAAAAAAAGTACGATGGGTAAAGACTAGAAGCACAAAAAGAGTTAGTGACAGTGGTATGGATGAACCTTTTCAAAAACGTCTTTGAACGCTTTTGTTATGCTTTATTATTACTAAAATATTATTTCTACTTTAACTAGTCTCTCACCACCTGTGAATAAGATCCAATGTCCTTATGAGGGGATGCAAGGCACCTGCAAGCTCATTCTCATCAATCTGTCCTGCCCCACCTGCCACTGCCCACACTGCTCCTGCCATCCCGGTTTTCAGTGTCCTGTGACTAGAGCTTTCAAAGCTAGGTCATTGCTATCCCATTATTTCTGCCCCCAAAGACCTTTCCTCTGTATTATTTGGCAAAATCTGATTCTTTGCCGCCTACTTGATGACATAAATAATACATGAATACATTCTGATTATAAACAAGTCATATATAATTAAAAGTTAAAGACCCTTTCAGCACCCATTGCTCCTCCGCCATGTCCCAAATCCCACTCCCTTCTCCAGAGGTGCAAAGTGATTAACTGGTTTGCTGTGATGGACTTTTCCAGCATTTAAGCGCTCAATCCTAAAATATTATCTCTGTATCTGGCAAGAGCAGAGCACAACATTGACATCTCTCTCCTTTTTTGCTTTCTTATTCAGCAGCTGGGCCCATATCTGAAAAGCCTTAGGGTGAGTGGTATTGGTCAGCCTGCTACAAGGTAAAGGGGGAGAAACTCCCTCTCTTGTTCTTCATTCTATTTGAGACTTATCAGACTGTCAAGTTCCAAACTGGGGTTTTAGCACTGGTTGGGGGAATAAACAGTTTCTCTGTCAAGGATTTGGGGCCAAAGCTCTAGTTAATAGTTAAAAATTGCTTTTCTAGGCAACTTGCTGCCTATTGTATGATCTGAAGCAGGTCTTGGGGCTAAAAGCCATTACCAACACTACTTCTATAAGTGAACTTAAAATTCAGTTTGGGCATGCTATATAGTCACAAACAAAGTAGAATGGTGCTGTGTTGTTTCAATAACACTAATTATGAACAATGGGTCCCTCCTCATGTTATTTTTGTGGTAGTATTCTGTATGCCCCAGGCTATGATATTCTGATTTAGTAGAGAAATCTAACACTAAATTTCTTTTGTGAATGCAATCTAATGGAAGTCTCAAGAGAAAAAGGCAGAAAGGCCCTAACGATCATGAATACTCCTGTATTTGTCTTGTTGCCTAACCAATATTAAGGAAGGCTTCAAAGACTTGATAATTTTTGTTTTAGTACTTAATGCCATGCTGAAACAATATTCTCCAAAAAAGCTAATTTCTTTTCTTTCTTTTTTCTTTGTCTAGTAGTAGGAGAATTTGGTATTTTTAGCTCTAGAGCCAAAACTTCCATTAGTTAGTGACAATACATGAATCAATTAGTAATAACCATAACTGTGGTAAATAGTCCGTGATCTTTTATATGCTATCAAACATAATCACTTTGAAAGAACATATAGAAGTTTACATTTTAATGAGGCATACACTCCATTAACTATATTTCTGCTTATGGAGATCAGAGGTCCAACGTGACTGAGAAGTATTATTTCGTCATAGCAACATCTTCAAATATAGCTATGCTATGCACAGACATGATTACAGAACACCTTTTATTGCCTGCTGAACAATGAAATAAATAAACGAGACACTTGTTTGAAGTACACTTGTTGTGTGAAACTATGATATCCTTCTCTTATTGTTGTTTTGTTTCTCCCAGAAAAAAAAAAGTGTTTGTAATTAAAAGAACATGTCTTTGTTTTATATTACAGGTTCATGGCTTTTTTTGCTTTCTGTTGTTATGCTCCCCAAAAAACTCACTGATATTTCCTAAAGCAAGATGTTTGTATTGCAGAGAAAACCATTCATGTAGAGGCTTTCTGTTCTCTAGAATTTGTCATGCTGTGGAATAGCACACTGATGCCTTTGGCATACAGCACAGATGGCAAACTGGTTTCATTTAAGGGGTCAATCCTAATTAAAAACAAAAAAAGGTAAGGATTATAGGGAGCACTATCTTGAGAAAGACAGGCATTGGGCTGATCAGGAAACCACCATTTTCAATCAGAGGCAACCAACATAGGCACAGAAGTGAATGATGGCTTATGTGTCTAGGTAACTGCCAAGACCTTTTTATTCTAGGGGTGAAAATAGGGCCTTCACATGTGCACTAAGGTGTCAAGGCAAAATGGAGACTTTGAGGCAACAGGAAAATTTCATTCTTGATGGATCTATGAAAAAAATAGCAATCCATAAGAAACCACTGCTAGTGCTGTTCTCTAAAATTTATTCAGAATTTAACTTTCACAAACACTGTAAACAACACAACTCAGTGGCACATTTTCTAGATACTCAATAACTTTCAGTTTGGTTGTTAATCATTATGTATACAACACACACTGAAAAAATTAATTAACTCTGATATATACAAATGAGATTCAAACATGGGCATCAAAGTCTTAAATAGACATATACTCAGTAATTTAAAAATTGCTTTAGTGAAATCCTCCAAGGAGTTGAGTTAGATAGAAATTTGGAAATCCAGTGAATGAGATATGGAAGATGTCTTTATAACACAGTTTTCATTTTTTCTTCAGATCTATGAGTTTGTATTTTTCACCTCTAATACTAAATTTTACCCACTATTGCTGCTGAATGAACACCTTTAAGCTAAAGGAGAAATTACCAACTTTTACTCTAGGAAAATTGTTTCTTGGTTTTTGAATAGATCTGAAAAAAAATGTATAATTTCTTAACAAATTCTGCTTCCTGATTAGAAAACAAATGTGACCTGTAACACGTAACTTCATCCTCTACGTTCAACAGTTCAAGTACTATGCATTCACCCCTGTATTGACTGAATTAAGAGGCACTGATGCCTAGAGATCAACAAACAAAGCAGCAAATAAACAGTCCCTGCCCCCAGAGAGGTCAGGTTAAACTAACAGATGGGTTAAATTCAGGCAAGGAAAAGCGTCACTGAGGTGATCATCCCCAACCTGCCTGAAATGTGAAAGCTCAAGAGCTGGTCTGGAAGACAGACAACAGGAGACAGTGCCTCAAGAATTCACTACCGTCTTACACTAAACCTCCGCAGAGCTGGGTCTGCACCCTCTCAAGGGACGGAGGCAGTGCTTGCTGGAGTATCAAAACACATGGTGATGCCGACTAATCTTTCAGTTACCTTAAGAAGTCCACTTTTAGGGAGAAAAGGAATTAGGTTCTCACAGTCGATGCAAATGGAGATATTTTATGGGACAAGTACTGAACTACATGGTAGTAATCATGCTAATAATATACGACAATTCCTTTCAATAAGCCCCTCCTACATTTCTCCAGTCCAGACTACTAGCTCTACTTCTAGTTTTCATCTAGTGTCTACAAGGTTACATAAAATGGTCTTCACCAAGTTGTGAACATCATCAGCAAAAGTATTCCAAATAATAAACATGATCCACATTAGTTTAAAATTGGTATCTTTTAGAACTACAAATTTTGAATTTTTTAAATTACAAAATTCTTAACCTGCCTACTTAAGGCAGTTGAGGTATAAAATACCAGTTTAAGTGCAACAAAATCAACCTGGAATATAATCTCTTATTTTCACTGACACAAAGATCATTTTCTTACTGTCAAAGACTACCAGAGGCAATATTCATTTCATTAACAATGAAACATGGGTGCACAGAACATAAACATGGAAATAGAAATAAACTTTTAAATTGACAAGCACAGCTATATCTTATTTATTCCTAATAAAGAATGTGTGTGTGCATATTAATATATTTTCTTGTAGACGGAAATATATTTTCCAAGTTAGATTACCTTCTAGTAATCGTGAAGGTTAGAAAACTGAATAACATTAAGGAGATCAAAGACATCTTAAGGGAGAGGTTTAAGGGGCAGAGATATATCAAAAATCTTTTAGTTTTCAAAACAGTTCCAGTGTCATTATTAAGAAGTTAACCAAATTTTACAAAAAAAAAGTATACATAGTTTATATTCAAATCTGAAAATCACTGTAACTCCGAATACTAAACAATATTAATTCATATAATTGTTAGTATAACAGTGATGAGTGAGTAGTACTATTTTGTGTTCTGTCTTCTCAAGTTATTATTTTCTAGACAAATCTGGATATTTGTACATTACTTTTACTAACTACATTGTATTCCTCCATTAATAGACAGACAGCTGGCTGTATTTTCCCCAAACCCCCACTTCTGGCACCAACCCTGAAGATGCTCTCACTGACAATGTTTGTATAAATTATACTTGCCTCCCCACCCACCCCCCGAAAACACCCTGACACATACACCAGGTAATTTCCTTGGGATGAAATCTCCAAAGGAGAATTATCAGATCAAATAATATCAATAGTTTTATTGTTCTAAAACTAGAAGTTTGTTTTGTTTTTTAAGTTTCAAAGGTGGATACGTGCTCAGTGGACATAACTTGGGAAATGAAGAAAAGTACAATGTGCTTGATAATAGATGACTGAAAACAAAGCATCTATAATCTCAAACTAATAGATGACCGCTATAAACATTTCAGGTTACCTTTTGTTTTTTCCTCTTTGTAAAACTAAAAAATGACATCATACTAAATACACTGCTTGTACCCTTTCCTCACTAGTATATCATGAAGATTTTTTTAAAATTTGGAAATTACTTTTCTGATATAATCCTTACGAATCCTGTGGATTCATTGTAATTTGTATCAATTACCTCCTATTAAATGTTTAGGTTGTTCCTAGTTCCTTAAAGAAAAATGATGCTGTAACAAACACTTCTGAATGTGCCTATGAAAAATTCCTAGAAAGTCAAATTGTTGGGTAAAGGTTATAAACATTTTTAAGGTTTTTTGATACACATTAACAGATTTTGCCCTTTCAAGGCAATCAAGGTATCAGTTTTATAAATTCAACATTCTTTTATAAAAACAATACCATTAAGTATGATAAAACGAATCTGTAAAACCAAAAGCAATGTGTGTAAGATTTTATAATTTTTATTCACTTAAAATTTTGAGTATCTTTCACTGATAATCATGTTCTGATTTGCTCTGTAGATTTGTTTTATTGAGGAATCTTAGATTATTAAACTTAAATATTCACCGCAATTCTCTATATTCTAGATAATAAAGGTATATTCACTTATTTTTGCCATTTTTCTAATGTATTACTTTCCTCTTGCTAAAAACTTTACACTTCATATTCTCCAAGAGTATTTTCACTAGTGTTTTTACATTTCAGAATGTCTATTGTATCTTTAGAAATAGGAATTTGCTTAGTTCGGAATTTATCTCCAGCTAAAACTACAATAAATATCTCAATTTTTAAATATATATTTTACTACTATGATCCATGTGGATTTTAGTGTAGTTTTAAGAAATAAGTAACCAAAAAAATTATTATAGACAAGAAAATATTTCTCCCTCATGATACTAAAGAGTAATGCCCTTTATTGTAAATAACTTCTAGTTTATTACATAAGTTCTTACAATAATGTGAGTATATTCATTCAATTTTTGTTAATACCTCTGATACTAAAAAAAAAATTGTTTTCCTTCTAGAATATATGATCTTGGAGAAAAGTTTATTTTTTTTGAAATATGATTAAGAAAGTATAATTTACTACCCAGATTTAACCACAATATTTTGGTATATTTTCTTTTAGTGATGTATTTTTCACTCAGCATTTTATTGCCACTATGTTGTGGTCTGCTTTTTCTCTTAACATTGTAACAACATTACTTAAAACTTACTGTAAACATAATTTTAAATGACAACACAATAGTTCATCTTTTCTGGATGGCATAATTTGCACAATTATTTTCTGGTTGTTAGACATGTAATTTTTTTTTCAATTTGTCATTTATTATCAATAACACTGTGATGGCCCTTTCACCATTTTTTACATCCTTAAGAGAGTTTGTTAAAAGTAGGGTTGCTAGATCAAAAGAAATGAATATTTTTTAAAGTTCTTGATAAATTCTAGGTTGTAATTCATGTCATAGCAGTTAGTGTTCATTCATTTAACATACCGAGGACACATCATGTATCATGCATTGTCCTTGGCATGAGGTAGATAGTGCGTAAGAAAACAGACATGGCCTGGTGGTCCGGGTCTATAGGGAAGCCAGGCATTAGATAAAGGTAAACAAATACATAAAAAATTACAAATGTACTAAATGCTATAAAAGAAAAAAAATTCCATTAGAGAGAACGGGGGTGCTATTCTGAATAAGGTGGTGAGGGAAGGAAAAATGGGGGCACTACTTTGGAGAGGACTGGTGAGGGAAGGCCGTTTAAGGTGACATGTAACCTGGGACTTGAAGGATGAGAAGAAAGGGTTATTTATGTATGTGTTACACTATGCATGAACTTCGTAGTCAGAAGGAAAAATAAGAAGGCATTTGTGGGCAGAGCATGATAAGCAGGGGTAGACTGGTAGGAAATGTAGCTATAAAGTCAGGCGGGGGGGTCAGCTAATACAGGGCCTAATTTGCGGATAAAATATTTTATCTCAATGAAAATTCAATAGTTTTAAGCAGGGAGGCAACAGTTTAGCAATAGCAACATGCATGTTAGTTATGTGCTAGGTTCTCTACATAGATGAGCTCATTTATTCCTCAAAATTACTCCACATCAGTACGTATTATTATTCTAATTTATAAGTGAGATGATCAAGGTTAGAAAAGCCTCGGCTGAACTGATTTAGTTCATATTAACCATTTCACAATGACTTGTCAGGAGTAGAGCTAGAGTTGAAATGCAGGTAGTTTGGTTCCACAGGCCGTCCTCTTAAACTACTGCATTTACTGCCAGTGCACAACTAAGCACTATCATTTGATACGAGAAAATGGCGGCTCCTAAGAATTGTTGCATTACTTTCCCAGTGACACTAAAAGTAAAACTTTTTGAAATGTTTCCACACACACTGTGTATGTATGTGTGTTAAGTATGTAGAGTGAATTAACTGCTTATAGCATTTGTGGTCTGACTTTTGGTTAATCTTGGTGTTTTTCTTAATTTATATGATCTGTTACTATTACTCATTTTCTAACATGTTTCAAAAGTTTTTCTGATTTTTTATTTGCCTTTCAAACACTTGATGTGAAGCTATATATTTCTGCCTACTTGTATGATTTCAAAAATTTTGACACTGACATGCGTCTTGCAATTTGCAATGGATACATCCATTTAACTCAAGAGTATCTTTTGTACTTTCAAACTCTGTGTCTTAAATGGCATATTTTTCAATTGATGATGTCTAATAATTAAGAAAAGATAATTCTGCTTTTATTTCTAGCTTTATTTTATTGTGTTCTGAAATGCAGAATTTGTGATTTTGTGAGTTACCATGAATCTAGTTCTCTAGTACACATTGGACTTTCGTAGTGTAATTTTGTGAGTGAATGTTTATTTAAAAAATACATTCTTTTAGATAGTCTAAATGCCAAGCAACTCTATTACATCACATTGCTTTATTCCACAATTTTTGTTTCTTTATTTAAAAAATTTTGTCATAATCTGAGAGAAAAATGGCAAGGTATACAATTCTATATTTCCATATCTTTTTGTACAATTGTCAAATTGAACAAAATTCTTCGCTATATTTTTATTAATCATTGTCATTATAAAATGTGTTTCAATCTTTTGAAATAAATTACACTTCATCTGATACTATAATTTTGTTCCCTATTTAAACAGACACAGGCTTGAGACCTGTTCTCCACTTTCTTCTTCCCCTAAATATTTGAAGAATATGATGGATTTATTTAGAAAATGAAGAACTGGCTAAGAATAAGACTGAAAATACTCAGGGGTGCCACAGGCTATTAAGTTGTGTGACCTTACTCTCCATTTCATCATTTATAAAATACAAATAAAAATGACAACCACGTGTCGCTGCAGATATTGTGACAAATGCTCATAAAAGGCTTACAGCATGATGCTTGATATATAAGATCCTAAATATATTATAATGAGAATTATGATGGCAGCTGGCACTATAATCTGTTAACAATGATTCACTGCTGTAGAGATTCTTAAGTAAAAGTGCCCTTGCTTAACTGACAGTGCCCCCAAGATGAGTTTTCTATATTGCCCTATGAGACACCCCTAGTAGCTTTTGATCATCTTCTAGCTTTTAGTCATTTATACCTTCTAGAGAATAAAAAAACCCCTGCTTATTCTTAGCATCAGCTTTTTAAAAAAGCAATAAAAATATATATTCTTGTAGAAAAGTAAAATATAGGAAAGTAGAGAGAAAGTGAAATTTACCTGAAATCTCATCTCACAGAGTTAAACCATTACAAACATCTTGATGGACACAATTCTAGATATCTCTAAATCTATATTATTTATATTTAATACAAATATCTTATAAAGCCTCTTTTGCTTTTATGGAGCCTCCCCTATCATAGCTGTCTAGGTTATTTCAGTACCACAACATTGTTAAATAAGTAGTGACAGAGGTCAGAAGGTTAATGGCTGTTGATTTGATATATATACTTCTCATGCTTGGAAGTTTCCTTCTTTTCTTATTTTTAATAAGAATTTCAATCAGAAATGAATATTAAATTTTGTCAAATAATACTGCATAGTGAATTCTGCCAAAGTTTTACATTTACAACTACTGAGATCACCATAGTGTTATTCTCTTAGCGCTAGTAATATTGTGAATCCTGTTAATAGGCTTTCAAATACTAAATCATCCTTGCATTCTTAATATGAGCTTCATTTACTTAGGGCATAGTATTCTTTCAATGTCACTCTGGATCTTTTCTGCCAACATTTTACCTAAGAAATATGCACAAATATTTATATGTGACAGTGGTCCAGGGCTATGTGCATTATCTTTACCAGCTCTGTGTCAGTATTATGCTTTCTTCCTGCAAAGTTATTAAGGAAACTTTCTTTAGCTCTAGCCTAGTTTATACAGTGTAGGATTAGCTGTTGCTTGAGGGCTGAAGCAACTGTGAAACCATTTGCAATTGTTATATTTTGTAGAGGTAGCCCTGCAACAAATGTCTTTATTTCTTCCATAGTTGCTGGTCTCTTTAGTTTTTCTACCACTTCCAGTGTTAATTTTGGTAATTTGTATTTATTTTAAAATGCTTATTTAATCTAGGGTTTTGTAGAACACCAGAATAGTTCAATAACCATTAAAAAAATTTAAATTGTAGTAAAAAATCATCCACCACCACTTCACTGCACCAGAAATCGGAATTTCACAGATGACTTTTACCAACCTTTCAAGAATAAATAATTTCTACATTGTACACATTATTTCAGAGACTAAAATCATTTCTGAAGCTGATAATCATGAAAACAAAACAGAACAAAGACAGTATACAAACAGATGACTACTGACCAATCTCACTTGTCGATACAGATGAAATAAAATATTAGCAAAGGGAATCCAATAGTGACTGAAAAAAAAAAAAATCAAGACCAAGTAGTTGATCCCATGAATGCAAGGGTGGCTCAACTTCAAAAACAAAACAAAACCTTATAAATTTAAGTTTCCACATTAAGAGATTTAAGGAAAGAGCTATATCACCATCTCAAAAGATTCAGAAAAAGCACTAAATAAAATCCATTTTTGATTTAGGAACAAACAACTTAATTAGATAACCTGATAAAAGGTACTCACCAAAACCCCAGAACAAACATCATATATAATGGTGAAACTTAAGAATTTTCATTAAAGAAAAAATAGTCACCTCAATTACTTGCCACTGTACTAGTAAGTAGGTCCTAGCCATTTACCATTACCAAATAACAAGGGAAAAAAATGCATTTCATACATTCCGGTTTTTATTTTCCTTTAAAATTTTAGTATTTCTGAAACTGGGTTCTATCTTATACCTTCTGTGTGACAAATTGGCAAAATGTTTTCTTTCTTAGTGATATATAAAACAATGCTGCAGGCTTTCTGCTTCCCGGTCTGCAGTACAAAGATGTAATATGGTATGTTTGGGATAGATTCTGTGTACCAGTCTCACAGGTGGGAAGCTACGGAGGCATTTTAGGTAGTGGAATATGATGTGATTTACTTTTTAGAGGGATCATTCTGAAGGCTACGTTGATATTAGACCATGTAAACCACAAAACTACAGTGTTAAATCGCCTGGGAGTTTCTGCAGTAATCCAGGTGCCCTGGATTAGAATAGCAGTAATAGAAACGATAAGAACTAAAGCCACAAGGTAATAAGTGGAGTCCAAAAAATTCAACTGTGTAAACTGGAAGGTCAGATTATTCTGGCATAAATGAACAGAAATTAATGAGACAAATAAAGTGAGCCTATACAACCAGCAGTCCTAGAAGTCCACTCGGAAAATCCAAATCCATGTCCTGCCAGCAAAGAATTTTAGAATCTCCCTATTTGTGGCTCCTGATTTACCGGACTGATCTAGAGATACTGAACTACAATATGCAGAATCTCTGCCAAATTTGCCCTTTCCTTCATGGTTCACTCTCCCTACAGCTTCTTCTCCCTGACAACACGCACCACAGTTTACTCTTCTTTGGGAAATGACACTAGTCAGATGAGTAGGACCAATGACCAATGTGCTATATTTAAATCTGAGTTACTGGATGGTCTTACTGTAGTTTGAACTGAGATATGTTTTGAAGGTAGAGTTGATAAGAATCCATTTATTCATTCAATAAATATTTATTGCACATCCAATATGTGTTATTCTGGGTACTAATGATATAGCAGTAAAAGAAATGGATAAAGTTCCTGCCCTTAAGGTATACTTATATTCCTAGGGCAACCTGATGATGAATTGGAATAAAACTGGTACACAGTACTAATACTCTAAATGAATCTCAATCAAAAAGATAATAGGTTTGGTTCCATTTATAAATGAGGAAAGTAACACTTAGAGAGGTTAATCCTACCAAAAGTTATATAATTAAGTGGTAGACCAAGATTCAAACAAATCTTAGGCCCACTATAATAGGCGCTTAATTTTTCAGGATGCATAACCTAAGATCCCTTATTGGTCCTTACCACATGCAACCATTTCTTATTTTTCTTCTTAACTTTTCCTGTTGTTATTCTTCACTTCTTCCTACCTTTCACCTATTTGGTTTTTTTTTTTTAAGATTCCCCTCTTCCTCCTTACTATGAAGGCCCAGAAAACATTTGATTATACCAGCTGGTGTTAATCAGACAGAATAAATAAATAAATAAATAAATAAATAAATAAATAAAAGAGAAGATCAATCAAAAGAAGAGAGAGGCCAAAGAATGAGTGTTATACATTCTGAATTTTTGATTTTACCTTCCAAGGAATACATCTGTGTAATAACAAGCCTAGCAAAGTAAGACAGAACACTAGTCACTGCTGGAAATGTTGAATGGTGACAGGATGGTTAATCTGCTGCTCATATTACCAAGAATTACCACACTGTGTAAGGGATGGGAATGGTTACTTCCAAGATGCCTTCCGACTTTATGGTCTATTAGTCTACGAAATTAGGGAAAACAAAACAATGGTCTTCATTTCAAATGGTACATGGTGTTTACGTAAACACATTTTTAAACTAATGATTAAAAAAAATTAGCAGTCTACCTCCCCATCATTTACAATTTTACTAAACAGGCATCTTAAACGGCAATGACCTAAATTACAAGTCCATCTGTAATTGGAAAAGACCATAAATTCTAGAGAATTGAAACTAATTTTGGTAATTTAGACATCTATTTTATTTTTTAGAAGTATTTATTTATTCTAGAGAGAGAGTGCACCCGTGCGATTTGGGGGAGGGGGCAGAGGGAGAGAATCTTCAAGCAGACTCCCTGCTAAGCCCAGAGCCTGCCGTGGGGCTCAATCTCAGGGCCAATGAGATCAAGACTTGAGCCTGAAAGCAGGAGTCTGGATGCTTAACTGACAGCCACCCAGGCGCCCCTCAGATATCTATTTTAGCACAGAGTTAGAAATCCTCACATTATATACCTACTTAAGAGTATTGTATCTATGGCATGATATATATCTGAAGGCAAATTATACATAAATTAAATAATAAAAACAAACATTGGTAATTACAACAAGGTAATACTCTGAAGAAAAAATAAAATCCCAGCTATACCGAGGGCAGGAAACTTTAATAAAGAAATATTTTTTCAATAGTTAATTCAATAACTATTGCTAACTTAATATCTAATTATACGAGGGAAACTTTCATTTTTACCAAATCTAAAAAAAAATTCCTATGTGTTGATTAGAACAGCATTTACAAGCATTTACACAAAATCTTGAACTTTTATGCTGAACTGACTTTGAAATATGGCTAACTGCACATGTTTATTTCTTTAGGAAGATTTACTTTTCCCCTCCTATATGACCACTTCTCATTTGCTCGTATCTGGTAAAGACATATAGTTGTCAAACTGGAAAAGACTTACTGAAAGATATATGTGGTCGTGGAAGCCTGTGACTTAAACAGGTTTAGATAACAATTTTAGCTAAGTCAATACCTTATCTAATATATTCTATCTTTAAAGATTAAATTACTTTGGCACATCTTCAGAAGTCTGTAAAACAACATAATACTCTAATACTCTAAGGCCTGACTCTACTATTAGAAAGTTAGACTGGAATATTAATTTTTATATGTTCTTTCAGAGTATAATTCAGAAAATTCTGAAACTTTTTTTCCGAAAAACCATTTCCTTGTATTTTGACTATAGACAGTGTATTTCTCTTTTCCTAATGTAGAAGTCTAAAGGCCAAAAGAGAAAAAGTGGGGATTCACCACTAACACTATATCCAGTAGTAATAACTTACATCAGATGTAGGCAGAGACCTGGTAAATTCTTGTCTTTATTAAGATTCAAAAGTCCTTTAAACAAAACCTTCCCAAATCTGTCCTGTTTTCAGAAACACACTGTTCTAGATGATAGTAAATTTTGTTTATAAAAACGGAAGCAGATATATAAATGATATAATGATGTACCACATCAATTATGTCAAAAGTAGAGAAAAGATATAGTTGACTTAAAACTCTGATAGTTCTCTACTTCTACTAAATTTTTAGGATCACTCAAAAATATTGTCTTATACTCTTTAATAAAAAAAAAAAAAACCCATAACAACCTTGATGAGATTATTTAGAATAACCATTCTTGATTGGTGAGAAATTTGACTAAAAATATTCTAGTAGTGTGTTGATAAGTGCCTGAAAAGACTCACTCAGAATCTAAGAAAAAGTAGCCTAGAAGCAATATGCAAACCAAATAACAATATTTTTATTACCAACTTGTAACCTGCTCATATAAACATGTATATTTGCAATTGTGCCATTTAGTAAAATTAAATGGGCTACTTTTTCATTATTTACGAATAGAACACAGTCCATTGTGTATGCTCAATATTAATATCAAAATTAAGCAAATGTAGCATTTGTCAATAAACCAAACAGACTGTTTACAAACAATCAAAATTTTCAAGGAAAATTGCCCAATTGGTCATTTAAGTAAACACACTTTAGAATAAGCACAATATTCATAATATTAATTATAATGAATGCAAACCTCATTTAAGTTTGCCTTAATCAGTTATCATCAGTAAAACCCATGTTTTATCCTCAAGCCTAAATTTCATGGATGCAATCTTAATGCTACACAATTAAACAAGAAAATTAGAGTAAATCCTTGGAGTTACCAATAAATGAAGCAAGTCTCAAGCAATAAGCATGATTAAACCTGACATTTCCCAAAGCATTTTTCTTCTCAAAAGCTCTGGGGTTTTTGTTTTTGTTTTGTTTTTGAGAGACAGTGCACAGCAGCAGGGGGAGCAGGGTTTGGGTTGAGTGGGGGATACGGGGGTGGACAGAGTGGGCGGAGGGAGGGGGAGAATCCCAAGCGGGCTCCAGGCAGGGCTCCATCTCAGGACCCTGAAATCATGATCTAAGCAGAAATCAAGAGTCGGGGGCGCCTGGGTGGCTCAGTCGTTAGGCGTCTGCCTTTGGCTCAAGGCATGATCCCGGAGTCCTGGAATCAAGCCCCACATCAGGCTCCTCCACTGGGAGCTTGCTTCTTTCTCTCCCACCCCCCCCTACCTGTGTTCCCTCTTGCTGGCTGTCTCTCTGTCAAATAAATAAATAAAATCTTAAAAAAAAAAAAAAAGAAATCAAGAGTCAGACCCTTAACCAACTGAGCCACCCATGCACACCTCCCACCCCAAAAGTTCTGTTTTAAAGAAACATGCTTAACACGTTCCCAACACTCATGGAAGCTAAAGCACAGAGAAGGGGCAAAAAACAGAAAAGAGGCTGCGAATGCAGGCTCCTTTCTTCCCAACTGTTCAATTATTTTGTTGCTTTGCCTGTTCCAACAATATGAGTAATCTCATCAGGGTCCTTTCTGCTTGTTTTCTTCCCATTAAAGAATTTATTGGCCCTGGGGTGCCCAGTTGGCTCAGTCAGTTAAGCATCTACCTTCAGGGGGTCATGATCTCTGGGTCCTGCTCTCTAACGCTCTCCTTCTCTCAAATAAATAAATAAAATCTTAAAAAAAGAATTACTAGACCTTCTTTTTAGGCAGAAAGAAAATGTAGGCACATTTTTTTTTCTTTTTTTTTTAATAGCATCATCCTTTAACAACATAAAAAAAACTCTAAGCCACATTGAATACTATGCAAACTTTAGTAACAGGCTAACTAGACATTTGCCTCAGTTTCTAGTCCAGATAAAACACTTTTTTCTGATTATAACAATAATATATGTTAACTGCAAACTATTTAGACAATTTAAAAGTTATTAAAGGAAGAAAGTGAAAATTGCCTGAAATTCTCCCACCCACAAATAAACCCTACTTAGAAAAATTTATTCCCTAAAGGTGGCTGCTATTCAAAATAATCATCACTGTCAAGAAGTTTGTGTAAAACATTAAAGTACTTATAATTTGGGACTAAGTGTTTTCTAAAGATTTGAATAAGTTTTTTCTTCTTTTCCTAACCATATCAAATATCTTTTGGGAAATAGTATAGGGCAGTGGCTTTCAAACCTTTCTGAAGGCAACCCACAGGAAGAAAATCATTTATTATCAAATGACAGTATTCATATATAAACATATATAAGCGAAACAAAAGTTTCATGAAACAATAACTGCCCTTAATACATACAATATATTCTCATTTTTTTTTAGTCTATTCCATTAAAAAAATAAAAAGGCTGGTTGTGTTGTGTGCTTTCCTGACTCACTCATGGCTTACAACCTGCAATTTAAAAATCACTGACCTAGAAGAAAAATCCCTACATTTAGTGATCCAGCTGTGTTACAGTTCTCCAAGTAACCAGAATCAAGTCATTTAACCGCTTTGCCTCTCAGTTTTTCCACTTATCAGTGATAGAATTCAGACAATAAAACATGCACCTCAAAACAAACCATATCGCCGTGAGCAAATATTAGTATTGGTAAGCAAAACTGATAAACCAGGGAAACTTTCACTCAAAGAGAATCAGACCAAGAATACCCCCGTAATTCATCATGCTACCATCAATACATGATAAGATGCCTTGATAAAAAAGGCCCTCTGAAATTGAATTTCAGTGCATGGCTCACTCAAAGATTTTGATCTTATTTGATGGTTGCTAGGAAACGAACCCATCCTTCACTAACAACAGCTGAAGCCCCACCAAGTGATTCTAAGTTACTCGGGATAATTAAAATAAACTGCAGGGCAACAGCACTATCAGATTTTTTTTTTTTAAAGTCAGATTAAAGTTTTGAAATGGCTTGAGCCTCTTTTAAATATGTATATACAGTAGCCCACTGGGCTATTTCACATCATGTACTCCTCACAGTAGCATATCTCCATTGGCATAGTCCTAAAGGAAATCTCTGTAAAGATTTATTTTCTAAGAAACTTTACCACAGCAAAAAAGACTATTTTTTATTAGCTTAGGGCAAGAGTGATTATAGCTGATAGTTGCAATACTCCAACAAAGCAAATTTCATATACAGCCTTGTAATTCAGCTTGAATTAAAAAAAATAAGCAAAACCCTATGATGAAAAGTTACAGTATCTCTCACTTAGTATTACACTCAGTACAACAGGATGAAAATACAACCTTATGTGCCTGGTAGTTCCAAATTAATTGCCACTATGAAAAACCATTAAGGTAATAATTAAAATGAAATTTTGAATATCAGTTTTTTAAAGAAATGTGGGACACATTAATGACCATATGAGAACTTGATATATATAGACTTAACAAAAATTAGTGGTCAACTGGACGGTCTTAATAACTACTACTCTACTTTCCTACATTCCTTAGCAAATGTGTTGAAAGCCCAAGTCTTTAATATTTAGAATCTGATTTAAGTGTAAGCCATTTCTATGGTCTATCTGATATGGTTGGACTAATATTTTCAAAGAAAAGCATAAAATTTAGCCAACACTGAATGCACTAGAAAATTAAAAGTGAATAAATAAATATTAGCTACAAATTAAAGTATTTACACTGTGATAACGAACTGGTCAGTTAAATATGTATAAAAGTGAAATATGAGAGTTGCAAGTTCAGAACAGCTGGTATGTTCAGAAGGTAGGTATTGCTGCCTTATCTACAATTAAAGTATAATTCGCACAGAAGGGACTTTTAAGATGTGTTTGAAAAAAGTAAGGGACCTATGAAGGAGATGTTCGAATGTTAAGATTAAGGAAAACACTGGAAAAATAAATGACATCAGAAGAACATGAACAAATAGGTAAATCAGGTTTCACTGGGTGGAACAAAAATATTGGGCAGAGGAAGAGTGTGATAAAAGAAATCAACAGATCAATATCATTAGCTGAATGGTCTTTGGACAGACTGATAAAAGCCGAGGTAGAAAGAGAGAGGCTGCTGAAAAGAACTAAAAATATAGTACGAAAAGAATATTTTTTTGCACTGCTCCACTACGGTAAACCATAGCAGGGCTAAGAGGGTAGGTGGTAAAAAGAAGAAATGCAACAGAGTATGCAGTGTCTCTAGATGCGGAGAAACATCAGGTTGCAGAAATAACCTATGGAGAATCACCTTGGAAGCCACATTGTTTCTGTTACAAAGAGCTAGTTTATTCATTTAACAAATATAAGCAGTATTGCATACACTGACTGTCTATTTTGCTAGGCACTGGGAGGGATATAAATACATATTAAGCCAGTCTTTGCCCTCAAGAACTTATAATCAAATAGAGAACTTATTACTAAAACTAATTTAAGTGCCCTTGAGTAGTTCAAAGTAGCTGCTATAGGACTTGAGATGTACACATTCTCACTTCCAGCTAGGGTGATTAGGAGGGGACCTTATTGCTGAGATAGCAGGAGCAGAGCTTTAAAGGATGAATAGAATTTTAAACACTAGAGATGAAGGGAAGAAAGGATTCAAGTAGGCAGGGCAACTTCTGAGTTAGCTGGAAGTAGGTATATGAGTGAGAAGAAGAAAAAAAAAGATTAATACCAGCTTTCACTTCAATTCACAAATACAGGCATGCAGAGATTTTCAAATTTTAATCTAATAACAGAATTTTTCCTTGTTAAAAAAAAAAAAAGACCTGACTTTGAAATTTATTTCACAGCTGCACAAGAAAACCAATCCTAAAGTTAGAAAGTTTACAAAAAATAATCATTTCTACTAAAAGAGGTCAGGCAGACAAGAGAGTGAACTGGACGGTGGCTGGGTGTCCTAAAATGGTCACAGTAGAGGTACTAGTAGTGACAACCTCCCATGGCCTTGCCAATGTGCTTCAACTCAATCAAAGAGGACTACCATTTCAGAGGAAAGACTTCAGACACTATTCTGTTCAGAGGAAAAATTTCAGACACCATTGCCAAATCAAACTTTGGCTTCATACAAAAAGTATCAAATATGATTTTGGTGCTTACTGTATTTTTATCTGTGCTCAGAAAAACCACTAAACTCAACCCAATCAGGCTAATAGACTTCAAACCTTTTCTTACTTTGAGTCACTTAAATAGTATCTTTATTTGAAGCTTTCATTAAGATTTCACACTTAGTTCCTCTTTATAGGAGCAAGTAGAAAATCTTAATATTCCTTAACCCAACACTCTTATTTTATATAAGCAGATAACTGGGGGGTTAAAATGGAATTAACTAGTCCCATATTGTTTCAACTTTGTGCCTCTGTTTACTCATTTGTATAGGATGGCTATTTTGTGTGCCAACTTGGCTGGGCCATGATGCTCACATATTTGGTCAAACATTTTTCTGAATGTTTCTGTGAAGGTGTTTTTTGATGAGCTTAACATTTAAATCGGTAGACTTTTAGAAAAGCAGCTCACCCTCCGTAACACTGGTGGGCCTTATTCAATCAGTTGAAGACCTGAATAGAACAGAGACTGATCTCCCCTGAGCAAGAGAGAATTCTGCCAGCATATTGCCTTTGGACTTGACTGAAACTCTTCCCTTTAGTCCCCAGCCTTTTGGCCCATCCTGCAGATTTTAGACTTACCAAGCCTCCACAATTTGCCTGAGGGAACTCCTTAAAATAAATCTCTCTCTTTCTATATATGTGTGTGTGTGTGTGCGTGCGTGCGCGCGCGCACGCACACACACACACACACACACACACACACTGTTTCTCTGGAGAATCCTAATACGTATGGTAATTCCAGAACCAGGACTACAAAACATACACCTTTGTTTTTATTTATCTCTACTTACAGCAAACAGATTAAGTGTAAAAGCAAACCAACTTATACATACATATGTTAATGTCCTAAAACTAAAAAAGTTTGGCTTAAATCATAAATTATTTCATAAAAATAAATATTGCCATGTGTTTCCTTTCAGGCCCATTCTTCTTAAAACATCTCCACACACACATGCATTTATTACCAACTTCAGTCCAACCAGAGTTCAAGAATTATTAAATCTCTATTTCCAAGGATGACAGACCCCAGTTACTGATCTGCTACTATGTGATGATTAATAGTGACAAAATTAATCTTTACTTATTAAATAGGATTATTAATTGTTAAAGTTCAACTGCACGTATCAAACTGAGAACTTCGTAACTCTATCATCTCAAACCAGTATGTCTATTAATAATGAAGACAATTTTATTAAGCAAAAGCTTTAATAACATTCTGGGGCATTATTAAAATGATGTTTTTAGGGAGTCTGTGCCAACTATCCATCTTAGTATGATGTTCCTCCTGCAAGTCAGCAACTCAACCAATTGGTTCAATTTATAACATTAGAAATCTATATAGGTCTGTTAAGATCAATATTGCCACATTTCATCTAAACCTGACTGAAAAGAAGCAAGGAATGAAATTAACTATTAATTATATTTATTCTTATAGGGTAAATATTTCATCTGCAAATTATAACAAATATTGAGAAAGAGTTTAAAAAGTCATGTTATACAGCTTCTGAAGAACATTCTTTAAATACTTTTCTACATTAGAAATTAGAATTCATATGAATTAGAATTCATATACGAATTTCTAATGTAACTATAGTTGAACATCACATAACCTCAAAACTCCAAAATCCGTTTTTCAGTTAGCAGGAAGATAAACACATTTAAAAAAAAAGCAAAAACAAAAACAACTGTGATAATGAATCTTTCTTTAAAATATTGAGAACAAATTCAAGAAGCAAGCACCTGACCCAATAAGATCCAGACTGGGGGCAGAGGTTACCACTTTAATGATACAATGGTTCAGTGCGCCCCTGTGTGCCTGCGACACACAAAAGAGTTAGGTGTAAGGAGTCACACACAGACAATACAGGACCTCTCATTCCAAATGGGGAAATCAAAGAAGGTAGCAGTACACAAATAATATATTACACCTTGGAAAATATTCCGGATGAATTAACTACTAACAGCAGTGGCATATAAAGAGGGTAGAAGAGTGGGAATGGTTTGCTCTGTGAACAGAAATATTTTATCACTGATATCATCACAACTGCCAGTATATGGTGAGTATAGAAAATAACTACTTTTCATCTGTTTCATTATTATTTTTAAATCATCTCCAGACATTGTATCACTCTGATACAGGCATCTAGAGTGCACTGCTCCCACTGGCCTCTACGTCCCGGCACATCACTAACAGACAGAGACCTTTGAAATGACATGTCCTACACTACCCCTAGGTCAAAGAGAACTCATTTAGGCTGCAGCAATAGAAAGAGCTTTCCCAAAAGAAAAATTTAAAAAAATTAAACTTTATAATTATTTTCACTACTGTAGTTAATATTACTGTAAGTGGTTTAAGTATATTATACATTAACAATTTAAATACTGGTTTGTATTATTTGTATTCATCTAATAAACATACATATTTTAATTATGAAAAATAATTTACTATAAAAAGAAAATGTAGTGTCATCTCAGCATAATTGGGGGAAAATGCCATTTTGCCAGATTTTATTCTTTTAGAGATCATAAAAAGGTCAGTAGCTCAAAAGTAGTAATAGTTTTTCCCTAAGTTGACTCCACCCCTAAAGGTTGAAATTTATTTTCAGCTTCATAAAGAGCCAATGGATTTGTCCTACTTCTGTTCTATAAATCCACTATAAATATTCCAATAATATTAAAAATAGAGTTTACATAAGGAAAACAGTTCTTTCAACCAAATTTCTGATGTTATTGGTCCCAGTCTAAATGCTTTCTAGGTATGAGACTAGAGATAAAATAAATACCATTAAACACACTGAAAGGAGATTTATTGAAGATAGAAGAACTAGAAACTATGACATTGGAACATCTGATCTGAAAACATCTGATCTGAAGGTATTAAATATACAGCAGCTTGGAAAGAATACGTGCAAGGGGCAGATCAGTTGTGCCTCAAAGTCTACAGGGTTTTTTCCAATGTAACACAAGTGATTAGAGACCAAATCATCAGTTCCAGCATTGTGTTTACAATTGTTTGGAATGAAGGTATTGTTACAAACTTTACTATAGTTACAACCTTTACAAAGAAAAGAACAACAAAAGCACAATGTAATTATGCAATAAGGGGAATTTGAAATTTAAATTTATATCCATGAAGATTAATGAACAATGCACAATTTAATGAACAACTTAATGCTAGATGTGTTTTAAAAAGGCATAAATTATTCTGCCATGTAAAATAAAAATAAGAAAGCCGTTTTTCTGAAATTTGTAAATTCTTAAAAATTCAATGTACCTTAACATGGCAAGGCTTCTGAATAAGGTACTCAATTATGATTAATAAACATGCTACTAATACAGTGAGGCTTAAAAAATAAGCAGATTAAATTGACATCTCCTCTTCTAATATGTAACTTAGTATGCAGTAGGATCCAAAAGTTTCATTTCCAAGTTATTCATAAATATATCAATTTCTAGAGTTTGCCTAGCAGCTAATAATCAAGTCAATACTTCATTTACAGACTTAAAAGTAAACAAAAGCTTAGAAAAATACATGCGCTCTCTTTCACTTCTTCCAAGAAGTAGGATGCATCATATAAATGGCACAAGGCTGTTTATGAGACTATGTTATGAGACTATAGCACTCTCACTCCCTCTATAAGGTTTACAGGTCTATGCAGCACTAATGTCTGGAGACAACTAGAAAATCCTCCCAACTACAAAGGCATCTTTCTAGCTTAGACCTAACTACGTATCAACTTACCAAATCCCTGTGCAACACCCAGTTAGCATGCAGGTAGTGAATCCCATCTAGGATCTGATATAATAGTGACTTCACCATTCCCCGAGGTAACTGAACTGGCTTCTTGTTTGCTTTAGAAGCTCTGTGAAACTTGATTATATGCTGAAAGAAAGAAAAATATCACCAGAAGCTTAAAAGAGAAAAGAGGAAAAGATAATATAATGTATAATATTTTCCTGCCAGAAAAAGAAACACTCAGGGATTCCCAAAGATATTGAAAATACAATCTTACATTCTGCTGGATAACATAAATTTGAAATTTCCTAATAACTGGAGCTAAAGTTTCCTTTGCTAAGCATATGATCGTGTCTCAGAAAATAAATGATTTCAACAGAGAAGCAGAGAATAATGTGATTTTATTTTGAAAATATAATTAAAAATTACTTTCGAGTATACTTGATCCCTGTTTACCTGGTGGAAATTTTCAAGAACAGAATCTTTTTTATCTGCAGTGATTAAATGAAAAGAAAAAAAAATAGAACAAATTTCAAGAGATACTTCTCGGTTGGCTGACACAGCATGGATATGGTACCTACTTATAATACATTGGGTTATAAACAAAGGAAATAGGGAAATTATTTCAATAAAATACATAGAAGCATGAAGAAATAACATGTAAATGACCAGTTCACACTAAAAATATTTAGAAACATGAAAGATTCAGATGAGGAAAAATCAGCCTTGTATTATCCATCAAAAGCTTTCTAGGAATAGTATAGTGGACATCTGGTAAAACACAGTACCACTTTATCAACAGAAAAATCACTTTATAAATAAATGTACCTCAACAGAAATAAGATTCAATGTTTCAAACTCTCTTGACAGGTTTCTTCATTTTAATTAAAGCACTTTTAAACTGTAAGAACACCTACAAGTCAGCTGAAGTCAACTCTGCTGTGTGTAACACATAGGTATATGCCTTGCACCTCATGTGAACATGAACAGACTCTTGAGCAGTATTTCTGAGTGAATATTAAGCATATTCTTGAAATTAATAAACATAATTAAGAGTGACATATTTTATATTAGAGGCCAACATTTTCACTTCCTATTTTCTTATGATATAGAAAGTAGAACATGGATAAGGAATAACTAGTAATTAATGAGTGAAGTAGTTTTACTTTCCAAAGAAAAAATACATAGCAAAGACTATCTAGTGGTAAGGTAAACTATATACTGAGCATGCATGTAGTATGATTAATCTAAACTTTATTAGCAGCATTACACTATTTTAATTTTCTTCTCAATAATTTTTCCAAAGTATTTAAAAACAGTCAAACAAAATAGAGCTACAACTCAATAATCTAGAATGTTCTATCACCTATCCTACGAAACAGTGTGACAATAAAGTCTGTTCACCTTAATAAGAGCTAGTGGTTCTCTAGAGCTTAATAAAAAATAGATTAAAATACATCATTTTTAAAAATTAAAATCTGCTAGAGTAAGAATAGAAGAATATGTAGAGGTACAATTAATGAGGCCACATGCATTTCTTCAGTTAACACTTTCATTAGATTTTAACAAAATACTTTTTTTTAACCAATATTTTATAACTACAAAAAACTACACTGGGGAAATCTCTTACCTTCATTTTAATTTCAGGGCTATATTACACATATGTGGTGTGCTTATCATGAAATTTCACCAACACCTGAGTGATTTTTTTAAATGATTCTTTTTACTGGGACTGTTTCTGTTACCCTCTGCTGCCTTACCCCAGCTTATTTGTTTCAATATTCCAATTAAAACAAGAAAATAAAATGGATAAAGTAGGTTTTAGTAAAGTGAATTGATTTTTATTAAAATGAACATTAAAAGTACTTACTTGACTTAAATGAATATTAATAAGATGACAATAAATGATGACTATATATACACATCTGGCAACACTGCATGTAGCATAATTTGTAAAAGTGTAATTACTATACCTACATGTAAAATTAAGTATCACATACTAGCCTGCTAGGAATTATATTGAATACAATATTATCTCCTATGTTCAACTACTACAAATCATGTTTATAAACCACCCTAGAAAATTTCTCATAAATTTGGGTCATATAATTTGATTTCATGTTAGGCTTGCGTATGAGTGTTCAATTCAATATTGGCCACACTAATTTAACAAATTTTTATTAACAGAATCCCAATTTGATTTGATTAGATTTATTTTAAAAGAACAGAAGATACAACAACAACAAAAACATTTACAACCAGCATTGACCTTGGGCGGTAGTTTCATAAAACAGAAATCTGATGTCTACTTCCAGGTCAAAAACAATTCTTTCCAGATAACTTATAAAAACAATTTGAATTAAACTGCATTTACTCATGGAAAACAGGAATCTACAGAGCAAAAATATTTCTTATAAATCTGAAAGTACATGAAACCCATATAAGTTTCAATTTCTAAACTCTGAAGTTAAAATTATGTAAATGAGGCTAGTTCTGGAAATTAGCAAAAGAATTTAGAAATATTTTACTATTTTTAGAAGGCGAACTTACTTTTGAGCGATTTTACTGGAGTTTGTACTAGTTTTATTTTAAAATTTTATATTTATATTTACAAACTACAGATGAATGAAAAATGTAAATTTTAAAGACATCTAATTGAGCCAGAAGATTATAATCCTTTGCATAGCAGTATCAATGGTTCCAATTTACAATGGTTCAACTTAAGGTTTTTTGACTTTATGATGGAGTAAAAGCGATAAGGCACTCAGCAGAAACCATACTTCGAATTTTGCAAATTGATATTTTCCCAGGCTGGTGACATGCAGTACAATACTCGCTCATGACGCTGGGCAGTGGCAGCTACTGCACCCAGTCAGCAAGAGCAAACAACCATTCTGTTTTTCATTTTCAGTACAGTACTCAATAATTTATATGAGATTTTCAATGCTTTATTATAAAATAGGCTTTGTGTTAGATGCTTTGTCCAACTGGAGATTGATATAAGTGTTCTCAGCACACTTAAGGTAGGCTAGGATATGCTGTGATGTTTGATAGGTCAGGTGAATTAAATATATTTCTGACTTAATGAGATTTTCAATTTGTGATGGGTTTATTAGGATGTAACCCCATGTAAGTTAAGGAAGAGCTGTACATATGTTTTTTATTTATCTCAATGTACAACCAATGTATAAATATAAATATAAAACAGTATACAAAACACAATGAAATGCTTAAAGATCTTATTAAACTACTTATTTACCAGAAAAAGTATAGTTCACAGAAGTGAGGTACTTGCTACTTAATTAACTCAATGTAATACTGGGTTTTTGTTTACTTGTTTTATTTTCTAAACTGTAGTCTATGTTAACATGTTCTTTACATAAAACTGATCAGGATATAAGTTTTGTAAGTATATTTGAAAATTATTTTGGCTATCCTGCCAAATTTTCTTAATATATATCATAAATACTTAGCCCCAAGATGGCAGTTTAGACTTTCAAAGAACATAACTGTTATGTTTAATAAAAGAGTAAATTTTATAGTTACCCAAGACTTATGTAAATACCAATTTTAAAAACAATCCACCAAGTAAATGCAAAATACTGAGTTGGCTATATGTAATTCAGCTATTTAGCCAAGATAAATTTAAATTCTCAGTTTATAATAATTTTTATCAATATAACATCATTTTTGTCATTATATTAGCTAACCTAATAAAACTAATCTAATAGACTGTAATTACTTGACTTTGAGAATCTTCAAGGGTTTAATTGGAAGCTCTCTTCCACAAAGAATTCTTCCTATACAAGAACATGCCCAATTTAGGTAAGTACAATATTGAACTTCTGCTGATGGAAATAAGAAATACATTAGAATATGGAGTATTAAGTATGAATAATATCCAATAAATGATTAATAATATGCTACATTTGTATAGTACACTTTGTTTATAAAGCTTTTCAAATACAAAATTGTTCTTCAGAAAAATCCTGTAAAAAAGCAGGAAAAGTACCATATTTTACAGATGGGATTGGGGGGACTACAACTTCAGAGCCATTAAGAGACTTGTTTAATGTCGTATAACAAGTAACAGATACAACCATTAAATCTCAGTCTAGTCTTCCAAATACAACATATTTATCTTCCTACATAAGGATACTGCTTTCTCATTTTATATTCCTTTAAAGAGTAAAAGGAAACATGCTGCTTTTAAATTCTATAACGAAAGAGCTATTACAGTTACTCTTTAAAATTTTATCAAAACTCTACAGCTAGGAAACAATAGTGAATAACTGTTTATACTCTTTAGATTCTACTGTTTTCTATAGCACGTTACAAAGTTCAAACTGATGAGATCAAAATGTAGTAATACAAAGCAAAATACCCTTGTCTTGGTAATTCATCAACCACATTCTATGAGGTTACTTTTATTTTAAAAATGTAAATCTCATAGTAAGATAAACTAAAATTGTTTTTAGTCACTCTTAATCCCTGACTGAAACCAATGGCTCGGCTTGTCTACCAGCAATTCACCTTACCCAGAGGTCATGTTCAGCGTAGTCAAACAGAAGCCATACTTTCCTATCAGCATGAGACAGAAATACCTTTTGAAGAGAGATGACATTTGGATGCTTAAGCTCTCGAAGTAACTGCAAAACAAGGAAGATCAATTAAAAATCTTTGCCATGACAATGTTAAATAAATCATACATTTGTAATTCACAGAAATACAAAACCAATGGTAATCAATCCTAAAAATCTATTAAGTACCCACACTATTTCTGAAAGTGTCCAAATAAGTGCTTCAGTAATGAATGCGGAAGAACTCTGGGGAAAAGATACTGAAAAGATATAACTGAGTAAATCTATTTTATTGTTATTGTTTAGTTGGTCTTTACTTTTGTTTTAGTTTTTTATTGTGATAAAATATACAACATTAAAGTCACCATTTTAACAATTTTAAGTGTACAATTCAATAGCTTTTAAAAAACTAATTCCAACAGTAGAAAATACATCACTTGTCAATATCAAATATCAGATAAGAATTAAGATCTGCAATTCTGTGAGATATAGTATCTATTTTTTTCAGGCATTTAAATTACACAGTTGATTAAAATTTTGTAGACTTTTAATAAAATAATAAAGAACTTATACAGACAGAGGCATCTAAGTAGAAAACATTTTTATGGGTTTAACCTTTCTCATATCCTAGAAGGACATTCTCCTATTTAAAATCTTTTATCTCCTTATTTTATCCTCATTTATTAATCAAAGTGGCCCTAATAATCCATCAGTTAAAAAGTATCCCTACTCTGCCAAGCAAAAAAAAAAAAAAAAAAAAGGAATAACAGCAGTAACAGTAACAAGAAAAAATTTCTCATGAAGCCTGATATTATGTATTTATCAGTTAAAACTGACTTACATAGTGCCTTCCAAATATTTTCCAAATATATGACAGCCATGTGAGAAAGTCAAGGTCTTAGAACTTATGACTTCAGTACCTTTTATAAGAACACTGCTACCAAAACAGGAATTAATATAAATGCAATGGTAACAATATATTAGGGACTCTGAAATGAATTCAGCCAAGGAAAGACTATGAATGGACTATCTATTAAGTTATTTATATTACTGATTATTCTCTGGAAAGTGAAAATTACTTTATTCAAGAAGAAGATTAAATTCAAGTTATATATTTCTGCTTTTAGAATATAATTTCAAATTTATGAGACTTTAGAAATTATACACAAAGCCTCAGAAACCTAAAGGCCAGTATCTAAGATTAACCATTTCCTAATTAATAAACAAGGCAAAGAATCTGATAGGGAAAGTCTAGACTTCGGGATTACCCAGGATCATCCTGCTGGCTCCAGAGCTAAACCTGGTGCTAAGTTCGTCTTAGTTCTGGGTCAGTGTTTTCTCCATTACCTCATGATTGGAACACACTTCTCAGGCACTATTTCAAATCCTTTCTGGAAACTGGCAGGGTAGAAATTACAACAAACTCCAAAGCTCTGGCAAAAGTTCTCTCCAATTATTAGAAACCTACAAATAAAGCTATTCTTAGTATCTCCTCAATTTCACCTCCAAGATGAGGTTTAGCTCCTATACTCAAAACAAAATAAAACAAAATAAAACAAAACATAAAAAACAGCAGCAACCATTTTATTAAGTTCTTCATAAGTACCAAGTATGGTGCTAAGCATTATGACATGCATTATCTCACTTAGTCATGAATTACCCTATGAAATATTTATATTACTTCTATTTTATAAATGAGGAAATAGTGGTTTGAGGGGATTAAATAATTTGCTCATGATCACAGTCCGAGGTAGTGGTTCAAATAAGGATTTTAATGCTTTCAAAATTAATTAACTGACTTTTAAAATACAAAGTCAGCGCTCAGGTCTAATACCAACACTTTCTATTTTTTAAAGATTTTATTTATTTATTTATTTGACACAGAGTGTCCTCTCTGCTGAGCAGGGAGCCTGACCCGGGGTTTGATCCCAGGACTCTGGGATCATGACCTGAGCCGAAGGCAGACGCTTTATGGACTGAGCTACCCAGGCACCCCAAATACCAACACTTTCTAAGACCTAATACTCTTGGGGACTATTTCTCCTTATATTCCAGAGGCACAGATATTTTAAGTATATACTAGATTGTGAACTGGCCAATGGCAAGCACGTGTCTTGCTCACGATAGCACTGCTTACCTTCTAGCACCCTGCCTGGGCACCTGGTAGGCACTCATTAAGTTTTTGGTGAATAATGAATTTGTGAATAAACAAAATATACAAATTAAAAGGCATCATACAACACACCTTTGGCTTCTCATCTGTGGACTAAGATCACTGCTTTCTTCATAAAACCAATCCACTTCTTTGAAAAATCCACTTCTTAAAAAAACTAAACCACTTCTATTTTTAAAACATCCAGCTGATTAGTCAGACAACAAATCTTCCACGGTAATGATTTAAAGTATTATTTCACAAAGACAGCATGGTACTGGCACAAAAACAGACACATAGACCAATGGAACAGAATAGAGAACCCAGAAATGGACCCTCGGCTCTTTGGGCAACTAATATTTGATAAAGCAGGAAAAAACATCTGGTGGAAAAAAGACAGTCTCTTCAATAAATGGTGCTGGGAAAATTGGACAGCTACATGCAAAAGAATGAAACTTGACCACTCTCTCACACCATACACAAAAATAAACTCCAAATGGATGAAAGACCTCGATGTGAGACAGGAATCCATCAAAATTCTAGAGGAGAACATAGGCAGCAACCTCTACGACATCGGCCAAAGCAACCTTTTTCATAAAGTATTATCAACAGTAAGAGCTATCATTATCATGGTAAGTAATTAAGTAATAGTAAGTGTTATGGACTGAAATGTGTTCTCCCCAGATCATATGTTGAAGCCCTAACCCCCAGTACCTCAGAATGTGTCTGTATTTGAAGATAAAGTCTTTACAGAGGCAACTGAGTTAAAATAAGGTCATTAGGGTAGCCCTAATCCAATCTGAATGGTGACCTTATAAGAGGAGAAGGTTAGGACACATAGAGAGACACCAGGGTAGCTTGCACAGACAGATGACCACTGAAGAGGAGAAACCACAAACCCAGGAGAAACCGCAGAGGAAACCAATTCTGCAGACTCTCTGATCTTGGACTTACAGGCTCCACCGTTGAGAAATAAGTTTCTGTTGTTTAAGCCACCCAGTTCATAGTATTTTGTTATGGCAGCCTTGGAAAACTAATACAGTAAATAACTACTATTACTGAGTAAGTAAAATACTCTATGTTGGGTGTTTAAGGGAGATTTATCAGGAGATGGGTCACTATGGGTGTAAGAGATGGAACTGAGTCTCAGTGGGGAATTATGTCTAAGTCAATATTTCTACTGAAGTACTTCCAAAAAACCAGGGAGCTGGGCTACATTTAGCAGGACTAACATTAACCAAATGCCTCCTACATGCCAGCCACTGTGGTAGATGTGCTAGGTCCTGGCATATAAAATGTGCTAAGACTTGCTGAAGTCCTCCAGTGGGAGACAAATGCAACTAAGCACACAATCCTAATGCTGTGGCTGCAGTAGTGGTAACTGATTATGTATTGAGAGTAGCTAACATTTACCTAGAGTTTAACAGGTCCAAAGAACTATGCCAAGTTCCTCACAATAAACCCTATGAGACACTATCACCATTTTACAAATGAGGAAATGAAAACACAAGGAAATTAAGTAACTTGCCTTGGGTCCTAAAAGCTCATAAGTGGCAAAGCTAGGTAAAGCACAGGTAATCTGGCCAGGGCTGTAAGTGCTACAGGCAGTACTTTGAGACTGGTACTCTGACACTGTGGGAACATCCCAGAGTTTTCCCAGCTGAAGAAAAGCACTTCAGCATTTCATCACCCCATACAGAGCCCATAGCCTGTAGATATTTAACATTTTTTAAGGGTGTTTTTATTTTTTTGGTTTGTTTTGAAGATTTTATGTTAAAAAAAAAAATTGAAGGAAATGTTTGAATAAATTTAAGCAATGGTTTCCATCACAGAAATCACCTAAATTCTTCTAATTCTACTGGGAATAAAATCTTATAATTTCCTGTACTAAGATCACTACTAAAAATATAAATGTCTTAATACGTCATTCGTCATAAACTTAATTCATTCCAATTGTACTGTACAATATCACACTTAACTGAACTCTTAAAAGTACAAATAAATAAAAAATAAATTAAAAGCATTTAAAACTGTATCTTGTCAATAAACATCACTTAGACCAGTGAGAAAATAGGAAAGAAAACCTCTGATATTCTCAAAACAACACTGATTTCTAAATTAAAATTTTACGACATGGCAAAAATAATAAATTCTGAATTTATGCCATGGGTATGATGATAGCTAAGTTGAAATTACTTCAACAGTATATATATAGGATATTTTTTCAAAATTATTTCAATTATTTTGTTAAAGCTGTGGAAGCTTTCTTCAATCAAATTCTTGCAAGTCGATAAAAACAAAATAAAAAACAAACCCTAAGGTGCCTAGAGTCAAGTAGATGTGAACTTTTAAAGTAGAGTCTAGAGCTTTTTACCTCTGCACCCCTAGCTCCCTTATTCCAACTACAAGGCTGCCTCTAGGAATACTGATAGTCCACTGAAGCACAGTTTGAAAATCACAAAGCTAAATGGATTCTAGCTCGCAAGAAATTCTGGAAATACAACAAACCACTTAAAATACAATGAGGATGGGGCGCCTGGGTGGCGGCACAGCGGTTAAGCGTCTGCCTTCGGCTCAGGGCGTGATCCTGGCGTTACGGGATCGAGCCCCACATCAGGCTCCTCTGCTATGAGCCTGCTTCTTCCTCTCCCACTCCCCCTGCTTGTGTTCCCTCTTTCGCTGGCTGTCTCTCTCTGTCAAATAAATAAATAAAATCTTTAAAAAAAAAAAATACAATGAGGATGAAGACATGCAATGCTCTTAACTTTAGAAGAAATGCTCGGAGTTCTTTCCTTCTTCCCTCCCTTTTATAAGTACTTACTGAGCAAAGACTGTGTCATGCCTAGCACACACTGGTGAAGAAATGTGTTACAGTCTAGTGAAAATAGAAAACCAACAAAAAGAAATGCCTTATAATTTGTTATAAGTGCTATGAAAGAAAATAAACTGGGCTCAGACTGTAAGAGAATAAAGGAGATGAGTGGTGGGGAAACAGAACTTCTCAGAGGAAGATATAATAAATGGAAGGGAAAGAGGACTGATAAGATGTGACAAAAGAGACAGATTTTTTTTCTTTTTAACTTTTTATTATAGAAACTTTTCAAACATAAATAAAAGAGAATAGTAAAATAGACCCCTGTGTATCATTATCCACGCTCAGCCTATCTCATTTTATCAACATTCATACCCACTCCTCCCACCTTACCCTGGATTATTTTGAAAAAAATCCTAGATTTGATATAATTTCACCTGTAAATATTTTCAGTATGGCTCTAAAATACAGGATCTCTTTTCTCTGACCACATGGAAATAAATTAGCAATCAACAAATTTCTCAAAAGACTCAGATGTTTAAAAAAACATTTTTATTAAGTTTTTTAATTATAATTCCAGTATAGTTAACATGCAGTGTTATATTAGTTTCAGGTGTACAATATAGTGATTCAACAATTTATACGTTACTCAGTGCTCATCATGGTAAGTGTACTCTTTAATCCCCGTCCCCTATTTTATCCATCCTCCACCCACCTCGCCTCTAGTAATCATTGGTTTGTTCCCTATGGTTAAAGAGTCTGTTTCTTGGTTTGACTCTTTTTTTCCCCCTTTTGCTTGCTTGTTTTGTTTCTTAAATTCCACATGAGTAATATCATACGGTATTTGTCTTTCTCTGACTTACTTCACTCAGCATTATACTCTCTAGCTCCATCCATGTTGTTGCAAATGGCAAGATTCCATTTTTTTTTATGGCTGAATATTTGTGTGTGTGTGTATGCATGCACACGTTCACACATGCAGACACATGCCCATCTTCTCTATTCATTCATCTATCAATGGACACTTGGGCTGCTTCCATAATTTGGATATCATAAATGATACTGCAATAAACAAAGGGGTGCATGTATCCCTTTGAATTTCTGGGGTAAATACCCAATATTGTGATTACTGTACAATAGGGTAGTTCTATTTTTAACTTTTTGAGGAACCTCCATACTGTTTTCCACAGTGGCTGCACCAGTTTGTATTCCTACCAAGAGTGCATCAGGATTCCTTTTTCTCTACATCCTCACCAACAGTTGTTTCTTGTGTTTTTGATTTTAGCCATTCTGACAGGTGTGAGGTGTTATCTCATTGCAGTTTTGATTTGCAGTTCCCTGATGATGAGTGATGTTGGGCATCTTTTTTGTGTCTGTTGGCTGTCTGGATGTCTTCTTTGGAGAAATGTCTGTTCATGTCTTCTGCCCATTTTTTAATTGGGTTATTTATTTTTGGGGTGTTGAGTTGTATAAGTTCTTTATATATTTTGGATACCAACCCTTTATCAGATATGTGATTTGCAAATATCTTTTTTCCATTAAGTAGGTTGCCTTTTGGTTTTGTTGACTGTTTCCTTCACTGTGCAAAAACTTTTTATTTTGATGTAGTCCCAATAGATTACTCTGGCTTTCATATCCTTTGCCTCAGGAGACAGATCTAGAAAAATGATGCTATAGCCAACGTCAGAGAAATGACTGCCTGTGTTCTCTTCAAAGATTTTTATGGTTTCAGGTCTCACATTTAGGCCTTTAATCCATTTTGAGTTTATTTTTGTATATGGTGAAAGAAAGTGGTCGAGTTTCATTCTTTTGCATGTCCAGTTTAGCTGTCCAGTTTCCTCAACATCATTTATTGAAGAGACTGTCTTTTTTCCATTATATATCCATTCGTCCTTTGTCAAAGATTAACTGACTATATATTTATGGGTTCATTTCTAGGTTTTCTATTGCATTCCAAACATGTTTAAAAATTAAACAATATACACATATACATATATATGTATATATATATTCACATACACACACACACATATATTTAAGATTTAATTAATTTATTTGAGAGAGAGAGTATGAGAGACAGTGAGTTGCGAGGAGAGGAGCAGAGGAAAAAGAACAAGCAGACTCTAGGCTGAGAATAGAGCCTGACGCAGGGCTCGATCTCACAACCCTGAGATCATGATGTGAGCCCAAATCAAGTCAGACGCTTAACTGACTAAGCCACCCAGGCACCCCTAAAAATTAAACAATACATTTCTAAATAATCCATGAATAAAAGAAAAAAAATCACAAAGAAAACTGAAAATATTCTGTACTAAATTATAATGAAAATATAATGCAACAAAACTTATGGAATGCAAATAGAATACAGCTTGGAGGAAAATTTATAGTTTCAATTGCTTTTTAAAAAGAATAACTTAAAATCAAAATTTAAAATCAATGACCTAAGGTTCCAACCTAAGAAGATAAAAGAGAAATGTAAGCCAAAAGTGGAAGGAAAAACACAGTAAGAGCAAAGATCAATGATATAGACAGAAAACACAAATTACCAACCCACAATGAAACAGGACATCACCACAGAAACTACACAGAAAAGATAATGGAATATTATGAACAACTTTGTGCTAATAAATTCAACAACCTAAACAAAATAGACAAATTAGATATAGACAAATTACAGGGGTGCCTAGGTGGCTTAGTCGGTTAAGCGTCTGCCTTAGGTCATGATCCCAGGGTCCTGGAATCCAGCCCCGCATTGGGATCTCTGCTCAGCAGGGAGCCTGCTTCTCCCTCTCTCTCTGCTTGCCAACTCTCCCTGCTTGTGTCCGTGCGCCCTCTCTCTCTGTCAAATAAATAAATAAAATCTTAAAAAAAAAAATAGACAAATTACATAAAAAATACAATATATCAAACACAAGATGAAAAATAAAATCTGAAGAGCTCTTTATCTCCTAAGTAAATAATATTGGTTGGTGAATTCTAACAAACATTTAAGGAAGAAAAACTATCAATCTTACAGAAACTGTCAGAAGAATATGGGGGATGAAGAAAGGCTGCACAGTCTTGATACCAAAGACAAAGACATTACAGGAAAGATAAAATTATAGACCAACATCCTTCAAACTCATACACTTAAAACTCCTTAACAACACATTAGTAAATCAAATCTAGCAATATGTAACCAAGCAGGGATTATTTCAAGAATGCAAAATTGGATAAACATTAGAAATCAATGTAGCCTACCAATGTGATAGAATAAAAGAGAACTATGAGGTCATTTCAGTACATGTAGAAAAAAGCATCTGATAAAATTCGATACCACTTATGAAAAAAATAGAAGGAACTTCCTTAGTCTGACTGATGGCATCTATTAAAAAAAAACCAAAAACACCTAAAGCTAGCATTTTACCTAACGGTGAAACACTGAAAACACTTTCCCCAAGATTGGGAACAAGTCAAAGATGTCCATCCTCATTACTCTTCGACATTATATGAAAGGCCCAAGCCAGCGGAATAAGAAAAGAAATAAAAATAAAAAGATGGAAAGAAGTAAAACATAATTGCAAATGACATAATTATTTATGCAAAAAATCTGCATATATCATCAAAACCTATCAGTGAATTTACATATATAATATATATAAAACGCACAATATTTTTAAAGTTCTATTTTTTCTTTTTAAAGTTCTATTTCTAAGTATAGAAGCAAACAAAAGGGAAATAAAATTTTAAATTAAAATTTAAAAAATAATCCCATTTACAATAGTGCCAGAAAACATGAAGTCCTCAGAAATGAATTTAATGGAAGGTGTGTAAAACCTCTACAACTAAAAACTACAAAACACTGTTGAGAAAATTAAAGAAAACCTTAAAAAACAGAAAGTATATCTTTTCAGATTCATGGTTAGGATGTGTCAATATTCCCTGAATTGATCCAAACCACAATCCCAACAGGCATATTTTAGAAACAAAAATTGACTAGCTGATCCAAAAATGTATATGATAATGCAAAGGACCTAAAATATTATAATCCTGAAACAGAAGAATAAGGCTGGTGGCCATATACAATCTTACTTCAAATCTTGCTATAAAGCTAGTGACCTGATATTGGCATAAGTATGGACAAACAGATGGAACAGAATAGAGCCCAGAAATAGTCCATACTCACACAGTCACTTAAGTGTTTACAAAGGTACCAAATACAGTGGGGAAGAATCTTTTTTAAAAAATGATGTTACAACAACTGCACATTCATATGGGGTGAGGCAGGATTAAGAAGCTCAAACCTTACATCACACCTATACAAACAAAAATGAATTAAGAATAACATAAACAAAAACATAAAACCAAAACTATACAGCTTTTAGAAGAAAACACAGGAAAATTTCTTCACAATTAGTACAAAAGATTCCTTCAGCCAGATACAGAAATCAAGTCATAAAAAGGAAAAATTAGTAAATTTCATCAAAAATAAAAATTTCTGCTTACTTTAGGTTGAAGAACGATAATCAAATACATTAAAAATAAGTTTTTGTATTTCTTTCTATACTTAACTGCATTTACAGTTATCAATATATACATGAAGAATGTCTGCTCCTAAAATGGAGTTGTTTGTTTTTAAAACATTTGTTGAAGTTTAATCAACAGAGAAAAACACATAAACTGTAAGTGCACAGCTCAGTGAGTTCTCACATAGTAAACCTATATAACCAGACCCAGAGCAAGATCAAGAAACAGAACATTACTAGAATCCTGAAAGTTTCCGTGTCTCCCTTTCTGTCACTCTCTGAACCCTCCAAAGGTAATCTCTATCATGACATCTAACATCACTAACCACAGTTTAATGGATTTTAATTCAAAACTAACTAGAATATGTAGAACTGTAGATGTTGAAGAACTGACAGTTAAGGTACAGATATCCTTTCTCTAGATTCAAGAACATTAAAAATCTATCAATTACTTGAAATATAACTTCCAACACGGCATACCTTTGGTTAAGAAAGAACGCCCTCCACCTCACCTCTACTCTTCCGTCATGGAGGTAATTCTTACATGTCTTCCAAAACCTGCAACCTTCCTTGATTCTCTCAGTTAGATGTAGATAATTTTCTCTTTCTCCAAACACTTCTATCATTGTGCTTGGTACTCGATTAATATAAGATTTATGAGTGTCTTTCCTTATCGGTGTGTAAATATTTAAGGCCAGGGACCCTCACTAGTTCTGTTTCTTTACTTTTACCTACTCTAGTTCCCATCAACATTACACACAACAAATGGCTGTTAACTGAAACCAGTGGTATAGAATCTGTTAAATGGGTAAAATTATTTAAATTAATATACCCAGGTCACAACAGCCTATTATCTGTAGATAGATACAAGGGCTAAATGCAACAAAGCAAAGTTTATAATATATACTCTAGAATATTTTGATTATAGCCAGAAAAGACAAATTTGGATCCATAGTGTTACAATAGTATGAAATGAAATAAAATCTCATGGAAGTAATACTCAGTTTAAATGTGTGAATAATTATTTAGTAATGCATTAACATGAATATTTTCCTTTGGAATCAAAATAAGATTCTAATACCATATGGAAAGCTATGCTTCTGAAAGAAAACAGCACAGATTTACACATTTTCAAATGAACAGACAGATAAAATGAAAATCAAATAACACAATCTCATTTTAAGTTCACATAAGTAATGACATCAATCTCATCTTATTAAAATAGAATTAATTTTAATGAACTAACACATAGATTCATACAAATTTACTTTTATTGCACCCAATGAAATAATAATAACTGGTCCCTTAATATTTAGTGACATTTATTGGAAAAATATATATTTATATAAACAACTAAGATTGACTTACTCCCAAATAAATGAACTTATACAGATATTTTTTGCTAGAACTACATGCCACCTTTACTTCTTTTAGGAAACAAATGTATTTTTCTACAGATCGTCAATATGAAAAATATTTACCAACTTTAAATTAATGTGTATGTGTGACAAATGCAATTCAGAGACGTACATAGTTGACACTCATAAGTCAATTGAAAATAATGATTATAAAAAGAACTTCACTTACTGCTATTTCTCTACATGCCGACATAGAGATCCCAGTTCCTTCTATTTGTTTTAAAGCATAGTCTTTATCATCTTTCCTGTAAAAACAAAGTTATTTTAATATTTGGGTAAAACTAAATTTATGTACACTTTTAATAAAATATATAAGTCACATACTTAATACATTTTTGACACCTTTCACATGTAATCACATAGTATCACATAGGAAAAAGGTTTTAGATAATCTAGTTCGATCTCATTATTGATGAGGAAAGTTAGATTCAAAGTAGTAAAAAGACTTGTCCAAGGCTCCATGGTTTGGAAAGACAAAGATTCAGAAATACGTTTTTCCTGCTCTAATATATATACATTTCCTTTCTATATATGCATGTGTGTGTGTACTGTACACTCATCACACACACACATACACAACTTGCCTTTTAAAACCCTTTCAGATATTGATGGGTCAAAAAAGAATAGGGCCAAAAAAAATTAAGAAATGAATGTATCACTAAAGTACAAAATGGTGATAATTTCAAACAAGTTATAGTCCTCATATTCCCCAATACCTTTGAAGAGAGTCACTCAACATGTTTATTGAGCACTTACTATGTATTCAAAACTGTGCTCAGTACTGGGGATACAGCAGAGTTCCTTCTTCTATGGAAATTTGCATCTATTGGCCTAGACAGATAAATAACTAACACACCATGGTACAGCATGGTAAGTGCTATGATAGGGCAAGTGCAAACCGCAGAACTTACTCACTGGTTACTCTGGTAGAGGACCTAAGCAAAAACTTCTCAAAAGAAACACCCTTCAAAGAGGCCTAAACAGCAATTCTCAGACTTTTTTGACTCAAGACCCCTTTACTCTCTTGGATATTACGGAAGACTCTCAAGAGTTTTTGTTTGTTGTATCTATCACTATTTACCCTATTGGATTTTTTAAATGGGAACTTTTAAAAACATAGAATGCAAAAGCATGTATCTATTAGACACCAGAACAATGACATCATCACATTATGACATCTTTGGAAAAAACCCACTGTACACTCATGAGACAATGAGAAAAGGAAATACCGATGACCCTTGAAGAACATGGGTTTGAAATGCATGGTCCACTTATATGCACATTTTTTTTCAATAAATACAATACAGTACTATAAGTGTATTTTGTGATTTTCCTTAACAACACTTTCTTTTTTCAAGCTTACTTTATTGTAAGAATATAGTATATAACACATGTAACTACAAAATAAATATTAATCTACTGTTTATCTATACGGCTATTAGTAGTTAAGTTCTTGGGGAAGTAAAAGTTATATGTGAATTTTAGACTGTGGTGATAGTGGTGGGCTATCCACGCCCACTCTCAACCCCCATGTTATTCAAGGGTCAACTGTAATATCATAGTACTACTATGAAAATAGTGTTGCCTTTATGGACCCTCTAAAAGGATTGTGGGGGTAACTAGCAGTTCCCAGATCAGACTTCAAGAACTGCTGGTGTGTGTGTGTGTGTGTGTGTGTGTGTGTGTATGTGCGTGCGCGTGTTGTATGAGTTAAGGGGAAAACACAATGTGAAGACAAATGAAGCAAGAGAAAACCATTTGAGGGAGAACAGATACCGTAAACAATGGCGGATGAGGCTGATGACATTAAGTAGGAACCAGAACATAAATGCCTTTTTACTCCAAGAATAACAGGAAACACTCCATTAAAGATTTCTTTAATAAGAAAATACCAGTTAGGGATGCCTGGGTGGCTCAGTTGGTTAAGCATCTGCCTTCAGGTCAGGTCATGATCCCAGGGTCCTGGGATGGAGCCCCATGTTGGCCTCCCTGTTCAGTGGGGAGTCTGCGTCTCCCTCTCCCCGTGCTTGTGCTCTCTCCCTCACTCTCAAATAAATAAATAAAATCTTAAAAAAAAAAAAAGGAAAATATCAAGTCTATTTTATTTGAAAAAAAAAATCTTTGGCTGCCTTTTGAATGCTTAGGGGGAATAAATAAGAACAGGAGGCAGAGAAGCCAGTTAAAAAGTAAACAGTGTTAAAATTACTCAGGTGAGGGATAATGGTGGTGGCCACAGGATGGTGGTTGCCATACAGGGTAGACAGACTGAAGTGATGTAAGGCAGAACAAATAGCACTTGGTTACTGAATATTGGGCAGGAGGAGGAGTCAAAGAAAATGATTTCTGCCCTGGCAAGAGGTCAACAGCAATATTACTGACTGAAATAAAAAACAGCAGGAGGAAGAGATCTGAGGGAACAAGAAGATGATAGTTGTTTTCTGTAGGTTGAGTTTGCAATACGTATGAGCCACCTAAGTGAAGATGGCAAGCTGAATAAACACGTCTAAAGCTCAAGAGAAAGCTGAAGACACCGATTTACTATAATCAGCATGTACACAGTAATTAAAGCCATGAGAGCAAAGTGACATCAAAGAGAAGGACTCTCAAAAAAAAAAAAAAAAGATTTTGAGAAAGGGCAGAATAGTAAATAGTATCACAAGCTGTAAAGAAGGCTAGTAAGGTGAGGACGGAGAAGTGTCCACTGAATTGAGCAAAGATGAAGTCACCAAAGAGTAGACTAGGCAAAAATAGTTGGAGTGATGTAGTGGCAGAGTGTGTACTGCAGAAGGCTGAGGAATGAATGGGGCATAAGCAAACTAAGAAAATAAGTGAGGTATTTGAAGGGGAAAAAGTACGTTGGTAGCTGGAGTAATATACAAGGTTAAAGAATTTTTACTTTTTTTTACGATGGAAAAGACTTGAATAGGTTAAGTACTGACAGGAAGAACCCAGAGTAAAGGAGCTGCTGATATAAGACAGAGAGGTGAAACTTTAGAGAGCAAAGGCTGAAATGCTGGGGAAAAATTAGATACGGCTAGAAGGAGAAATACTTTTAGGGAGAGTTCTCATCATGATGGCTTTCATATTTTCCAGATGTTGGAAATTAGGTCATATACTAAAAGTAAGGGCAACAGTGGTAGAATTCAAGATCTGAATAGAGTGAAAGAAGGTTTGGTTGAATAAACGAGTGACTCCGGGGTGCCTGGGTAGCGCAGTCTTTAGGTGTCTGCCTTCGGCTCAGGGCATGATCCCGGCGTTCTGGGATCGAGCCCCACATCAGGCTCCTCTGCTTGGAGCCTGCTTCTTCCTCTCCCACTCCCCCTGCTTGTGTTCCCTCTCTCGCTGGCTGTCTCTGTCAAATAAATAAATAAATAAAATCTTTTAATAAATAAATAAATAAATAAATAAATAAATAACTCCTTATAAAATCAATTCATTTAAGTTCATTTAATATTTTATTATCTTACATTATTATTAAAATTTTATAGCTTTATCTTTGCTTTTTACAACATATTTACACCAAGTCCTTAGCTGTGGAAAAAAAATCCCAATTTTAACATTATTTTTCAGAAAAAAGACTTGTTTTACAACATTCAGCTTTATATTTTCCAGTAAAGTACCATGGGTACTCATTATTTTAAAAATACATTAAATGTATCTATACTTAATGTTCACTAAGTCTGAATAATTTCTGAAAGACTTAAAAGAAAGAAGTTAAAGAGGGTGACACAAAAATAAAACGAAGTCGAGGGGCACCTGGGTGGCTCAGTCAGTTGAGCGACTGACTCTTGGTCTCAGCTCCGATCCTGATCTCAGGGTCATGAGAAGGAGCCCTGCGTAGGGGGCTCTGCACTCAGCAGAGTCTGCCTGAGATTCTCTCTCTCTCTCCTTCTCCCTCTGCCCCTCTCTCTCTCAAAATAAATAAATAAATATTTAAAATAAATAAATAAAATGAAGTCAGGGTCAGAATAAATCTATTAGACACTTTCACATGTATGGTACTGATTTACCCAGATGGCTAACCCAGGAGAGGTAAGAAATGGTTATATGTACTATTTGAGGATAGCATCTTAGATCTGAGCACTCTAAAGAGAAAGAGAGTGGTGGGGAAGAAAACAAATTAAATCAAAGGCTTATTCATTCACCTCCTTAACAATGATCCTGAATTTCCCTTATTTATAAATGGCCAAGTTGCTATATGTAAATGTTTTCTCAATGAACTGAAAAATTCTAATCTGCAGACAGTCCTCTCCCCTATCCCAAGTAATTATATGTCTTATATTTTATTAAAGTAAATGATGAGAAATAAAGGTGAAATGGGAGAATAAAAAAACTGAAGATGTTTGATTATTAAAAAGGTAACCTCCTCTTGAAAATCACTGAATATAATTACCATCATAATATAGTAGTGCTTTGTGGTTTACAGAGCACATTTATTTATATATCCATCTACACAGTCATAGAAAAAAGGCACATTGGAAGGAAAAGGATTTGTTCCCTAGTTTCAGTCATGATCCAGTTGAAGTAGTCAGACTGTATAAATAAAATAATTGCAATATAGTGTTCTAAGTGCTATAAATAGAGGGGATAATCAACTATAGCTTGAAGGACTGAAGCAAGATGAAAGAAAGCAGAAAGAGACTACCTAAGCAGAGATTCTTAAGACTTCAGAATTTTGTCAGGAAAGGAGGGAGGGACTGGGGAGAGAAATCAGTAGTTACAGCAGACATCCCAGAAAGTAGAAACAGCATGTACAAAAATACAGAAGCACAGGAAAGGTGTGACATGCTCAGAGAACAGCAGAGAGTAGCAGTAGCAGTTTAACATCATGAAACATGCTGACAGCTCTGAGTATGGATGTGATTTTAGGAACAGGAAGAGGTAAGATGGGAGGCGGTCTTCTATGTCAGGTGTCTCCAAAGACGGGTATAGAGTTTATATGATGTGCTTCACTTCAGGGAGAGTAAAAAAAATACAAATATGAGAAGAAAATATTACATTAAAAAATAATAGAGCTGAGGGAAAGTGTGTTATATGAGAAGACCAAAAAGAGGAGGATGGAACCATGATGAACACTTGCTTTTAACAGACAGGAGGATTAAGTCAATAATATAAAATGGCTGTAAAGGAGTAGTTAAAAAAATGAGCAGTGTTTTCGTAAAACAGAGTACTGACAACACATATGAAATTTCACTTCCCTCCTAAAACCCTACTAAAACTATGGTAAAGAAATATTTTAAAGATAAAAACTCATACAGATGAAAAATGGAGAGAGGGTAGTATAAAACTTTGGAAACTAGAAAGTAAGTGGACAAACACTAACTGATTCAGAGGATCTAAGAAAACTAACTCAGAAGCTGACAGTGACGAAAGCTGAGAACCAATTGGATATACACGCAAAATCCTCCAAAAGCAGAGAACCGATAGAACAAGATACCTCTGGAAGTAGAATCCGTTGGATGGAAGATAAAGTTCAAGAGATATTCTAGAAAATAGAACAATAAAATAAAGTAAGAGAAACGTGAAAGAAAAACAGAAAAATTAGACAACCAGTCCGTGAAATCCAATATACAAATAACTTGGAGTTCTAGAAAGAAAGAACAGAGAAAAGAGAAAAATAAAATTTATAAAGTAATTCAAGGAAACTTTCTAAACTGAATGACAGGATTCATTAAACTGAAAGGGTCCAATGAGTTCCCACAGACCCACATCAAGACACAATATTTAGACATTTCAGAAAAGTGGATAAGCAGATTTTACATGCTGCCAGTGGAGATAGGAAATGGGTCACTTAGAAAGGATTAATATTATTCAGCCATGAAAAAGAAGGAAATCCTGCCATTTGCGACAACATGGATGAACCTGAGGACATTAAGCTAAGTCAGAGAAACACAAATACTATACGAAACCACTTATATGTGGAATCCCAGAACTCATAAAAACAGAAAGTAGAATGGTGGTTACCAGGGGCTGGGCACACAGGGGAGACATTGTTTAAGGGTACAAACTTGGAACCAGTAGATAAAAACTTCCTGGAGACCCAATGAACAACATAGTGATTATAGACAACAACACTGTATTATAAACTTCAAAGTTACTTAGAGACTAGATCTTAATTTTTCCCACCAAAAAAAGAAATGATAATTATGTGACATGATAGAAGTGTTAGCTACATTATAGTGGTAATCGTATTGCAATATATAAATTTATCAGTCAACAAGTTGTACACCTTAAACTCACACAATACTGTATGTGAATTATAGCTCAGTAAAACTAAATTTTAAAAAAGGACCAGGAACAGGATACCTGTGGACTTCTCAATAGCAGTTTTGGAAGCCAGAAGTTCTAGTCTAACTGCGCTACATAAAATCACGAAGTATTGATTATAAGTATCAATAGATGCAGTTTGGAGTTTAAGACTCTGTTCTAGAGAATTACACTGTCAGCAGCAATGACAGGAAAACATTATGGAGTAGTTGGCCACATCAAGGAGCTTGAGGCAGAATATGAATCAGTGCACTGCTTCCTTCATGGAAAAAGTCATGCTTTGGGGGAAAAAAAAAGAAACAGCTAAACCAATCCCTGTGTTTAGTTATGCAGTAAAAACTATGAATTACATAAAGTCTAATGTGTTAAATTGAAGATGTAATTATCTTTATTATGCAATAATTTGGAAGCAGATCATAAGCAACTGACATTGTGTGCTGCAGTTTCATGATTACTGCAGGGAAAAGGTCTGGGAGGATGCTAGACTACAGCATGGAATCTTAGTGATTGTGCAAGACCACAAGCTGGCCTGGCCGAATGCTATAGAGATGTGAACTCAACCACCTAACCTGCTTTAGTGTGATACCTTAGGTATTTTTAATGATCTTAACATTTCCATTTTGGGAAAGAATGCTCTTAAATATATATCACTGGGCCTCAGTCGTATTTTAAATCATTTTTAATAAAATCTACTTTATTTATTTATTTATTTATTTATTTATTTAAATTTTTATTTGTTTATTTGACAGAGAGACAGCCAGTGAGAGAGGGAACACAAGCAGGGGGAGTGGGAGAGGAAGAAGCAGGCTCCCAGAGGAGCAGGGAGCCCGATGCAGGGCTCAATTCATGCAGCCCTGAGCCGAAGGCAGACGCTTAAGGACTGAGCCACCCAGGCGCCCCAAATCTACTTATTTAAAAAGATTAAAGGTCCCAATAATTATTATTCCTATAGCTATAGTATTTTCAAATATTGCTTAGAACTACTTTTTACGTTTGGATACCATGACTAAAGTTCATGTATTATGACATTTAAAATTCTTCTTGATTTTGTCTTTTGTGACTTAGGTCCCAAAATCAAAATAATAAAACTGATGTCTTTTAAACTTAAAATATCCTTGGATTTCCTATTTTGAAAACTCTGTTCTCTCCAAATTGATTTATTTGACAAATCAAAAGAGAAGTTCAGTCTTTACAGATTAAATGCAAATAAAATATATTCATGTAACTATATATTATTAATGATTTATATACTTTAAGTCGAGAAGAGGCAGACTCATCTTCCTCCAGAAAAACTGGTACAATAACTGTTTCAATTTGATTTTTGTTTCTAGGTTTTAATATCCTTGTCAATCAGGAAAAAGCATAGCACACTTGGTGGTAGAAATCAAGGAGCCCTGCAGATTGGTTAAAGTCCTCACTGTTCACAATAACATTCTAATTCCGTGGGTAATCATTGACTGAATCCTTATAAATTGTATTTATACAATTTGTGTATTATATATATATGTCAATACAGGAGCCATCCTTTCCCATTCTAATAATTCTGGTTAACATAATAATTTTCCAGAGCTGTTCAATCTTATCTTCCCTTGTTAGATATGTAATCAGCTCTACATGCTCTCAGATTAGGTGACTGGCTATTTTTGCAGCATTGTTAGGGAAAGACTGCACTTGAACCCCCATGGAAATGACCTTGGCATATTCCATTGACAACTAAAACAGCAGTAAAACTCCTTGGATGCACAGCTCTCAATTACAGTGACATAACACATCCTCAAATTACTAGAAGACAGTCCTAGCCAGAGACCTCAAATTGAGGATCCCTAAGAATCCTCCAGAAGATGATCCTCGAGAATGAGACAGCTTCCACGCAGGACCCACGGAACAAGATATAAATGGCCAGAACCAAAGACTGTCAGCTAAATCTGCATGCTCTCATCTCCAACCACTCCCCCATCCCCTGCCACCCACCCAACCTCTTTCCTTTTTTGCTGACTTAAATTTCTGAATTGTTAATAGACTAATAACAATACCCATAATATCGCTCTTTGTATCCCTAGTCACTCCTTGTATGAATACAATTCCTGGCTACATTTGCCCATGATTTCACTAAAATACACAAACAAACTAATTACTGAGATTGTAGCCACCTTCTTTTGGGTGAAATTCAGCTCACTCTAGTTCCTGGGCAATCATACTCAACTACTAAGCAACTCCTGAAATAGTAAACTCAAAATAGTAAACAGGACAGGCAGCCCCTGTGATGTCAAACCTAGGAAAGTTTCCTTCTGTAACCAAAACCACACTTGGGACTTGGCTTTTTGCTTAGAAACAGATTACTACTTATCAATCTCTCTTAAATCATCTTCCCACAGTGTCATTTTTCTGAACACAACTCTACAATGAGTAAAGTTATTATAGTCATTGCATTTTGACTTAAAGAACCATATCTTGACATTAGTCACATATAATCATTTTTCTTCTCCTTAATATTCATGGTCGGAGAAATAAGCAACACTAAAACCAGAAATTAATGCAGAGTATTTTTCTCCCAAATGGTTGGTCTTTCCTGCTATTTCACGTATCCACTAATATATTTCCTTTTGACCCCAAATATTTTTTTCTTAAAAGTAGTATTACATCGGGCATGTGAATATACCCGAACATTTCTTTTTTTTTTTTTTTTAAGATTTTATTTATTTATTCAACAGAGATAGAGACAGCCAGCAAGAGAGGGAACACAAGCAGGGGGAGTGGGAGAGGAAGAAGCAGGCTCATAGCGGAAGAGCCTGATGTGGGGCTTGATCCCATAACGCCGAGATCACGCCCTGAGCCGAAGGCCGACGCTTAACCGCTGTGCCACCCAGGCGCCCCCCGAACATTTCTTAAATGCTCATATATTATACTCCAAGTATTACTATCAATAAGTATTCAAGATTGATGTTATTAAGACACCCTAAAAATGTCTTTATCTCCCTTAATCTACATTCTACCCTATCAACAATACTCTTAATTGAAAAGAATGTTATGAATGCTCATTGTTGAACAAATAAACTGGATGGGACCTGAAGTCATTACATTACAGCTTTCTCACATGCAGAGTCTTTATTCTATCATTAGCAACAAAGTATTAAACCTGAATTTATAAAGAAAAATCTGGCCACAAAATTTTTTCTACTTAAATTAATAGGCATCTACCCTCTCGCTCTTGCATTCTATTTTTGTTTCCAGTATCTTTAAAGACTAATATTTAACATTATTTAATGATTCTCATTTAAACTGTTGAAAATATAAAGGGTATCCCTCATGTACTATTATTACTAAACTAGAATAAACTAGCACAAACATTTTAGAAAGCAATCTGGAATAGTGATATTAAGTATGTATATTTCCTACACCAGCAATTCCTCTCCTGATTATGTACCAGAGGAAAGGTTTGATATAGCTGCAAAAAATGACACAGTCGTGGAAGCAAATAGAGGTGTACTATGTGTGCATCACTGGGGACAGATAAGTAACACATGGTATACGCATATATTGAGAATACATGGTATAAAGCAATGAACTGGGTCTATGTATAGTTAAGTAGAAACAAATTTTTTTAAAAGAATGAGATTTATACCAGAGTTTTTTACATAAAAACATAACCATACACAAGTAATATTTTCAGGGATACAAGTATGTTATAAAGATATTTAGATTGGAATAGGGGCTGAAAGGATATATACTGAAAAAATAAGACTAGAAGCTGATTATAATGGGAAAAGAGAATGGGGCAGAGATGGGAGAACAGAAAATAAAGAAAAATACAGGGCCTTGCACAGACTGACAATGACAGCATGTCATGTAGTAAGTAGTATTTTCAATTCAATTCTATGTACAAAACCCAAGAAATAACCAGTTAAATGGAACACCCCTACTCAAGTACGAAAATAGGATTTCCTAAAAGTCTGGGGAAAAAATTACAGTGGGAGAAGAGTTAAATTTGGTATATACCGAAGACATGTAAAATTTATGAAAATTTCAACAGAATTACATAGATATTTGATAGTGTTAAACAATAAAATTTAAGATCTGACTAAACTACAGAAAGATCATGCATTAGCACACATTGGAAGGATCAAGACTGGAGGCAAGAAGGGTAATTAGGAAGCTATTGTCAAAAATCTAAAAGTCGAATAACAAGTGCCCAAACTAAAATTTTGCTATTTTCAATACATAAATAAACCGGAGTGGAATTAGGGAGTGATAAACTCACCTTGTCTAAGCAGAGTCCTAAATACAGGCACAGCACTTCACAGGAGTTAAAAACTGACAAGAAGAAACCTGCCTCTTCTTCCCTGTTTCCTTCCACCCACTACTCCAACACCAATTACACTTAGGTAGAATTGGACAGACTCTCATTGTAATTAGGTAAATATGTAACATCTTACCAGAAAGAGAGGGCCACACAGAGTAATGAAATATGCAGTGTATTTCAGAGTGGATGAAGGGTTAAGGGGAGGGCATCAGCTGCCAGTGAGTCTCTCCTCACAAGGCAAGGTCATAACAGATAAGAGAAGCTTAAGTCCTGCAGCAATATTAACATTAACCTGTTACATTTGATACTTTCATAGCATTCTGTAAAAAATTACTCTATTAGCAGAATTATAAGCCCTGTGTTTTCCTAGTTCTTGAAGCAAATTCAGTGTTTTCTGAGGGGAGGAAGCACAGTCATGTCCTAGGACTGGGAACTATATACCTTTGCCTCCAACTTTCTAAAATACCAGAAAGCCCATTTCTTCACAAGTGAATATTCAATAAATACAACTTCCTGGTAGACAGAGAAGGAATGGGATTCCTAGAAGAATATGGTAATACATACCAAGCACTTTCCATAGCCAAGTACTATACATTAAGCATTCAAGATAAATTACAATGTTAAAGTTCATGCCCCATATGCACTGGAATTATTTATACAAATTTTACACATATGTAGTTATGTATAGACAGCATGGCCACATGCTTTCTCTGCGAAATATTTATGTACATATACATAAGCACCTTTCAAAGTACATATGTAAATATGTGTCCATAAATACATATACATACATATGTACACTTATATATCTGCATATATACATAGAGATACACAGATATACACCTAAATACATATACATATATACACACAAACGAAGAAGAAAATAATTTTTAGGACAATTAAGTTAATGACTACCCACAGTACTGTTTTGTTTTGTTTTTTGTTTGTTTGTTTGTTTTGTTTTTAATTTTTTTTTTGATGTAAACCTCGATGATTCATTAGTTGTGTATAACACCCAGTGCACCATGCAATACGTTTTTTTTTTAAAGATTTTATTAATTTGTCAGAGAGAGAGAGAGCACAAGCAGCGAGAGCGGGAGGCAGAGGGAGAAGCAGGCTCCCCGCTGAGCAAGGAGTCGGATGCGGGACTTGATCCCAGGACCTTGGGATCATGACCTGAGCCAAATGTAGAGGCTTTACCGACTGAGCCACCCAGGTGTCCCCACAGTACTGTTTTAACTCAGATAATCATGAGAAGAATTTTATAGGTGACCAATGAAAAAAAAAAGTATTAGTTACATAGTTTATACAGCTTATGACACAGTTTGTCCTTTATGTGCACGTGCTGTTTAATGACATCACGATGCATTATCGCTATCCCATTTTACATAAAGTAAACAGAGAATCCGTAGTCACAAGGCTAGAGAGCAGCAAACTGGGACCTCAAAACCAGGCACTTTGATTCCGGAAAGCATCTTCAACCATATGCTACACTGGCTCTGTTCAGGAAGTGGGACTACCAACTCTTTTACAAATTGCTTCCAGGTAAAATACCCTTAGGCATTTTCACCACAGCAATATGAGTCACTGCAAATGAACACAACTCCTCTACCTACATAAGTTAATAAACAGATTATTTTTGCTTATCATTAACACATACACACAGATTCAAACTCCCTCCTAACAACTTATCTGGCAATGCATGAATAAGCTATCAGAAACTTTTCATTTAAAGCTGCTATCAGAAACTTTTCATTTAAGCTGCTGTTATCATATAAACAAAAAGAGGACCAAAGACCTTAGAACAAAAGACTACTTGAAGTTTATAGTTTTACTTGAGGCATTCACAGATCTATGATCTTTTAATTACATAAAACCAAAAAAAGAGCAAAGAGGTAAAAATATTTAAATTGTGTAAAAAAGCTATGATTTAACAAATTATACACTTTGAATGATGTGAAGCCAAGACAAGACACAATAGACTATATAAAAGGGGGGGAATATCTTACGATTATCAGAACTACATGAATCACAAAATGTAAAGGTAGTGGGGAAAACCAATTTCCAACCAGTTCACAAAATGAGAGGTATAAACAAATTTCGATTATAATAAACTCTTCACATCTCCTACATGTTAGATAAGCTTTGCTACTACTAATAAATCGATCTTTTACACCTTTAAAGAGCTAAATAATTCTAACTGACACATGTAATACAAAATCATAGTTCATATCATTTTGTGAAATAATCTGTATCATGTAACATGTCAGCTGATACACTTTTTGCAATTAAACACCTACAAAATTGTTCTTGAATAGACATCTGGAGAAAAGATCGATTGTGAGAAGACAGTTATCTGCTCATAATGAAAAATGAATATATTTTTATGACTGCAGAGCAGGTATAGCACAGACCGTTGAAATGACAAATTTTCTCATACTACACATCACTGCACTTGCACAACTAGCTTGGTGACTCTATGGATAACTTCTGTCTTCATTCCTACTATTATAAAGTCCTAGGATGAAAGCATATACATATACTTTATAAATGTGACATCAAAGAATGAGAATACCTGCATGAAGGCCATCTCTATAATTATAAATCTATTTTGAGTCGAAGCAGTGATCTAGATATGAAATAGACCTATAAAGAGCTACAAACACATAAGCTATTTCATCCTAGTAACCCAATTTTCCAAAATATATTAGCCACAGCTTCAGAGTTAACTTGGATTGTAATGTTTGATTTCTTTAAGATGAATTAAAAGCAAAAGTATTTAAACTGAGGTTTACAGAAACTTGGAAATGTTCTTTGGCTTGCATTTCCCCATTATATTTCTCAGAACAGATCTATATGGACAGTTACATGTAGAAAGTCTAAGTTAAAATTATTTCAGAAGATTTATCTCCAAAATAAAATGTGAGATAAGGAAAAATAAATTGAAAAATATCTGGTGAATAAGAGATTAAAGTGATGGACACCTAAGGCCGATTACAAAATTTACACCTGTGAAAGCTCTCAGGGATATTTCCCCTCTCTTCAAACTCTGGACTACCAAAGAAAGCAGGTGAAGTAAAAGGATGCAAGAATCCAGAGGGATCTGCTTCCATGCCTGGAGATTCCAAACCACTGTCCCATCCCCACTTTCACCCTCAGCCCTGGTCCTCAGACCTTCACAACTTGCCAAATTCTGTAGTTCACCATTTGCCCAATCAAGAAATTATTTTATTTTTCCTCTTCATTTCACCTACCTAGTTGGTTATCAAATCCCTGCTCTCCAGACGTACTGCCACCCTTTGTCCATATCATTCCCCTCCTGAATTGCAGGAGCAGATATCTAACTGTTCTTGACCCCTTAGTCACTCTAAGGAGCATTCTTGGCTCCCTTGCCAAATATTAGGTGATGTATTTGTATTATTAGTCAAAAACTAGTCACCTATTAGTATATGCAAGAGTTTATTTCTGGCCTCTCAATTTTGTTCCATTGGTCTATGTGTCTATTTTTATACCAGTACCATAATGTTTTACTGTAAGCTTGTAGTGTAGACTGAAATCAGAAAGGGTGATGCCATTTTCATCATTCTTTCTCAGGACTGCGTTGCTACTTGGGTTCTTTTGTGGTTCCATACACATTTCAGGATTGTCTTCTCTATTTCTGTGACAAATGTCACTGGAATTTTGAGATTGTATTAAATCTGTAGATTGCTTGGGTAGTATGGATATTTTAACAGTATTAATTCTTCCACTTAACCAACATGGGGTATCTTCCCATTTACTTGTATCTTCTTTAATTTCTTTCATTGAAGTCTTAGAGTTTTCATTGTACAAATCTTCACATTAAATCTATCCCTAAGTATTTTATTGTTTTTGATGCTATTATAAATGAGATTGTTTTGGGATGCGTGGGTGGCTCAGTCGGTTAAGCCCCTGCCTTCAGCTGAAGTCATGATTCCTGGGTCCTGGGATGGAGTCCCACATTGGGCTCCCTACTCAGCGGGGAGCCTGCTTCTCCCTCTGCCTCTGCCCCTGACTCGTGCTCTTTCTCTTAAATAAATAAATATCTTTTAAGAAATACATAAATGAGATTGTTTTGTTTATTTCTTTTTAGATGCTTTGTTGTTAGTGCATAGAAATGCAAAAGATTTCTTGGGGCATGTGGGTGGCACAATTGGTTAAGTTCCAACTCCTGGTTTTAGCTCAGGTCATGAGATCAAGCCCCACATCAGGCTCCCCACTTGGCATGGAGTCTGTTTGAAAGTCTCTTTCCTTCTGCCCTTCCTGTTCGTGCTCTCTCTCTAAAATGAATAAATATTTTTAAAAATGCAAGTGATTTCTGTATGTTGGTTGCCTGCAACTTAATTGAATCCACCTATTCTATTAGTTTTTTGGCAGAGTCTTTAGAATATTCTATATATAAGATCGTATCATCTGCAAACAGAAACAATTTTACTTCTTCCTTTTTGAATTGAACGCCTTTTATCTTTTCTTGCCTAACTGCTTTGGCTAGGACTTCTGGCAATATGTTGAATAGGAATGGTTAAGAGTAGGTACCTTGATCTTAGAGGAAAGGTGTTTTGCTTTTCACTACTGAGTATGATGTTAGCTGTGGTCTTGTTTTATATGGCCTTTATTATTTTGAGGCATACTCTCTTTATATCCACTTTGTCAAGAATTTTTAATCATGAAAGGAGGTTGTATTTGGCAAATGCTTTTTCTATATCTATTGAGATGATAATATGATTTTTTCTTTTTATCTATTTTTATCTTTCATTCCATAACATAATGTATCATATTTATTGATTTGTGTATACTGAAAGATCCTTTCAACAGGGGTATCCTCTCACCCAGGGATAAATCTTACTTGATTATAGCATATGATCCTTTTAATTTGGTGCTGAATCAGTTGGCTAATATTTTGTCCAGAATTTTTGCATCTCTATTCAGATAGTATATTGGCCTATTGTTTTATTTTCTTGTAGTGTCCTCATCTGGCTTGATAGCAGGGTAATGCTGGCCTTGCAAAATGAGTTTAAGAGTGTTCCTTCCTCCTCAACTTTTGTTAAGAGTTTGAGAAGGGCTAGTGTTAATCCTTTTTTAAATGTTTAAAATTCACCAGGAAACTATCTGGTACTAGGGCTTTTCCTTGTTGTGAGGCTTTTGGTTACTGATTCAATCTCCTTTGTTACTATGAACAGACTTTCTATTTCGGAAGAAATACAGGTAGGCTGTATGTTTCTAGGAATTTATGCATTTCCTATAGGTTACCTAATTTGTTAGCATATTATCATTCATAGTAATCGCTTATGATCCTTTGTATTTCTTTGATATCAGTTGCAACGTCTCTTTTATTTCTGATGTTATTTATTTGAATCTTTTTTTTTACTCTAGCTAAAAGTTTGTCTATTTTTTGTTTAGGCTTCAAAAAAACAGCTCTTAGTTTCATTGATATTTTCTACCGTCTTTTTTGGTCTCTCATTTATTTCTGCACCAATCTTTGGTATTTTCTTCTTTCTGTGAACTTTGAGTTTAGTTTGTTCTTTTTCTAGTTTCTTAAGTTACAAAGTGAGGTTATTGCAGATCTTTCTGGTTTCTTAACATAGGCATTTATCACTATAAACTTCCCTCACAGAACTGCTTTTGCTGCATCCCAAAGTTTTGGTATGCTGTTTCCATCTTTGTTTCAACATTTTTTTTTTCCCTTCTGAGATCTTTGATCCACTGGTTGTTCAGGAATGTGTTAATTTCCACATAATTGTAAATCTTCCAGGTTTCCTCCTCTTGATTTCTAGTTTCATACCACTGTGGTCTGGAAAGATACTGTGTATGATTTTAATCTTAAATTTGCTAAGACTTGTTCTGTGACCTAACATATGATCTATCCTGGAGAATGATCCACAAAGGCTTGAGAAGAATGTATATTCTGCTGTTGTTAGATGGAATGCTATCTATAAAACATTGTTATATATAGATATATACATGCATAACAATATATATGTTACATATATTATAGATATAACATTGGTTCAAATCCAATGTTTCCTAATTGACTTTTGCCTGACTGATATTCATTGTTGATAGTGGAACACTGAAGTACCCTACTATATTATATTGTTGTCCATTTCTCCCATCATATCTGTTAGCAATTTACTTAACACATTTGGGTGCTCCAATGTTGGGGTCATATATATTTACAACTGTTGTAACCCCTTAAAGACATAATCCCTTTATCATTATACAATGGCCTTCTTTACCTCACGTTATAGCTTTTCGTTAAAGTCTATTTTGTTTGACATTAAGTACAGCTACTTCTGCTCTCTTTTGGTTTCCACTTGCATGGAATATCTTTTTCCCTCCAATCACTTTGAGCCTATGTATATCCTTGAAGCTAAAGTGAGTCACTTGTAAGCAAAATACATTTGGGTTTTGTTTTCTTATCCATTCAGTCATTCTATGCTTTTAGAGTGGAGAATTAAATCCATATTTTCAAAAATATATTTGTGGAATAGAAGAAAGGGCAAAGAGAAGAAGGGGTGGAAGAAAAGAATACAGAGAGAGAAGGAGAATAGAAAGAAATGGTAAAGAAAAAAGAGTGAGGATATTTAACAGGGTATTCAACCAAGAATTAAGGTGAAAACCTATGTACAACTCACAACTTACTGTGATTTCCACTTCTATTAGGTACCTGGAACAATCCAATTCATAGAGACAGAAAAGTAGAATGGTGGTTGCCATAGGCTGGTGGGAGGGGGATGGGGAGTTGCTGTTTAATAGGTACAGAGTTTTAGTTTTGCAGGATGAAAAGAGCTCTGTGGATGAATGGTGGTGATGGTAGAACAAGTGAATGTACTTAATATTACTAAACGATACATTGAAAATGGTGTACAGTGAAGTATACTTAAATTTTATGTTATGTATATTTTACCACAATTTAAAAAAAACTCCTATGGCTATTTTCTAGCCAAGAGATACACTGGCTTGGTCTAGATTAACAGCTAGAGAGGATGCAACTGATTGGATAGTAAAAGGTGGACAGATTGGAATTATATTTTGAACATAGGATCAACAGGTCTTAGTGACTGACTGGATGCTGAAAGAGAAAGATATCCAAGATAATTTCCAAATTACTGACATAAGTAATTTAGTGAATAATGCTGCCAACTGCAAAGGAGAATACAGAGAAACAATTCAAATTTGAACATGTTCAGTTTGAGAAACTTGTCATACATCAAAATGAAAGTGAGCAGATGAGTGTATAAATGGGTCTTGAGCTCAGAACAGATGTCTGCCCTGGAGATGCAAATCACACAGTCCTCAGTATTTCAGAGGTATTTGACGCCTGCAGGTTGATGATATTACCCAGGAAGAGAGTGTAAGGGAAAAAGAAAAAAAAGGCCTGAAATCCAGGCTTTGAAGGATCTAGTTATGAAGAACTCTCTCTTTTACATTAGAGAAAAGATAAGAAGAAATTCCCAAAGCCAAATGAGAAAGAGAAGCCATACATACAAAATAAAAGTAAAATATAATAAATCAAGAGCTTCTTATTTCAAGAAGATAATATTTCAGAAAAAGAAACGTGTTAGAATATAGAATGATGATGATGATGATGATAGGAAGCATTCATTAAAAGACTATAACATTTCTAGGACTAGTATAAGCACTGTAAAGGTATTGATTCATTCATTTTTTACAATATCCTATGAGAAAGCTTCTTTATCCCTTTTTTTACAGATGAACAAATTAAGGCCTAGAGAAAGCAAGTAGCTTGTTCAGGGCCATATATCTAGGAAACTAGGCAGAACCCAGAACCTGAATTCTTAACCATTATGTGATACTGGCTCTGTAAGTGTCCACTGGATTTAGCAACAGACAGAATGGTGACGTTAGCCAAGTGAAGTTAAATGGAATGGTGGAGGCAGAAGCCAGACTGAAGTGTATTTAAGAATAAATGGAAAGTGAGGAACTAAAGGTAATATGAACAAATAACTCTTAAGAAATATGCCTACAAGCTCAGTCAGTTAAGCGCCTGACTCTTGATTTTGGCTCAGGCCATGATCTCAGGGTCCTGACACGGAGCACCACATTGGGCTCTGCACTGGGTGTGGAGCCTACTTAAGAGACTCGCTCTCCCTCTGCCCCCACCCCTCACTCACTATAAGAAAGAAAGAGAAGAAAAGAAAGAAAAGAAAAGAAAAGAAAAGAGGCCTAGAAGAAAGGTGAAAGATAGGGTGGTACATGGAAGGGGATTCAGTGTCTAGAAAGTTTCCTTGTTGCTGAACTTGCTACTAAAGGCAGGGCAACATACTCAAGTATCCAGAGATATCACACAGATAATTTACACAATAAGGACAACCAGTACTTATAAACATTTACAATGCACTAGGTACTCTTCTTATATATTAACAAATGTAATGCCAAGAACAGCTAATTAGCCCCATTTTACAGATGAGAAAACAGACACACCAAAATGTCTGGTAGTTGGCCAAAGTCAAACAGCTGGCTGGGATTCAAACCTTCCTGAGCAAGTACCTTCTATCAGAGAAACGTACAAAAATATGCATACGATATGGGAGCTTTGGTGAACTGAAGAGCACATGTACCCTAAAGAGGGTACTTATGACTCCAATAGATAAGCACTGTCCAATAGAGCATTCTGTGAGATGGAAATGTTCTATGTTCTGTCCAAGGTAGTGGCCATCAGCCTTGTATGAGTACTGAGCATTGGAAATAAAGGTGGTATGACTGAGAAACTGAACTTTAAATTTTATTTCATTTAATTAATTTAAATTTAAACAGCCACATGTGACTAGGGGCTATTATATTGGAATAGCACAACTCCAGAAAATTGTTTATGAATATTCTTTTTTAAGGATAAGCCAGAAATATTTTTTAAAGATTTATTTTATTTTAGATAGACAGAGAAGAGAGACAGAGCAAGCAAGCAGGGGGAGGGGCAAAGACAGAGGGAGAGAAATCCTCAAGCAGACTTCCCATGGAGTGTGGAGCCTAATGCGGGGCTCATCCCAGGATCCTGAGATCATTAGCTGAGCTGAAATCAACGGCTGAGGCCTGACTGTGCTACCCAGGCGCCCCCAGAAATAGATTTTAATGTGAAATATTCTAATTTTAAAATGCTAGTTCCCCTAAAAAAAAAAAAAAAAACAAAACACCTGTGTATCGAACAAACCAAATGATAAGTATAAGAACACCTATATAATTTTCACAAGTTACAATGGAATTTACAACAATAAAATGAATAAGGTATAACTACTTTTTTCAACATGTGTGTCCCAAAAACAATGTTTACCACAATGCCACAGAATGAAAAGTACCATTCAATACCATTTATATTAAGTTTAAACTTATGCACAGCACTACTTAACATACATACGGTATTAAAAAAACATATATGTGGCACAGAAGGCATTCATAGAAATTATAACACCAGTGTGTTGGTTACTTCTAGGGTAAGAGATATAAATCTGATCAGAGAGGGTGTATTAGTTTCTTTTGCTACTGCTAACAAATTGCCATAAACTTGGTTTAACAACACAAATTTATTAAGGTACACATCTGTAGGTTGAAAGTCCAACATGGGTCTTGGTGAACTAAAATCAAGGTGCCAGCAGGACTATATTCTCTTCTGGAGGTCCTAAGGAAGAATCAGTTTCTCTGCCTTTTCCAGTTTATAGAGGCAACCACATTTCTTTGCTCATAGACCTCTTCCACCTTCTTCAAAACAAGAAATACAGGTGAAGAAGTACTTCTCATATATCATTCTGACCTTGCTTCTGTTATCTCTTTCTCTAACATTTGTATCTCCCTCTTCCACTGTTAGTACTACTGTGATTACCTTGGGCCCACCCAAATTATCCAGAACGATCTTCCTATTTTAAGGTCAGCTGATTAGAAACTATAATTCCATCTGCAACTTTAATTTCCTTCTGCCATGTAACTTAACATATCCAAAGGTTCCAGGGGTTAAGACATGGATATCTTTGGGAGGGACCATTATTCTCCCTCCCACAGAAAGGTACACAAGGAGCTTTAATTTTGTAATGTTTTATTCCTTAAGTAGAAGATAAAGGTATTATGTTTTTTGTTGTATGTCTTTATATGCCTCAAATATACTTAAAATCTTTTGATGTGAAATTTTCTTGCAAGGTAAGTTTTTCAAACTTGCATAGAACCTTAAAATTTTAATGAGATCACTCAGGAGCAGTAAGGGGTAAAGGGAGATCCTCTTTTTATTGCCTTTTACTTGTCTACAAGAAAAAAAAGGATTCCAATTATTCAAACAAACAAAAAATGGGAAATATAACTGGCATGTGACTCTAAGAAAAACTATAATAAAATAAACTTATATGGTATAAGAAATAAATAATTAACAAGCTATGATAGTCAAAGAGATATGTTTAGTCCTATAATGAGGCTATTAAGGAGCTGAATGATGCTTTGGATAACTTTCAGGCTTAGGAGATAAAACTTATAGGCAGTCCAAGGACCACTGAAACCAGGGAGAAAGGCGGAAAGGATGCAAGGAAATGCCCATGCACTTTGGTTAAGATCGTAAAAAGAAGTACTCTAAGAGTAGTATCAACAAGAAGTATACTGACTCTCATTAGGACTGCAGCTAGCTTCAAATATCAAAGCCTGAAAATAGATCAATATAGAGATTGCTAGCTCCTTCAGGCACCACTGAAAGTGCTCATTGTTGGAAGATACCATCTCCTAGGTATAAGTTATTTCTAAAGAAAAATTTCAAATACAATGTCTAAACCTAATTAAAAAAAAAAAAATAACCAGGCATATGAGGAGACAACTAGCAGAAACCATAAATAACAGAAATAGACTCAGAAGGGCTCCAGATAGTCTCTGCAGTTTTTAACTGTGTATGCATACAATGCTTAAGATAACAAAAGACTGGGGTCCTCAGTGGGTTAAGTGTTGAACTTTGGCTCAGGTCATAATCTCAGGGTTCTGGGATTCAGCTCTGCGTTAGGCTCCCTGCTCTGTGGAGTGTCTGCTTCTTCCTCTGCCTCTGCCCCTCCCCCCCATTCCTGTGTGCTCTCTCTCTCTCTCAAATAAATAAAAAAAATATTAAAAAAAAAAAAAAAAAAAGACTGGGAATTCTGAAAGAGTCTCGAAAGCCCAAGAATAGGACACAACAGATTTCTGAGGAGAAAACAAATTATAAAACTGAAAAAATAACTGCATTTAACAACACAATGGATGGGTTTAAAAGTACAGGAAGTATAGCAGAAGGGATTTATGAACTGGAAGAGATATCATAGGAAAGTATTCAAAATAAAGACTGGAATGATAAAATAATGAAAACCATAAAGGACAGGATAAAAGACATAGATAATAGAGATGAGAAGGGTTAACATATATGTAACTGGATCCCATCATGAGAGGAGAAAGCGAGAAACAAAGAGAAAGGGCACACAAATAAATTTAAAGAGACAACGGCTGAGCATTTTCTAAAACAAATGACAGTAAATTATAGATTCAAGAAGCATTATGAATCATAGAGGCATAAGTAAAAAGGGTATTCTTCAGGTAGAACAAAAATGATCCAAAAAGGAAATCCAGTAATGCAGGAAGGAATAAGAAATGGTAATGGTTGTAGTAATTCTAAATGAATATTTACTGTATATGATAATATCCTGTAGGGTATTAAACATACAGCATTAAAAGATACAACATGGTCACATTAAGTCAGAGATAGGAGGAGTAAATGGTTTTGAAACATTTTAATATTCTTTCATTATTTGGGGAAAGGGTAAATGCACCAATTACTATTATATGCTGATGAGTCAAAAATGCATGTTTTAACATTTAACTAGTACAACCATTAAAGGAATAGCAAGAGTGTAGAACTTCTGAATTAATAAAGTGAGTCTTCTGATAAAGACACTTGTAGATACTATAATCAGAAAAGACAATGGAAAAACAATAGTTCTGCCATTGCTAAGAAAGTGAAGGAAAAAAATAAAGTAGGTGATCAAGGAAGGTGATATAATGGAGAATATCCTATTTTACCCTTAAACTCACAAGGAGAAATTTCTCTGAATATTAAAGGGCAACCTTGCAAAATCTGCGTTAATACTGATGCTATACCAACCTTACACTCTACCACTATTACGGAACCTCTCCCTTGGAGCTGACAAACCACTTCAGTGATGGCATCTTTAATAAGCCTCAGACATTCTCATGTACTACCCTCAACTTACTGGCAGGCCTTTAACAACGGAACATTTTACCCCCTCCTTTGGTGATGTCACTCCAGGTAATTTAATAGGGAAAGATCTGCGCAAAAGGAATTACCGTATTTAGTGTTCTCCTAATGGCCCTTTCCTTGAAATCTTCATGTTTTCCTATTCAATAATCAGGTCACAGCTAATTTGAACATCGATTTACTGGTGTCCATTTATTTAAATCTAACCCAAGTTCAACATCTTTAGGAAGTATGCCTTTTTGCAGAAAAAGAAAAGTTTTGGCAGATTTATTGGGGCTGACCCATCAAGGCTCAACTGACCCATCCAAATACCTACCCACATTTGGACATATTCTCTAAAAGCTGCAGCTACAAGAAGGGCTAAAAACAACAGTTGAAAACCTTATAGGGAAAGGACTCATTGTACTTCACGCTTTATATTCCCATCTTCATGATTTAAAAGAAAAAATGCAATGGAAAAGAATAAATCAGGATCTCAGGGCCATAAATAGAATATTCATCTCCCCTCTTACCTCACTTTCATACAGAACCAAACCAAAATAATATTTCATCTTCTCTACCTCCTGAAGCCACATATTTCACACTGAGAGATTTGTGTCTTTCTGTACTGTTTCTTTAGATCAAAATAGTCGATACTTGTTTGTCTTGGGAAAATCAATACATCTGGACAGTCATGCCCTTGGGGTTCCTTGGGGCACCCCCAATTTTTCAACAAGTCCTCAACCTGTACCTCAAGGATCTTAAATTTCCCTGGGTTTCTACCCTAGTCTAAAATGTGGATGATCTTTTGTTGTGTTTGAAAGATGAGGTAAGCCCTAAGGCTGATTACATTGCTTTGTTTCAGCTCAGAAAGGACATAATATTTCCAAAGAGAAGTTATAATATTAAAGTATGCTAACATGATTTATCCTAAGGAGATAATCTTTTACTCTTTACAGATTACAAATTGTTCAAAACTTTCCAAGACAAATAACTAAGACACAATTACAAGGATTCCTAGATCTCACTGACCACTGCAGGCAATGGGTTCCAACTTTTCTACAATGGTATGATTATTAAATAATTTAACCAAGGCCTCCTTAATAACCAAAGCTCTTCCATGAAAACTTAAACACGAACAGCTCTTTTGCAATATAAAATGAGCACCTCAGCCACTTCCTACTGAGTTAATTATCATAAATTTTTCTACCTATTCATCCGTGAGAGATCTGAACAAGCCGTTGGTGTTCTGACTTAACTTCATGAGAATCATCAGCGATCAAGAGGTTACCGAAGTTTCTGCAAAAGACTATCCAGTTTATCTAAAAATAGCCACAGTAGTTAAAGGCTTCTGTCCACTTCATTTAAGGATCTTCTTCCAACCTCAAGGTCCTTCATACTGTACAATCTTTGTTGCTCACTGCAAAGACAGAACATGTCTCTGCAAGGAGGCTTAGCTCATATAAAATTCTATTACTTTATCCCTCACATATTTCCATTCATTTTAATACTTAAGGGGTCAGCAAAATATGGCCCACAGGCCAAATTCCACCCACAGGATGGCCTATGAGCTAAGAATGATTTTTATACTGTTAAATAATTATTAAAAACAAGAAAAAAGAATACACAACAGAGACTGTTATATGGCCCACAAAGCCCAAACACTTACTATCTGACCCTTCACAGGAAAAGTTTACTGATCTTTGCTACTCATCTCCTCTCTAAAAAGAGAAACTAGTCTCTATTGGCAAACCATGCCCTAAATAGACTTATCAGAAACTCCTTAAAAAAATTCAGACTTAATCTTCATGATTGATGGGTCATATCTTAAGAATAAAACAAGAAAACAGTATGCTGGAACAGATCTCAACTCTCCCCTAGAATGTGACTCCTTTGCTAGAGGCAAGATACGCCCAGATGACAGAACTCAGAATGAATTCATCAGAGTCTGCCAGTTAGTGAACTGGTTAAGTTGGAGTTAAAAGGGTTAACACATGTTAAGTTCAGAGAAGATCTGCTTTCGGGGTAGTCCATAATTTTGAAATGCTTTGGAAACGAGGGTTCTTGATTTCAGCATTAATGCTTCCTTTTTAAAAAGATAACCATCGTGAAGATAGAAGCCCATTAAAAAAAAGAGATAACACAAAGATTAAAGAAAATGCCCTGGCTGATCATTATGGCAGATAGGTATCCCTTACTAAGATCTTAGCCCTCACGATAGGAAGAGTTCAAATCTTTAAAGAGGCTCAAAGAGGCTATTACACAATGCCAGCAATTGTCTCCAGAATTGGAAAAGGAAGGGTCTGGGGGAGAAATCTGGGTGATTGCCTAAGTTAGCTTCTGGTGCTCTCAGGACGCTTTCTTTATGGCATCAAAGGTCCTCAAAAGAAACCCGGAGAAAATTTTACATAAAATTATATACTCTTGTAAGAACAAACTGTTTAGTGAACTCACTCAACAGGAAAATTGCTGAGCACGTTGAAGTTTATTTCTCACCTCTCACCAGCATAATCCTTGGTTAAAACAGTAAAAGTGAAGCATGGACGAGAGTCTAAACCTCAACGTCTCTTTGAATACCTCCGAATGGTATTCATACAAGGGTTCTGAATATGTCCTGGTCATCATTTGCTTATTCTTGGGATAGACATAAGCCCTTCCTTGTTGAAAATCTACATTTCAAATAGTAACAAAAACCTTATTTGATATGTGTTCCCAACCTCAGAAATTCTAACTTCTCTACTGACAGGTACCCATCTTGCTGAAGCTATTATTAAAGTTTCCAAAGCCCTCCACTTACTGAGAAACTTTAGTGTCCAATCTTCAAGGAAGGTAGAAAGAACAAAGGGAATTCTGAAACTAGTATTAGCAAAGATCTTAGAGTCTCTCAAACTTCCACGGCCTAAGATACTGCCACTGGCTTTAATGACAATGAAATCAATTCCTTCTGGGGCTCAACCAGTCTCCAATTATGAGTTATTACAGACTTGCCCGTACATTTAGAAATGTTACCTCTGATACTTTACACTATTTCTGTAAGCAGAAGTAGCCAAATACTGTCTGCCAGGGAGTCATGCAATGTACCCAGTCTTAGCATTAATAGGTACAAGCCGCCTTTACTCAACATCTTCCTAAACGACTCCTATCTAACTTAAAACCTGAAGACATGGTCTTTTGGAAAAGAGAGAAAAATAGTCTTTGACCCTGAGGGAAAGAACTATCTATTGTTTGCAACTAGTACGGCAGGAAACTCCTTGGAATCATGTCTCTCAATTCAAGAGGCAAATCAGCCTTGAATCGCTAGAAGACTGTTGCACCCAGAAACCTCAAACTGAGGATTCTTAGGAGTCTTCTAGACTAGACAAATCCCTCAACAGAGGGTTCAATCCTTTTAGAAGCAGGTCTTTAGAAGGAGAGGGCTTCGACCAAAGACCTTTAGACCAAGATCCATAGAACCATACTAGTAACTGTCATGCTTTAATCTCTAGTATTCTGCTCTTTATTTTTTTAGCTATCTTCTTTCCTCTTTTGCTGTTAAGGTTACCTTTAACTATGTTAACCCTTAAGGACTCTATTCTTAAAATTGGTTTTTCCATTTTTAGTCACTCCCTCTTATAAACCCAAAACCTGGCTAAAATTTACTCATGATTTGATGAAAGCATACAATCAAACTGACCATCTTAGTCCATTCCAGTTGCTATAACAAAAATACCATTATCCAGGAGGCCTGTTAAGCATCTGATTCTTGATTTCCGCTCAGGTTATGATCTCAGGGTCATGAGACTGAGCCCCACAGCCAGCTCTGCTCTGGGCATGGAGCCTACTTAAGATTCTCTCTCTCTCCCTCTGACCCTTCCCCTCCCTACCACTCCAAACCCCCAACCCTCCACTCCTGCCAGTGTACACACTCTCTCTCTTAAAACAAAAACAAAACCAAAACAAAACCAAACAAAAAAAACTGAGGATTGCTGGAGGGGAGGGGAGTGGGGGATGGGGTAACTGGGTGATGGACATTAAGGAGGGCATGTGATGTAATGGGCACTGGGTGTTAATCTGCAACTCATAAATTACTGAATTCTACCTCTGAAACTACTAATACACTATATGTTAATTAATTGAACTTAAAAAAAATAGCCTGGGTGGTTTATAAGCAACACAAATTTATTTCTCACAGTACGAGAAGCTGGGAAGTCCAAGATTAAGATGCTGGCAGATTCAGCGTCCGCTGGAGGCCTGCTTCCTGGTTCATAAACAGCTGTCTTCCAGCTATGTCCTCATGTGGCAGAAGACATGAGCCTCTCTGGGGTCTCTTTTATGAGGACACTAATCCCATTCATGAGGGCTTGCCCTCGTGTCCTAATCATCTTCCAAAAGACCCACTTCCAAATGCAAACACATTTGGGATTAGGTTTCAACATATGAATTTGGGAGGACACAAACATTCAGTCTGTAGCACCAACTACTGGGTTTATACAGTTTCTTTTTGTATTCATGCAGCTTTACTTGATGCCAGTTCCTTGCTAATGAATCAATTTGTGTTCTGGGTAAGGGTAACTGGACTCAACTTTTAAGTAACTTTTTAAATGGCAGGTTCCACAACAGATCATCTATCATATCGTTCATAGTATAGGAGATTCCTATCTTCACCAAAACATTACTCAGGGATCTTTCATGGGAGCTAGCTTCTGTAACTTAACTTTCATAGGACTAAACCTTGGAAAAAGACAAGAGAATAGAGAGTATATATGTGGAAGCTCTCTCATTTCACAGACCTCAGAGTGAAGACACATTACTTAAATTCAACTCCAAGTTCCTCTGCTTTAGAGCTACCTAATGATACTGACACTATATATTCCATTACCTGATACTGGATCAATCTTGGTAAGCGACACCAAAATTTACAGTACTCTTAGACAACTCCCACAGATCATCAGGTGTTTCCTAAAGACTAATATTAAATCTATGACATAAAAGTCTATTGGTTACAAGCTACTAACTAGTTAGAGATTTTTGTGATCTTGGTAAACTGATGCTTCCCATCAGGGCTCTCACCCAAAGCCCATTTTGGCCCATCAGCTTCCCCGTGTGGTAACAATCTGAGAATCTAATTCTCTAACTACTCAAAGGGATCCTGAATTACTTCCTTCTCACATCAAGCTTCTTCACTTCTAGCTTCAGAAGAAGCCTATTAAGTAATGAAGACTTCTACACACTAAGATTCAGAGCAAAAGAATGAGATAATGCAAATAAGACAAAAGAACTCTTTGTCCCACAGGCTTGTAAAACAAGATATGTAGGAGTTCAGAAAAGAGCTGCTTTAGATATAATATTAGTTTGGCTTAAGGGGAATGTGGTGTGCTTACAACCCTTCAGTCTTTTCCTGGATATTTACTATTATTATTTTTTAAAGAATTATTTATTTATTTTTGAGAGAGAAAAAGAGAGAGGGAGAGAATCTCAACCAGATTCCCTGAGGAATGCAGAGCCCAACACAGGACTTAATCTCATGACCCATGAGATCATGACCTGAGCTGAAATCATGAGTTGGGCACTCAATCAAGACTGAGCCACCCAGGCACCCCTCGAATCTTTACTATTATTAAGGAGACTCAAAGAGCAAGGACAATAATTATGAAATTGGTAATTCTGCCAATAACCCCACATCTGGTTTTGTGGGCTCTTTGGATGAAGTGGGATCTATTTTCTTGGCTTAATTTTGGCACTGCTGGCTCCTGCAGACTCTGAACATAATCCTTTTCTTACTATTTGTGTTGCAGTGCTTAAGTGTGACCTCCAGAGTATTAAATGCTGCTGTACAACCACTGTCCAGTCAAATGGCCCCTAAATGACCATGTAACAGGAGGAAGCTATGATTCTTACAAAGGCTGAAGTGACCATCTTCCCCTTTCACACCCCCACCACCAGCTTATTATTTCATCGCAAGATCTCATACCGTGAGAAAGATCTGGACTGATCATATTTTCAGATGTTAATGGAGGGGGGGATGTTGAGAACCAAAACTGCCTAAAACCACACCCTGTCTACGTTAACATGGATTTACTATTTGACTTGATATGACTTTGTTACTCCAGGAACTCTTACCCAGGAAGATGAAGTTACAAATAACCTTGTTTGTTTCAGGAATATCCCCAAGATACATTTACCCAAAAAAATTGAAAATAAAAATAAACCCCCTTCCCAGGACAATAAATCACTCAACTAAGTTTATCAAAGATTTGATTTGAAAGTCCTGCTTATTGCCATTATCTTTGCCTTATCCCAACCACGATTTTGCAGTGAAAGATATGCATTAAACTAGACCTCAAAATCCTCATAAATAACCTTTCCCTCTCTGAGACACTACTAAAATTCCATAAAGACAGAAGACTCCCTTACTACAGTAGCAATAAACTAGCCTTTGCTTTATTAATAAGATATTCTGGTCACCTTTTGGGGAAGCCCATGAAAAAAGATGTACAGAAACTGAAATCTAGGGGGTCCATAAAAAATGGCCTATTCCTTCCTGATCTTTTTTATAAGCAAGGATCTGCTTCCACAGGCAAATATTTTAATGTTTTAGTGCCTTATGCTTAAGTATAAATAGGTTGCTGAGAATCCCCATATTTAAGGAAAGTCTCTAATAAGGAGAAACTAAAATAACTGAGAGGAAACAGAGACAATACACAAAGAAGAGAGCATTAAAACATCTATATTATCACAACAAGATAAATTATTGTATCCATAAAACATACACAAGTTCATATAAAAACAATATTCAGATGATAAAAATACATACGAAAGCAGAATAAAAAATTAACTAGAAAGGTTGAAAGATAAAATTGAAAAATAAAAGTCCAGAAAAAGATAACAAAGAAAATGCAAAGAGAAATTACCAAATAAATAGTAACATTTATATACAACAGAAAGGTGTTTTCTAACTGAAAGCCCCCTTTCCCACATCTCAATACTTAGCACAATAAATAAAACCCAGAAATGTGTATATATAATGATGACAGTTAAAGAAAATAAAAGTTTAAAAAGAAGATCTTAAAAGCTTTCAAAAATAAAACAAGTTATATACAGGGATCAGGAGTCTGAATGGCATTGGAGTTTTCAACAACACTGAAGTTAGAAGACAGTATAACAATATATTCAAAATTCTGGGTTTTTCTTTTTCTTTCTTTTTCAATTTTCAACCTAGAATTTCATATTCAGCCAAAGTATCACTCTTAGTTTCTTACCATATCCATTCTTTTCTTCCTTTTAGTATCAGAGTCTCGCCAGGTATAGCTGAGCACATTCTTATCCAACTAAATATACTAGATTTTTCTGCTTCCCTTGTTAACTACTAATAGGTATGACTATATGACAAACTTTTGGCCAATGAGATATGGCCCAAAGTAATGTGGGCAGCTTCCAGTTTATGCCTTTACAACAAATCTGCATGCCCCCCAGGTTCCGTTCTCCTTCCCCTTTCTCAGTAGATGGAGTAAAAACACAGGGTGATAAGCCATCTTTGAGCATACAGATAAAGATAAACCACAGAGCAGTTCTTAATGTGTACATGAATCACCCAGGAATCTTGTTAAAATGGAGATTCTGATTCAGTAGGTCTGGGCTGGGCCTGAGATTCTGCATTTTTAACAAGCTCCCATATGTTGCTGCTGCTGTTTCCAGGAATCATACTTACAGTTCCAAGACCCAAGAGTAGAGAACGAATTAACAACAAGATAGAAGGCACCTGGGTCCCTGAAAAATCCACTCTACCTTCACTCAACTTTTGACGAGCTCAGTAATGAAAGAGAAATAAACACCTTTATTGCTTAACCCATCAATATACCATTAAAGAACAAAACAAAACCAAAAACTGATGATGGTATACTTGTCTAATAATATTTCTGCCAAAAAATTAGTGATTTATAACTTGCATTAAAATAAACATATGGAGGCGTGCCTGGGTGGCTCAGGCGGCTAAGTGTCTGCCTCTGGCTCAGGTCATGATCCTAGGACCCTGAGATGGAGCCTAGCATCGCATCTGGCTCTCTGCTCAGTGGGGAGCCTGCTTCTTCTCCTTCTACCTGATGCTCTGCCTATTTGTTCTTTCTCTCTCTCTCTCTCTCTCTCTCTCTCTCTCTCTCGCTCTCTGTGTCAAATAAACACATAAAATCTTAAAATAAAATAAACATATGGAATCTTGTCCAAGGAATATTCTTGTAACGCTTAAGATTAGACTACATCACAACTTAAATCTTCTAAAATAGGAAGTCTATTAATTAGTTTATATCCTCATGCCTAAATGGGAAATAATACAGCTTCAGTGCAGAAATTTTGGAATGTTACATCATTTGTTTGTCTACCACTCAGAAAGAACTAATACCTTGGCACGTTCACCTCCAGTCTGAATTTCTGTTTGGCCTTCTATATATGTGTTCATTTAAACACTTTCTATGTTTTTTTATTTTCCAAAATTTCAACAAACAAATATTACATCTGATATGAAAAAAACAGAAAAGAAGACAGAGCAAGAGAGGAGAGAGAGAGAGGCAAACCAGGAAACAGACTTAAATATAGAGAACAAACTGCAGATTACTAAAGGGGAGGTGGGCAGGGGGATGGGGATTAAGGAGGGCACTTGTGATGAGCACTGGGTGTTGTATATAAGTGATGAATCACTAAATTCTACACCTGAAACTAATATTATGCTATATGGTAATTGGAATTTAAACAAAAATTTGAAAAAAAAGTTAAAATTAAAAAGTTTAAAATTCCCACAAAGAAAAAAAAAGAATTGTTATTTTCTTTTAAAGCCCAAACAAATACCAATATGCTCAATGAATAAAAATATATTACAATACATATATCTTGATATAATGAGATATCAACTCATATGAGTGCTAACTAATCAGTGAAAAGAAGCAAAAAAAAAAAAAAAAAAGCGGGGCGCGGGGAGGATTTAAAGTAACCTTCAAGAAATCTCATCTGGACCTGGGAGAGGAGAAAAGGTTTATATAGAGTGCATACGTTCAGTATTCACAATCCAATTATACTTTTAATATTCAGCATAAGGTCTTCCTCTACTACAAGTCAGATGAGCCTTCTCTTTGCTTCTGTTAACATCCAGAGGATACTACAATCACATTAATATCACTCTATTACAACTACTTATCTGTCTCCCAACCCCTACTTTTACCCTGATGAATTCTCAGCTCTGAGCAGTTAAGTGCCTTATACAACAGGCAATTTATAAATGCTTGATAAACCCATAATAAATGAAAGAAAAACAAGGAGTATTTCTGAAAACTGGGAACTAGTAAAATTTGCATAAATCAGATAATAATTTTTAAAGCCATTTTAATTAACACATTTTATTTTTTGATTTTTTAAAAGATTTTATTTGAGAGAGAGAGAGAGAGGGAGAGAAACGGCTGGGGGAGGGGCAGAGGGAAAGGGAGAAGCAGACTCCCCACTGAGCAGGAAGCCAGATGCGGGGGCTGGATCCCAGGACGAGGACCTGAGCCAAAAGGCAGATGCTTAACCAACTAAACCACCTAGGCGCTCCTTAATTAACATATCTTAATACATGGTTATGCTAAAGTTATTTCTAGAAGAAAGCTCAAGGTAAGAATTAGCATCATCCTGGGTCTGGTTTCCCTAATTTTGTTACATATGAGAAATCATGTTTAATAAAATATTTGTACTACAACTGGTATATACTAACATCAAAGACTACAACACATGATTTTAATATCAATTATTTGTGAGTTCCAATCTAAATGTAATACAGCACTCAAGAAAATCTAATAGATTTTACAAAAGCATTGGTAGATTAGACTATGGTAGGATGATCTTAGAAACAAAACCAAGAAGAATTAGAAGAACTTTTGACAAATCATTAAAATTAGGAAGCAAATTTAAAGATTGCTGGAATCAAAGTCCACATACAAAAACCAACTGTATTCCTATATGCTAGCAACAAATAGAAAATAAAATTAAAAAATACAATTTACAATAGGATAAAAAAAAAAGTCCAATGCCTAGGTATAAACCTAACAAAAGATGTGTAAGAAATCACAGCGACATATCATCTTACATCAGTCACAATGGCTAGTATCAAAAAGACAAGAAATAACAAGTGTTGGTAAGAATGTGCAGAAAAGGCAACTCTCATGCACTGTATATGTATACATAGTGGAATATTACTCAGCCATCCAAATGCTGAGATCTTCTTTTGCAACAACACGTAGAGGGTATTATGCTAATTGAACTATGTCAGAGAGAGAGAAAGGCAAATACCACATGACTTCATTTATATGTGGAATCTAAAAAACAAGACGTGAACAAATAAAGTGGAAACAGAGAACAAATGGTGGTTGCCACAGGGGAGGTGGGTGGAGGGATGGGCAAAATAAAGGGGATTAAGAGGTAAAATAGTCACAGAGCTGAAAAGTACAGCATAAGGAATATAGTCAATAATATTGTAATAACATGATGACAGACACTGACTACACTTACCATGATAAGCACTGAGTAAGGTACAGAATTGTCAAATCAATAGATTGTACACTTAAAAATAAGTGTACATCAATTATATTTCAATAAAAAATTTTTTAGTTGAATTAAATTAAAAAATTTTTTAAAAGATGTATAAGAATGTATGAAAAACAGAGAAATTAAAGACCTACATAAATGGAGGGTACACTATGTTCATGGATTGGAAGGTTCAGTGTCATGAAAATGTTATTTTCCCCCAAGCTGATGTATAGATTCAAAGCAATCACAATTAAAACTCCAGTAGGGTTTGTGGTGTGTGTGCATGCTTGGTAGAAATTGATAAGCTAATTCTAAAATGTGTAAAGAAATAAAAAGGAGCTTGAATAGCCAAGATCATCTTATAACACAAATTGGAAGACTTATATTATCTGATTTATTACACTTATTATAAAGACTTACTATAAAGTTCCAGTAATTATGACTGTGTAAAATAAATCGTGATCCTACTATCTAACACACAAAAATCAACCTTGAATGAACTATAAATCTAAATGCTAAAAAAAGCAGCCTTGTGGTAGGCAACAATTTCTTAAACAAAGTGTGGCTCACCAAAAAATTAATTAATTAATTAAACTGTGTTAAAATTATTTTCTTTTAATCAAAAGACATTGTTATGAAGGTAAAAATGCAAGTCACAGAATGACAGAAACCTTCTGTAATACATGTATATTCGACAAAGCACAGAATTCCTACAAATCAATAAAGATACACAATCCAGTAGAAAAGGAGTACAAAGATCTGAACAATATCTCACAGAAGAAGATATTTAAATAGCCATCAGTCATACGAAAGGATACTCACTTTCACTAGTTATCAGTGAAAGAAAACTAAAATCACATTGAGGAATCATTATAGACCACCAGTGCCTTAAAGACTTAATTTACAGAGAGCTAACACCAAGTTCCCAGGGGAGTCACTTTGAGCTACTTACTATCATACATAGACCATGGGACCTGTAGAGTTGCCAGTGCCTCCAACTCACTATTCCATATCCTTCTGTATCAATTCAGTCGTCTGAGAGGCTCTGAATGAAGAGCCTCCAATGAAGGCTCCAAGGAGAAATAGGTGAAATGTTCACAGTTATGGAGTCATTCAAGATTACTATTAGCGCTATTTTTGTTACAGATTTAATGAATATTTGAGAGTTTAAGGCCTAAACCACCATTTATAAAAATCAACCCTAAGTAATCTCATTGAAAGATTTACATTTAACTAACAAATCGTCACACAGGATTTATAATGGTCATTAAAAATCATGCTTTCAAAAAATTTAATTATTTGAAAATTTTTAAACCTAACGAAAAATTGAAGGGACAGTTTAATAAACACCTATAGATTTAAGTTAAACATTTTGGGCAAGAATAATTCAAAGATTATTTTTTTAACCTTCTAGTTGCATCACAACAGATAGTGATGGGCTTTCTCACTATTTGTGATGCTAAGATTGATCATTTTGTTAAGCTGGTGACTGCCAGATCTCTCCATATGTAAAGGTATATTTTCTTCTTTGCATTTAGTAAATTATTCATGAGATGATACTTGGAGGTGAAAGGAATATTCTATATTCTAACAAACTTTCACCAAATGACTTTAGAATCCATAGATGATTCTTGCCTGAAATCAATTATTATACTGGAAGTCTCAAAATGCTTTTTTCTGATTCTATCATTCCTTCTACATTTATTAATTGGCATTCTTCTGTAAAGAACTCCCTCTCCCTCTCCTTTTTTACCACCAATAGGGATTCATGGATTCTTTATTTGACATATTATAATATTATTCTTTTTGATGCTCAAATTGCCCCAAATTTGTCCAGTAAAAACCTCTTCAAGTCTGCTCCTATTCCTTTTGAAATAAGTTGACATCTTTGAAAACAAAACATCACTAGCAAACAAAATTTGAGGCCTAAATAATTAAATAAGACAAACAATGTTAGACAATTCAATAAGACTGCCCCACACAGCTTACTGTTTTTCCAAGAGTTACTCCATCTTTCCATTAATGGCACCCCCACCAACTCAATTATTCAAGCCAAAAACCTCAGAATAATTCTCAGCCCTCCCTTTCCCTCACCACTAGTTGGAGAAGGAAATAGGGTAGTTGGAGGAATGGAGCACTATTACCTTTCAGTTCATGCTCTTCCATGTATTACGTATATACTGTTTATACTCTTTCTATGACCACATCATTATTTAAAATTTTTTTTTAAAATTGTTTAAAAAATGTAAAATGTAGTGCAACTGGGTGGCACAGTCAGTTAAGCATCTGACTCTTCACTTCGGCTCAGGCTGTGATCTCAGGGTCCTGAGCCTGCGCCCCATGTTGGGCTCCACACTCAGCATGGAGTCTGCTTAAAAGTCTGTCCCTTCTTCTTCCCTCTGCCCTCTAGAGCGCACCTGAGTGCCCTCTACTACGCACTCAGGTGTGCTCTATCTCTCTCTCTAATCAATCAATCAATCAGTCAATCTTTTTAGAAAAATGTATGCGTGATGCTCATCAACTTTGAAAGGCAAACCATCCATCTCCAGGTTTCGGCAAAACTTACTGTACTTTTTCTAGATCTAGCCCATTTGGTCCGATGTTCTCTAACTGATAATGGTTCCTCATATTTTATTATAAAATCTCAGAGCTGGTAGGACCATACAAGTTATCTAGTCCAAACATCCAACCAATACTTGAGTTTCCTATATAATAACTCTATCAACTTGTCATTTAGGATATGCTGAAACCCTGTGTATAAAGAAAGAAGTCTCTGGCTCCTATCTCATGTCTGGACAACTCTGTCTGTTACAAAATTACTCCTTATATTATGGTGCCAAAGTATGTCTTCTTTAGTTTCAGTTATCAGTCACGGTTCCACATCTTGGGTCACAAAGAAGTTTTGTTAGTCTTCCACATATTTAAAGTAGCACCCATATGGGAAGGTATGCTTATACCCCTTGATCATTAGAAGACTGAGAACAAAACCTCAAGTTCCATTTAGTAACTAATTATAGATCTATCATTCATGAATACACCTAAACTTTTCTAGAAATTCATTATGGTTTTGGCAGCAAAATAAAGTATTACAGAGCTTCTATCCAATTGTCCTATTTCAAGATTGGAAAAGGAAGAAAAAAGAACTCGTAAGCCTGAGATTTAGAAATGAGGTCATATTCAACTTACTTAAGAGTCACAGTTTTCTATACTTTAAATCCATCCCTTTAAATAAGCTGAAAGATCCAAACCCTCTTAGTTTATATAACACCCTTCACCCAATCATTCTACTTGCCTTTCTCCAAACCTGTTCTAATTTGTCTTCCTACAAAGTGATAACACTTGTAAAAAGTAAAAAGGTACTATGATTTTGTACAATAGTAGGATTACATTTTTTGCTTTGTTTTTAATACATGGTCTAAGTGATAACAGTGAATACCTGCTTCATCTGCCCAACTCCCACCCCCACACATGTGTTTTCTAGAGATACTCTTCCCCTACAATTTTCTGGAACCCATTCAAATGCTTATAATAAGAACAAACATATCTATACACCCAGATCCTATTCAATAGGCACAGTTTACGAGCCAAGCTTGAACACCTGCACTGCGCCAGCGCAACAACAGTGTGTCTCAATATATGAAACGGGTCATCTGGCCATTTGCAATCAATGAGTATTTACAGTACTTATTTACTCTATACTAGCAAATAGGCAAGTCTCTTATAGCATGAGTTTTTTATAACATAATGTGGCTGTAACACTACCAATTAATTAGGGGAAAAAATCAGTACATAAAGGCATCGTTATTGCAATGCAAAATGGAATCAGCATAAAGTAAGTGGGAAAAATAACAGTTGCACGCAAACAACAGGCATGCATAGATGCATTGTTTGAGTGTATGGGCCTTCTTCTATAATAGAATTGTTCTGTTTACCCAAACATTATTTTATTCTTTAGTTTACCACTGCCAGAAGTAAACAAAAGAACGCATGGTCAAGAACAAAGGCCATAGGGGTATCTAAGAACCTTCTAAGTGAGTGGACTAAATGGTAAAGAAGTAAAGACATGGCTTGTTTCTATTAAGTTTAGTCAACAGATGTAGTACTTTTAGAGTACAGCTATAAAATACACACACACACACACACACACACACACATCATAGAAAGTCAACAGAAACCCTGCAGCCCCCTCTCCTCAATGAAACAGCTGTTTTTATAAGAGATTTTTTATAAAAAAACATTTCTCAGGAACACAACCATGACATTATAGCAGAAGCACTATAAGTTACTATCTACAAACAGACATTTAGGAAAATCATCTACTCATAAACATCTCAATTTCTTCTTGACAAACATGAATTACCATAATTGGGCACTGGAGAAATAGAGAATCACGAATGACTGAACAAGTGAGATTAGTTTAATAAATATATTAAAGTACATGAAACTTACATGGCCTTACAAGAGCTTGAAAACTTCATTTACATGCTTTATCTTACCGTATTATACAAAAGATCTCTGTGGGATGAATTCATTTTACAGATGAGAAATCTGAAGTGCACCAACAGATTAAATTGCTCAAGCTCATAAAGCTAGTATATTGCATATAAGATACCAATCTCATATCTAAAAATGTTATGAGAATAAAAATTAATAAAAGGTCTTACCTAGCAGAGAAAAACTAGTAACATTACCATTTAAAACCAAAAGTAAGACAAAAATACCCCACCCCCAACATTGCCATTATTAAAAAGTTAATAGCCAATGCAATAACATCAGATTTTCTAAAGTTGAAGTACTAGAAAAAATAAAACTAAAAATGTAAGAGGAAAGAGTCACAAATGCAGTAAGAACATTTAGCTAGACATGAACAGAAAGTTTATGGCACCATAAACTTAGGTTAATGGGGATTCACTGAACTACCTTTACTTTGGGTATGTTTTTAAAATTCCATAACAAATAGTTAATGAAAAATTGTTAGTATATCACAAATATTGCATGAGACAAGTATCAGTCTTTAATAAGACTATTAAAATCAACAAAATACCTAGTAATAAACAATATGTAAGATCTATATGAATAAGACTACAAGACTTATCAAGATTCTAAGATAAAATCTGAACAAATAAAAAAAACATAACCATACTGTTCAATATGGGAAATAATCAACACACTTAACACAATTTAAATCCAAGTCAAAAAATATTTTTTAGAACTTGAATTGTTGATTTTATATTTTAAATTTATTTATTCAGAGAGACAGTGTATGCATGTGCAAACCTGAGGGGGAGGGGCAGAGGGAGGGAGAGAATCTCAAGGAGAATCTCCCCACTGAGCACAGAGCCCTATATAGGCCTCATGTGGCTTGATCTCATGACCCTGAGATTAACCTGAGCCGAAACCAGGAGTTGGATGCTTAACCAACTGAGCCACCCAGGAGCCTCTTGAATTGTTGATTTTAAAGTTTACTTGGAATAAATGGACAAAAACAACTATAATTTTTTTAAAGAGTAATGAAAGGGTATCTTACCAGCTATTATAATCTATGACTTAAAATAGAGGAGTAACACAAGACTAGATCAATGAAGTAGCAGAGAAACACAAGTATGCATGGAAACCTAGGGGAATGATAAAGGTGGCATTTCAAATCAATTGTGAAAGAATCATTCAACAGTATTAAAAGGACTAGAAAATTTACAGTTAGAACCCTACACAACATGTTATAACATAAACTTAAGATTAAATACAAATTTAACTGCGAAAAATTTTTAAGACCCTAAAAGTGTTAGAAAATGTAGGAAAAAATGTATATAATGGAGAAAAGTCAGAAGCAATAAGACAATGATAAATTTTATTACACATTACAAATGTAAAAATAGACAAAAAATTAGACATATTTGCAATATGAATAAAAAGACTTGATATCCCATTAAACAAAACACTTTATAAAAAAATTTTTAAAGAAGAATATTATAGGAAAACAGGCAAAATATGGGCAATTCACAAGACACTAAATAATGAATTAAAAAGCTGTAAATTTAAATATTAATGAAACAAATATAAATAAAACCATGATTCCATAGGTTTCCTATCAAATTTGCAAAGATTAAAAGAAAATTATTTTCTAAATTAAACAATAAAGATACTGATCAAGGGTGCCTAGGTGGCTCAGCAGTTGAGCATCTGCCTTCGGCCCGGGTCATGATCCCAGGTTCCTGGAATCGAGCCCCGCATCAGGCTCCCCGCTCAGTGGGGAGCCTACTTCTCCCCCTCCCTCTGCCCCTGGCCCTGACTGTGCTCTCTCACTCTTGCTCTGTGCTCTCTCTCTCTCTCAAATAAATAAATAAAATCTTAAAAAAAAACAAACAGATACTGATCAAGAAAGTGGCAAACATTACTCCTGTTCATTATGTATGAAATTACAAATAAACTCAAACTTTCTTGGAGAAAATCTGGCCTTATATATCAAAAACCTAAAAACTGATCCAGCAAAGCCACTTCTAGAAATTTTTCCTACAGATAAAACCACGGATGTCTACAAAGATGTAGCAACAAAATTTCAATTGCAAAGAAAAACTGGGATGTAAAAATTAAATGTAAAATAAAAAAAACCAACACACAATACAATAAACACACATTAAAACTTAACAGAAAAAAAAAAACCTGAAAGATGGTAACATGGAATATACACAATCAATTGTTGAGGGAATGAAGCAGGCTTTAAAATAATAGGCACAGTATAATCTGATTTTAAAACATGTCTAGAAAAAAGTCTGGGTGGCCAAAGTAAGGTGAATTCTATTTTCTTCTTAGAATTTATCTGTATTTTCAACTGATACCCCATTACTCCCATAATTTTAAAAGCATTAAGTTCTTTCTTTAAGTGATAGCTGACAGGAGAAAAGTAAAGGAAAACAACATAGGCAGATGAACTCTGAAAACACATTTAGTACAGAAGCCAATACATGCATACATACATAATACATTTAGGATGATTTTCATCCACCATGATTAAAATGCATGTTTGGTGAATAAAAAGTGAATCAGTCACCTAGAAAGAAAACTTAGTAACCTAGAGCCATTCACACACCGATATGTCTAAGTTATTCCAATCTATTAGAAAAGTAAAAGATAAGACCAAACGCAGTCATAGTTCAAACTTTATGAGCCACAGAATAGTCTAAACAATCTTGAAGAAGAAGAAGGCTGGAGAGAACTCATACTCCTGATTTTAAAACTTACTACAAAGCTACAGTAATCAAAACAGTCTGATAATGACATAAAGATAAACATATACACCAAAAGAATAAAGTGTCCAGAAATAAACTCTTGCATATATGGTCAAATGATTCTTGATAAGGGTGCTAAGACCACTCAACGGAGGAAAAGATCTTTTCAACAATTGGTTGAAAAGTGAATATCTGCTTTCCAACCAGGGCCCGGCAGGCTGGCTCCAGCGAAGAAGGGCCCTTCTGCCATCAACAAGGTAGTGACCAGAGAATACACCATCAACATTCACAAGCGTATTCATGGAGTTTCAAGAAGCGGTCCCCTCGGGCACTCAAAAGAGATCCGGAAATTTGCCATGAAGGAGATGGGAACTCCAGATGTACGCATCGACACCAGGCTCAACAAAGCCATCTGGGCCAAAGGAATAAGGAATGTTCCATACCGTATCCATGTGTGGTTGTCCAGAAAACGTAACAAGGATGAAGATTCACCAAACGAGCTCTAAACACTGGTTACCTATGTACCTGTCACCACTTTTAAAAATCTACAGACAATTAACGTGGACGAGAACTAATTGCTGATTGTCGAATAAAGGTATAAAACCGCAAAAAAAAAAAAAAAAGTGGATATCCACATGCAAAAGAATGAAGCTGGACCATTACTTAAAACCATATACAAAAATTACCCAAAAAAGATCCATGACCTCAATGTAAGATATAAAACTATAAAACTCTTAGAAGAAAACATAGGATGAAGGCTTCAAAACATTGGATTTAGCAATGATTTCTTGGATATAACACCAAAGGCACAGAAAACAAAACAAAACAAAATAGAAAATAGGCAAAATAGCTATTGGACTTCATAAAAAAATTTATAATTTGTGCATCAAAAGACAATATCCATAGAGTAAAAAGGCAGCCTGCAAAATGGCAGGAAATATTTACAACTCATATATAAGGAATTGATATGCAGAATATAGAGAGAACTCCTAAAACTCAACAACAAAAAATAAACCACCAATTCAAAAATGAGCAAAGGATCTGAATAAACATTTCTCTAAAGAATTTACACAATGTCCAATAAGAACATGAAAAGATGTTCAACATCAGGGAAATGCAAATCAAAACTACAAGATACAACCTGATACCCATTAGGATAGCTACTGTAAAAGCAAACAAGAATCAGAAAATAATATGTGTTGGCAAAGATGTGGAGAAACTGGACCCCAATGCACTGTTGATGGAAATGTAAAACAGTATAGCCACTAAGAAAAACAGTATGGCAATTCCTCGAAAAAATTAAAAATAAAATTACCATACAATCCAGCAATTCCACTTCTGGTTAAACATCCAAGAGAACTGAAAGGACGATCTTGAGGAAATATTTGTATACCCATGTTCACAGCAGCATTATTCACAGTAGCTAAAATGTGGAAGCTACCCAAGTGTTCATCAGTGGAGGAATGGATAAGCAAAATGTGGTCTATACATTCAATGGGGATATTAGTTAGCCTTAGAAAAGAAGTTTGGCTTATGCTAAAATATGGATGAATTTTAAGGATACTCTGCTAAGTGAAATAAGCCAGTTACAAAAAATAAATAGTGTATGATTCCACTTACATGAGGTACTTAAAGCAGTAAAATCACAGACTCAAAAAGTAGAATGGGGGTTTCCAGGGGCTGGGTTGGGAGAAGGGGGAGTTACTATTGACCAGATACAGAGTTTCTATTTTGCAAGATGAAAACAGTTCTGGAGATGGATGGTGGGGGGTAGAACAACAATAAGAATGTATTTAATATCAGTGAATTGTATACTTAAAAATGGTTAGGGCAGTAAATTTTATATGATGGGTATTTTACCACAATTTAAAAAAATAAAAATAAAACAAGAACAAAAAAATTGGAGCACTCACACTTCCCAATTTTGAAACGGACTTATAAAACTACAGTAATCAATATAGTGTCATACTGGCTTATGGACAAACATATAGATCAGTAAAATTAAACTGAGGATGTAGGAAAAAATCCTACCTTTAGGACCAACTGATTTTTAACAAGGTGCTCAGACAATTCTAAGATGCTGGGACAACTGGATACCCATAAGCAGCAAAAAACAAAGTTGGACCCCAACTCACACAATATTAAGAATTTATCACAGACCTAAATCTAGGGTTAAAATTATAAAACTCTTAGGAAAAAACAAAGGAGTAAGTCTTTGTGACCTTGGGTCGGACAGCAGTTTTTAGATACAACACCAAAAGCACAAGTGGCAAAAGGAAAAATAAATACACTGGATTGCATCAAAATTAAAAACTTCTGTGCTATAAAGAACACCAACAAGAAAGTAAAAAGACAACCCAGGGTGAGAAAAATATTTGCAAATCATGTATCTGATAAGGGTCTAGTGTCCAGAATTTAAAAAGAACCCCTACAACTCAATAATAAAAAGATAACACAATCCTAAAACGAGCAAAAATTTTATTATGTTTTCCCAAAAATATATACAAATAGTCAATAAGGAGATGTCAAGATGCTCAACATCATTGTCATTAGGGAAATGCAAATCAAAACCACAACGAAAAAAAAAAACACAATGAGATACCACTTAATACCCATAAGGATGGCTATATTAAAAAAAGAAAAAAAGAAAAATATGTGTTGGCAAGGATGTGGAGAAATTGGAACCCTAGTTCATTGCTGGTGGGAATGTAAAATGGTGCAGTCGCTGTGGAAATAGTTTGGCAGTTACTCAAAAATTAAGCAGAGTTACCCTATGATCCAGCAATTCCACGCCTAGGTATATACCTAAGAAACTGAAGGCAGGAACTCAAATAGCTGTACACCAATGTTCACAGCAGCATTATTCATAATAACCAAAAAGTGGTAACAACTCAAATATCCATCAAATGATAAATGACTAAACAAAATGTGATACATCCTAAATCATTGATGAACCTTGAAAACATTAAGTGAAAGAAGCCAGTCACAAAAGACCACATACTGTATGATTTCATTTAAATGAAATGTCCACCGTAGGCAAATCCAGGCGCAGAAAGTAGATTTGTGGTTGCTTGGGGCTAAGGATTGAAGGGAAAGGGGAATGACTGCTAATGGGTACAAGGTTTCTTTTAGGAGGGCCAAAAACATTCTAAAATTAGATTGCGGTGATAACTGCACAACCCTCTGAATACACTAAAAAAACAGTTAGCTGTACACTTTAAATAGGTAATTGTGTGGTAAGTGAATTTTATCTCAATAAAGCTATAAAAAACTTTTATGAGGAGCCTGGGTGGTTCAGTCCGTTTGTCTGACTCTTGATCTCAGTCAGGTCTTGGTGTCAGGGTTGTGGGTTCAAACCCCACATTGGGCTCCATGCTGGGCATGGAGACTACTTAAAAAAAAATTTATGAACTATAAATTTATAACTTCTTGGAAGACATTACTAATATTTTCTCCATGAAGACAAATGGGATTTAATTTCCCTACTTAGTACACTGCAACTAAATCAAAAGTACTTTTAAACACTTTTAAAATAAATAACTAGAGGCAAATGTTATCTTACATTCCAAATGTTCTAGGATAATTATAGTACAGAATTTCACTAAGGCAAAATGTAATTGTACCACATTCTGATCTGAGAACCAGCAAGCAAACTTACACTCAGTGAGTCCAGTTACACAAAGTGCAATAGAAATACAGCAAAGACTCTGAATGATCAAAGTCAAAATAATAAAGTTTAAAAGTGTTATACTTAGTTTTTGATTGCATTGAAAATTTCAAGTACTTAAAGAACATCAGGCTGAATCACCTTTTAGAATTGAATGGTCCAATCCAAAAAAACAAAAAACCAGAAGAGAAACATATGAAGTATGAGAAGTATGTGCTACTTTAATAGATTTCCTTTTTTTTTCCCCTTACGCACTTCCAAGTCTAGCTCATGTCACAAGCCTAAAGAGGATGTGCAGAGGTCAGCTAGTCTTGGCTAAAATAGGATAACAGTAACTTTCAACTTCAGGATATCTGGTTTAAATTTTCAAGTAGAGCTGGACTCATTCGTACTAAGATTTTAAGATAAGAAGATAGGGGTGCCTGGATGACTCAGTCAGTTAGGCATCTGCCTTCGGTTCAGGTCATGGTCCCAGGGTCCTGGGATCAAGCCCCGCATTGGGCTCCCTGCTCAGCATGGAGTCTGCTTCTCCCTCTGCTTCTGCCGCTCCCCGTTTGTGCACACGCTCTCTCTCTGTCAGATAAATAAAATATTTTTTTAAAAAAGATAAGATAAAACGTTTGTGCATTTCTTCAACTTTGTATCTCTCTATACAGAGTAAATACCTTCCCAACTTCTGTCCAGCGGAAATTATGTCTGTGAAGAAAGAATTATTTTTAAAAGTACTTAAAACTTTTTATAAAAGTCCCTTCAAAATTAAAATGCATCAAAATTATCTTATAGACAATCACCTGCCTGCTTATCTACCATGAAAAATTACCTCTGCTGAACACACAAAGTCAAGCAATTCCACTGACAGCAAACGAGCTCCAGTTTCCCAGTCTATGGAGGCAAGCCCAGAGGTCACCTGAGACAGGTGACAAAGCACAAGACCAAAACCAAAATCAGTACAAAACAGAAAAAGCAAATTGGGACTTCATCAAGATAAAAAGTTTTTGCACAGCAAAGAAAACAGTCAACAAAACCCAAAGACAACCCACAGAATGGGAGAAGATACCTGCAAATTTCTTATCAAACAAAGGGCTATTCTCCAAAATTTATAAAAAACTTATCAAACTCAACACCCAAAGAACAAATAACCCAGTCAAGAAATGGGCAGAAGACAAGAACATTCCTCCAAAGAAGACAAATGGCCAAAGACACATAAAAAAATGCTCAACACCACTCATCATCAGGGAAATACAAATCAAAACAACAAGATACCACCTCACACCACTCAGAATGGTTAAATTAACAAGACAGGAAACAACAAATGTTGGTGGGGATATGGAGAAAGGGGAACCGTCTTACACTGCTGGTGGGTATGCAAGTTGGTACAGCCACTCTGGAAAACAGTATGGAGGTTCCTCAAAAAATTAAAAATAGAGCTACCCTTCAACCCAGCAACTGCACTACTAGGTATTTACCCAAAAGATACGTAGTAATCTGAAGGGGCACCTGCACCCCATTGTTTATAGCAGCAATGTCCACAATAGCCAAACTATGGAAAGAGTCCAGATGTCAACTGACAGACGAATGGATAAAGAAGATGTACACACACACTGGAATATTACGCAGCCAACAGAAATGATGAATACTTACCATTTACATTGATGTGGATGGAACTGGAGGGTATTTTGATAAGTGAAATAAGTCAATCAGAGAAAGACAATGTTATGATTTCACTCATGTGGAATTTAAGAAACAAAAACAGAGGAGGACAGAGAAAGGGAGGGAAAAATAAAACAAGATGTAATCAGAGAGGGAGACAAACCACAGAGACTCTTAACCATAGGAAACAAACTGAGGGTTGCTGGAGGGGAGGGAGGTGGGAGGATAGGGTAACATGATGGGTATTAAGGAGGGCATGTGATGTAATGAGCACTGGGTGTTACATGCAACTGATGAATCACTGAACTCTACCTCTGAAACTAATAATACACTATATGTTAATTAACTGAATTTAAGTAAAATTAAACTAAATTAAAAAAAAAAAAAACATAAAAAGCAAGCCAAAAAAGGAGAGAAAGGGAAAAGATTGGGTGAAGGTCAGTGCTGGGCAAAGAATGAAAGTATGACCAAAGCCAAGCAACAGGAAACAGAAGGGATGATGTAAGTGAAAGTAAGAGTCAGTGTTAAGCGGTTGGAGGTAGAACACATCTAGAGCGTTAGTTATTTGTAACAGGAACAAAGAGTACCGGCAGTATTAAGAGGGAATAGAGAAATCTGATGAAATGAACATAAAATAAGATGTAAACATAATAATGACTAACTTTAAACATCCACATGGCTCTTAAATTTTTCTATCCCAACAAGTAATCTAAAATACATAAGACTATGTGGGGAAAGAAAATTCAAAGCAAAAGTTCCAAAAGAATAATCTAAACAATTCCAACTTTACAATGTATTTAACCCCCATGATTCAAACATATCATTACTGTATCTATTCCCACTTCTTCCTTTCAGATGAGTTTTGCTTTTAGAGTTTTGATGTGAGTGTAATTGTGCAACCTTTTTAGAGGATATAACATTAGCCCACAGAAGAGCCTTGACCCAGGCCTATTAGGACTTAATCCTGAGAAACTGACCTGCACTTCGCCAGTCCTGCAGTAATGTACCAAAGTTGTTAACTTGTGCTTGGGCATAACGACCAGTTTCTAGGACCACTGAAAACCAAGAGGGGTAAATGTCCCTGTAGATAGACTAAGGGAGTTTCTCCTGCTGCATGAAAACTTTACTCTTCGCCAGTGGTATCAGCAAATATCTCTGTGGGGAATTTGGGGGACCTGGGAAGTTCTGCTCCCCTCTGAGACAATGCTGTGTGCAAAGATAGATGTAAAGGACATTTACTGCAGTGCTTTTAAGGAGCACAAAAAAGTGAAGGAACCTAAATGCCCTTCAACTGGACCAGTATATTACACTACATCCATAAAACAGGATGAGGAGCTGATGAAATGAATTGCATTGTTTATGCAGGTACAGATCACCAATATATATGAACTGAAAAAAACAAGGCACAGAATTATATATACATGATCATACAATTTGTGTTAAAGATAATGACATATAGACCTTTCTAATTAATTCTGACACATAACCCAGTAGCCATTAAAGAAATGAATGATAAATATGACTTCATAAAAATAAGAGTTGCACATGAAAAATAATAACACAAACAAAAGTCAAAAGATGTTTGTTCCCACAAACTGGAAAGCATACACAAGAAAGCTATCAGTGGACAGCTCTGGGAAGAGGACCTGAGTGGCTGGAGAAGATGGGGTGAGAACACTTCAGTTTACATTTCCTCAGTATATTTACATTTTTTCTTTGCGTGTATTGTCTGCTCAAAATGAATAAAATATTACAATAAATTTTAAAGTTTACCCATACAGATATATGCTTCTATATGCATATATACAAGGAGCTGCTGACAATGATTATTCTAAAGAGGGAGACCTAGATTTTCCCAGTTATCCTTACTTAGGTACTGTCTGAATTTTTTTATTATGAGGATATATGAATTTCATATCCCAATCTTATTTTATAATAAAAAGATAGTAGTTTAAGTATATAACCTTTGACCCTAAAATTCCACTTCAAGGACTTGCTACAGTTGGAGAACTGTAGACATATTTTCTAGGAGGTCCTGTGATAACTGTAATAGCTAAAATTTGGAGACTACTTCAAGTTTTTCCATCACTACAGAACTGGCTCACTAGGTACATATTTACATGCATACATACCTAATGCCAACAATAATTAAAACTGATTTAGAGCTATATTTACTGACAGGAAAAGATGAATAATATTCTTGAATGAAAAAAAAGGTAAGATCACACTACATTTCATTAATCTCTACTTAACATTCATAGTGTTATCTGTGAAGATGATAAAGAAAATAGAATTCGTCTCCTAATAGTAGAGTTACAGCTTTTAGTTTCTGTATACATTTCTGGACTATGAATTTTCTATAATGAACCTGTATCACTTTTAAAATCAGAGGAAAAAAAACTATTTTATTAAAAAAAAAAAAGAACAGGGGCGGCTGGGTTGCACAGCGGTTAAGTGTCTGCCTTCGGCTCAGGGCGTGATCCTGGCGTTATGGGATCGAGCCCCACATCAGGCTCTTCTGCTATGAGCCTGCTTCTTTCTCTCCCACTCCCCCTGCTTGTGTTCCCTCTCTCGCTGGCTGTCTCTATCTCTGTCGAATAAATAAATAAAATATTAAAAAATAAATAAATAAATAAATAAAAAGAAAAAAAAAAGAACAATCTTGAATAGCATGGAATGAACAAACAAACAAAGAAATAGCAAGCTAGTATCTACAGGTTTGGCTTCAATAATACAGCCAATGTGGAACGAAAGATGGCAGTAAAGTTTTTCATTGCTTGGCCCTGAATGGTAAGGCTACCCATAAAAGTACCACAAAACGTTTTGGATAAAACCTACAAAGTGAGTTATAATTTCAGCTCTAGGGCCCAAAAATCTTTCACTGAATTTTTCTTTTGTTTAGAACACATTACTTAACCCAAACACTTCATTATCTCCCTTGCCCTTTGTGTGGCATATGGAACGCCTACCACTCCTTCTGAAAACACTCTCTGATTACGATCTTACCTACAAGGTCCCGGTTTTTCTCCAAGTTGCTGTGTACAGCCAATAAGCTATACACTGCACAAATCCTGTTGCACAATGGGGTTGATCCTGAGTTTTCTCCTCCTTCTCAGGACTCAACTTACTGGCCTCCTGGATGGACATCTTTTTCTCTACATTCTATCCTCGGACCTCTTCTCACTCTACACTTTCCCTAGACATTTTCAAGATCTCTCAAAGATTCAAGTACCTGGTAACTCCCAAGTTTATCTCTATGCAGATCTCTCTCTTGAGCACTAGACTCATGTATCTGCCTAATGGATATTTCTTCTTAGATGTTTAACAGGTACACAAAATTCAATACATCAAAACTCAAACCTGCTCCTCTTCCTGTTTTGGCTATCTGTGTGAATGGTAATATCCTGCTGCTCACGTCAGAAACCTAGGCCTTCTCCTCGGTTCTTCTTACTTCTTCCTCTCTCACACTGAAGAAATTAACAAGTTTGATCAATTGTTCCTCATTCCCTTGGGCATTTCCTAATTCAAGCCTCCAGCATCTCTCACCTAGATTACTATTACATTCTCCTAAACCCAGTTCCCTGTACTTCTTCTGAATGTGTTGCCAAGCAATCCTTTTCAATGATTAATCTGAACTTGTTACTATCTGCTTAAAATCCTACAAATGGTCCCCATTGTCTTCAGAATAAAGTACGAAATCCATGACATGATTTCCAAGACCCCACTTACTTCTCCAACTTAATTTTTTTATACTTCTCACCTCACGTGTTACTACTCTCTAAGCTCTGGCACTGAAATTCTTTCAATTCCCTCACCATACTATCTTTCCTTCCTATCTCTATAAATGCTACTCAGTGGTGGCTCCAAAGGGTCCTGGAGAGAGCTTTAGCCTTCTCTCATACAACAGGATATAAAAGTTCCTGAAATCACTTCAAATAAATAATTCGAGTTAAAATTTGTTTACTACACACCATACAACCTCTACAATACTCTCTTTCAACCAGATAGAACCCCTTCCTTTATAAAGAATTTCCGGAACCAGCAGCCAGCACAGTAACTCCCCAACCCTCACTCACTCTTATGTACTGTCCATTCACTTGTGTGACTTCTAATTTTCTTGCAAGTCACAACTGAAATATCATCCTTGAACCCCCAAGAGCAAATCAGGTACCCCTATGGCAACCTATATATTTTCCCTACCACAGCCCTATCCCACTATGCTCTAATTACCTTTTTACTTGCCTGTATCCCTTAAAAGTCTGTAAGTTCCCTAAGGACTTAGACCTACTGACTGCTGAATCACCCATATCTGGCACAGAACCTGGCATATTACAAATACTCAGCAAACAGCCATGAAATAAATTAAAAACATGAAAAAAAATTTTACCAAAAACAAAACAAACAACTACAGCTAAAAAGAAACTATAATGAAATGTCAAATATTTAAATGATTTGATTTTACATTTAAAAGAATCTTCAATGTTAAGTCAGCATTACAAAACAAATTACAAGTATGCTTTACTATACGCTTGACATTTTTTTGGAAATTGTGTGTGAACTGAATTTTTTGCAAACTGAGTCACGTGATACACTAGTAGAGCTCATGTACTTAAAGGAATTCTTTCATAAAGTGAAAAAAACTCCAAATTTATTCTACATGAACTTAAATTTTCACAGTTGGCTCTCCTTAAAAGAGCCTTATAAAAATCATTTTTCAATACTTAACTCTGCTTTCCCCTGAAATATGACTTGTTTAATATAAAACATAACACCACTGGTGGACAAGTTTTAGTTTTTTTTAATCCCTTTAGTTCTCTGGACAACCTCTAAATCGAGGTGTCTAGAAACACATAGACTGGGCCTTGCATCATGATGTATAGAATTCCTCTCCTTAGGATGATTATTTGTTACAATTCATGAGCTACAATAAAGCTATAGATTTTAAAGAGCTGTAAAGGGAGAGGAGTAACTGAGTTACCTGGAGTAGTAGTAGCCTAAATAATTTTGTATTCACATAACAAAAGTAAACTTCAAATATCAAATAACCATGAAGTTTAAACAAAAATGTGAACTCTGGTTCCAAGACAAATTATATTTTCCTTAAATTTAGAAATATAGGTTTGATTCCCACTTAAACTGATTTATTTACAAGGTATATTTCAGAAAATACCTTTATTCTTTGTAGCAGTTCAATTTTTCAAATACCTGGGACTTATATTTGATTCAGCTGATTAACAAAGTTTGCCCTGCCTTTGGCGTTTGGTTTTCAATTCTGTTCCTGGTATCAAACTTTGCTTCTCTGGGTATTTCCAAAAGATGTCGCTTTTTTAGTCTCTACAATATGCTCAAGTTTTTAATTTCAGCAAATTTAAAAGGAAGACTTTCAAATATGAATTTCATGTACACTGAAAATAAAAAAATATTAAATACCTGTCAACATTTGGCAATGTGCCAGGAACTGAGGGGAACACAATTACTGCCTAGAGGAAATCTATAATATCTAACCCATAAACATTCACCAGAAAGACCCAAAGGACATATAAACATTAACCACATATACACTGAAGTAGTTATATAAAACATCTATGAAGGACTAAATACGTTGTGTGGAGTGATGAGTGAAGAGGGAATTACTGGAGTTGTATGTTAAGATAAAGTAGTTAGGATTTCTGAACCTAAATGTTAGAACCTACTTCAGTTGGGGGAGGGGGAGAACTTTCCAGTACAAGGTGCTGCCTGAGACAAAGGTCAGAATGGTAGTCTGATTTGATGGAGGAACAACTGTATTAATATGTATTTCAGAATCATTGCAATGGATGAGTGTGAACAATGTCGTGGGAATAAGACAGGCTAGTCAGGTCTCACAAAGGACAAGATCTTGGTCCCAAACCAAAGAAAAGGTAAAGCTACTCAAAAGTGTTCTCAGCTGCTTTGAAAAAGTTTGGTGGTTTCTCAAAAAGCTAAACATAGAGTTAACCATACCTGAGTATATGCCCAAGAGAACTGAAAACAAATATCCACACAACTCAAACATGAATATTATAGCAGCATTATTCATAATAAACAAAAAGCAGAAATAACACAAATGTCCACCAACTGATGAATGAATAAATAAAATGTGGTATATCCATACAATGCAATATTATTAAACCATAAAAGGGAATGAAATACTGATACACGCACGACATAGATGAACCTTAAAGACATTATGCTAAGTAAGAAACAAAAAAGGCCACACACCATATAATTCCATTTATATGAAATGTCCGGAATAGCCAAATCCATAGAGGAAGGAAGTACATTAGTGGTTGCCAGGAGCTGGGAAGACGAGTATGTGCAATGATGGCTAACTGAATGGGGTTTCTTTTTGGAGTAATAAAAATGTTCTGGAATTAGAAAGGGGTAATGAGTGCACAGCCTTGGGAACATACAAAAAGCAGTGGACTGCACACTTTAAAAGGGTGAATGTTATGGTATGTAATATATCTCAATTTTAAAAAGGGGTTCTCGGCATTTTTTCTGCCATAACACATCTGAAGGACATGATATAACTCCATCAGTAAGGCAGCTTACTATAGTAGGGACTAGTTTTGTGACTTTGATAACCATACTAAAGAATCTTGAGAATCATGACACTAACGGGACTTCAAGTATTAAGATCAAAATAACAGCTGAAGGTCACTTTTTAGTGACAACATCAAGAACTGCCTTGAAGTAACAAGAGATATCTAAAGACAAAAAATATCTTAGTAGTTTCTAAGAAACAAAGAGATGACCAAGGCCTACCTAAGCTGGTGTGAAGGAAAGGATTTACAAATTGTTCTGAAGGAAGAAAGGACAGTAGGATTTTCATTCTCTAGCAGCAGCTAAGAACAGAAAAAGAATTAAAAAAGAATAAAGAGACAATGAGGATTGGATTCAACAACAAAAGGCACTACAAGAGAGATGACACCAGCCATAGCGATAATATCTATTTATCAACACTGATTTAGTACATACAGTTCCCAACTTACATATGGGTCACATTTCAAACGTTTATAAATCATAATTCTGAACACATTTGCTAAGAGAAGTAATTTTTGGAAAGTAGGTAAGTTTGCAAATGGCCTAAGTAATTTATCATAATCTGTCATTATTTCTATTTTCCTAGCTGAAATCCAGGATGCTGGAAGCCATCTCCCCACCTCTGCCTCCCATCTCTTCACACATCAGATTCCAACAAGAGAAATTCTCCCTCCAATTTGTTGCCACCACCATCCTGCACCATAGAAAATTCTGGCTCCCTACTCCTCATGGAGGTGAGACCAAGGTAGAATCATCTGCTATCCAGAGCTGTAATCAAAATGGAGTTCTGCCATGGCAGCTGTACATATGAGAGATAAATTCTTAAGTCAGACAGCTGAATTTCAGAGGCTGCCCATACTCTGATTCAGCAACATTCTTGTGATGGAAATTGGCTATGAAGTAACAAAAACCTCATCATGTCCAGTGGATATAATGGACCATCTGTAGCGCATGTACATAATACAACACATACAGCAGGAACTCAAAGGCAAAAGGTATGGGGAGGTAACACGTGAGAAGAAAAAATTCAAACGCACAAAATTTGCTGGGGTCTGTAAGAGCACAATAAAAAAGCACCCCTCTTTATCCCAGTCCTCTTGAAACACCCTTTCAGATGAGATCTTCCCCATCTTTTAAGAGTCAGGCGAAATGTTTCCATCTTGGAGAGGCTTTCCTTAAAAACCCTAAACAGTTTGAACTTTCCATCTCTTTGTTCCAATATTAATTACTATAGTGCTTATTAAATTGCTACAGTTTATTTACATTGGTTTCCCCAGTAGATACCTCCTCAAATAATGGAATACTTTACTCTTCTTTGTATTCCCAATACCTTGGACAGTGCTTGGCACATAAAGGGGTCCAATAAATATTGTTTAATGAATGAATGACTGGATTTCTTCAAATGCTGAAAGAAACAGCAAAAGTAAAAATCAAATGAACAAATCCCAAATGAATGAATTTAATTTGCCAGTCCTGCTACTAAGAAAATGGAATTTAAGCATGAAACCTCAAAGTGGCCTAACCAGTGGATCTGAATGCACTGGGTATCTAAGGTAGATAAATTCAACAGTAAGGAGATACAAAGTGCATAGTAAATATTCTGCTTGTCTCTTAAAAAGTTATAAGGAATACTCCTTATTGGGCATGCAAAATCTCCAGCAACGGGTATACATTTTGTATTTGCATTTCTGACATCTAAAGAAATATTTAAATCAAACTGAACACAGATACAGAGTTCAGCAACATTCAGAAGAAAAACTATTCCTTCAGGGGAAATGAAGGGTTCCACCAAGTTCTGATCATAATTAAGGAATTAAAACTGAATTAAAGCTCCTATGCAGACTGAATCAGAAGAGTCCCTTGTGCTAGACACCAAATGAATGGTTCACAGGAGTGGGAGCAGACGCTAGCCGGTAAATCCCAACATCTGAAGAGATAAAGATGATGGAATGTTATAGCAGTATAAGACAGGTAAAGTAAATGTAAGTCTTTGGAAGCTAACCTTTTAGGCAGTTGGTGAGAACCCACATTAAAGCATGACACTCAGAAACATAAAAGTGTATCACTGTCTAAAGTAAAACATCTTAGTGGTTGTTTACCTCATCTTGCAAAAGTATTACATTTTATATTCATAATTTTTATTTTCTGAAATCATAATACTAGAAAAGACCTTAAAAATTATCAACTTCAAACCCTCTAATCTTACAAATAAAGAAACCAAGGTCTACAAAAGGCAAGTGACTTACCCAAGGTCATACTGATAGTCAGAGACAGAGTCTGAACTCAAACTCATTTTTCTAGTCTCCCCACCTTAAGAGTTTTTTCCCACTAGATGAAGAACTTTCTTATCCTAACAAGCCTTATTAGAGTTTGGCTCCCCCTCCACACATGTATGTATATGTGTGTGTATATTTGTAGACATACACATGTATGTGTGTATGTATAGATACACCCACGTATCTACATACACATTTGTTGCACTTGAAAAAACCAGGGCTGTTCAGAAATGTATTAAAAAAGTATACCAGTTAATTGAAAAGCCTAGTCCCATGACAAGGTATTCATGTTTTCTGAATGACCCACTAAAACACCAAATCTCCATGTCTAGGTTTATATTTATCTTAATATATTAATCATATGAAGTATAATGGTTAAGAGCATGGGCTCTGGAGTAAGAGACCTCTTTCTAATCCCCTAATTGCAGCTCTGACATTTAATTAGTTGTATAACCATGGACAAATTTAACCTTTCTAACAGTTTAACCTTTCTTACAGTTTTCTCACCTGTAAAACTGAAAAACAGAACTGACCTGATATGGTACTTGTGAGGATTAAATAGATGATGAATGTAAAGGGCTTTGCCAAGGACCTAGTTTTTACTCAATAATTTAGCTATTATCAATATTACTGCCTACTAATCTCTAGGTTGCCTACAAAAGTGCCCCAACAAAAGTTTTCTTTATATTCCTCACTCTCTCTCACACAAACACACACATAATCCCAGTTATATATTATTTGTCCTTCTGAACATAGAGTGCAGCAAACTATGAACACTGTACAAGAGAATTCCTTTTGCTTTTCTTTCTTAGAGATCAAACTCTTGTCTCAAATTGGTTTTTAAAATTCTAGAAATGTCCAGTCCCTATAATGAGAGTTTAGAATTTAAAAATACAAATTGTTTTCTGTCTTCTTACACTTTTCCATTCTTTCAAACAAAATGAGTTTGGCTGCCTAAATTCTGCAAAGAGGAAATGCAACTGACTCAGAAAGAAAATGAATCTCCTTGCTTCCTACTGAGTACCCTTTTGGTGTTCAGACACAAAGGATAATCTCTATCTCATTTATGGTGACAGTGAGAGCAAATTATTTCCAAGATTTATTGTGCATTTATGTTTTAACTCTATTAGAATCTGAAATTAACACAATTATAAAAGGTCCTTTTTCCATATATATAATCATGCTTAGAATAAAGTATTTCCTCCTTTCCCCCATTCCTTAAAATGCAGAGTTTATCATAAGTGTAGGATACTAGCAGGACAGTATTAATAATTCTTTAAGTCAAAGAAATGACCTTTTGAGCTGCTTTATTTCCTAAAACTTAATAATTTAAGAAGCTAACTCTTCTGGTCTAAATTCTTTTACTATGTATTCATGTTCTGTGATGCTTGCTGGACAAATGAAAGGATACAACATTTACATATGTTCATTTTAATAGTCAAATATGTCTAAACAAAACCTATTTTATTGTAAATCTCAGGATTCTCTTTGAAGGTGTTACTGTCTGGGTTCCTAGAGTACTCTGCAATTTCAGTTACAGAATGTATAATTTAATTTGAAAGTAAATCAATACTAGAAACAAATTATTTCATCATCATCTTTTTACAAAAGATTAAACAGCCACAAATTTTATTTTATCAGGACTAAAATGCATTAAATTACATTTCACTGACATAAGATCAAAAGAACCTCATAAATACAATGCTGTATTTTACCAGAGTGAGGTTATAAGAAGCCAAACCAAAATATTCCCTCTGGAAAACAAAAACTGTCTTAAGTAATTTTAAAACTCTCTTGACATTTGATCCCTTTTTATTTTTTTAAAGTTCATCCTATAAACAAAATCATTAAAGGTTGCTGGAAAACAAGCCCAAAGAATTATAAATAAAGTTATTTTTTTTCCAAAATACAATGCTACTTTTTAGCTATCACCAATGACTAAGAAATATTCACATACTATACATTTAGCCATTTTTAAATTGTATAATTCTTCTAAAATTATTCTTGGTCTAATTAAAACCTAACCATGAGATATAAAATGTGGTTATTTTGCCAATAAACAATATCATAGTTTTTAAATAAAATAAAAAATCAAAGTTAATAAATGTATGTGTTTTATTAGCTTAAATTGTTAATTTATGAAAATAGAACTGGCTTCTCTCAGAGAGATTAAAAATAATTTAAAGTAACTGGAATTTTATAAAGCAGATAAGAGACTAGTCAAATGTACTACTGTGTCTAATCTCATGGGATTGGGGATTTTCTGAATATGCCCCAAATTACATAATATTGGGGGAAAGGGAGATGGTTTAAGGCTTTTGAAAAATATTATATGAGAAGGATAATTTTTAAAATGTTAGAATTCTTCAATGAAAAATATAAACAACAGAGTCAACAGGAGGTATCTCCAGACGCTGATTTCTCAAATGTCACCAGATTAACCATTCCACTAAGAAGTACTTTTAAATACATGCAGCACACAGAGTATCAAGTTTTCAAATCCGCACCTTTTGCAGATATCTGTACTGCCTAACTGCTGCATATAAGCACTGAAATGCACATACCAAATTTATTAGAATCACTACCTTCCTCTAAGAGTCCCTTTTAAGTTATTTTAAAAGGATATCTCACTAAATCTAAGAAAAATGTTGAATAAATATACACTTCTTTTTCCAATATCCAGAATACTAAAGTATTTATAAATATGGCTCCCCCCAACTTACTTCAGCTTTATGAACAGTTTCATTTTTTTAGTGCTAATATAGTTCTGAACATACCCTCCTACCTAATTTGGAAAAAAAAAAAAAGCAATTATTTTAAACCTCGAACAGCAGCTAACAAATTAACAGTGATATTCAACTAAACCTACTTTGTTTACACTGAAATCTAAAGATTATATAATAAGATCTGACATTACCTTTCCAGCAATTTTCTATACTCTCAAAGGCAACAGAGACAACATATGTTTTTCCAAGAGGAAAACAAGGAGTTAATAAAATAGATTTCCCCCTCAACTAAGAATTGCCTTCTCTTTTGTCAATATTACAGACATTCATCTACTCACAAAGGAAAAACGAACACTTCACTTGCCTGTTTAAGAAACTAAATTGGGAGCATTACCAGTCATAGACTTAATTAAGTTATTTCTAGGGGAAAATATTTAAAGCAAAGAGACTATTTACAGTTCATTGCCAACTGCTAAATTTTGGGGGAACAGGCCTGAACAAGATAGTCCCTATTTGTCCCTTGCCTTTTTCCCCACCACCTACCCTGCACCAAACCCCCATTGTTCTATGTAAAACTCACAGGTTAATGATATCTAAATAGCAACTGCTACATTTATGTTACAGATTATCACTATGAAGAATTCTTCAGCATCACATTTACTTGCTGTTTTCTTTCCCCAAATAAAATCCAAATTTGGTAATAAATCAACCACAAACTGGTGGGGGAAAGGATCACAGCTTCCCTTCCAGACTGATGGATGTCACTCCAGAGGCGTGAGGAAATCCCCCAGAAGCTTACCATAATAAATCAAGCCCCCCCCCGAAAATCCTTTAAACTGACGTTTTACTACAATTTTTTAAAAATCTATAACCGAAACCCTTGAAAAGTATACAGCCCATGGAGTAGAAGCTCCTTTTCCCTATTAGCCACCAAAGTAGAACACAGAGGCAGTAACACGCAGGATTTCATGAGGGTTTGGATCCCTCGTACACCACTTCCTCCCCAAACCTGGCTGGCAGGGCCAGATGCTGGTGTCGAGGAAGTGGGAGACCCGCACTCCGGCGTCCCACTCTCCCTCCGGGCTACCTGCCTCGGCCTGCGGGAGTGCCGCCCAGCGCGGACACCGGCACAGACACAAACACTCACCCATCTTTCCTCTTGGCTTTGTAGACGTGACCATAAGTGCCTCGGCCAACTTTGCAGCCCTCGTATTCAAACAGGTCCTCGACCCGCTCCCGCTCGCTGCTCAGCTTCACTTTAAAGTCATAGTCCATTGTCACAGCCTCCGGGGCCGGGGAGCTGGGTCGGGGGGCCGGGGGATAGGGGTGGGGACCGGGGAAGCACCGGCAGCCGCAGCCCCCGGGAACCCGCCCGCTCTACACCCGGCGGCCGCAGCACCAGCCCGACTGATGCGGCAAGAGGAGGAGGAGGCCCCGCGAGAGCGCCGGGGACATCCAGGGGGACGGCGGGGCAGAGGCCGGCCGGGAGGGTGGGCGGACGGGGAGGTTCCCCCGGGCGAAGGAGAGCAGAGGGACGAGGGCTGGGGGTGGGGAGCGGCGTCTCTGCCCTTGTCCCCGCGGGCTCCCGGTGAGCCGGCTCTCCTACTCTCTCCTGCCGCGCGTTCTGCTCCCGCTGCGGGGAGCGGCGGGGTGGCCGCGGCGGGCTCTCCTCCTCTTACACTCGCACTCACGCCTCACCCTCTCTCACACACACACACACTCACACTCACTCACTCACTCTCTCTCCCATACACTCAAACAGAAAGGCAGCGCCGCACAACAGCCGGTACCTCCTCAGAGAGAGGAGGGAGGGAGGGGACTCGCGGAACACGGCCACGGCTGTCGCAAAAACGTCGCGAAGGCTCCGGGTTGCCTCCGGGCCTCCCTGCAGCCTGCTCCGCGGCGCGAGTCCCGCCTCGCCGGGGCCCGCACCTCGAAGACCCGGTGAAGGAAGCAGGGTAGCCACTGCCCAAAGCGGCCGCCAGACGCACCACGTGGATTGTCCCGACAGCGGCCAGGCGCCCAGACTACAATGCCCAGAATGCACAGGCCACCGTCGTTGCCGCCCCTTCTATGACTCCACCCTACATAGTGGTAATACGGGAGCGTTGCATGCTGGGATCAGTAGTCCAAGGTGAGATTAGTTTCAATAGCTTGGAGGAAAAAAATTTTTTTATTCTGCACTATCGCTAGAGTGTGATTTAGGCCATAAACTTAACCAGAGATATTTACGCGCGAGGGAGGCTAGTTTGCATTAGAATCACATTTTGTGCCACTTCCGAACTCCAGATGTTAAAGGACATTATCATTACCGAAAAAGGTCTATGTATTTGTAAACACTTCACAGACTATACTTCGTGTATTCTTGTCGTTCACTATCTGATAAGGGCTGCATAATGACACCAACATATTGACACATATTACAAACATGAGTGAAAGTAAGACTCTGGATTTCAGCTCAGGTCATGATCTCAGGGTCATGAGATCGAGCCCCAGGTTGGGCTGTGCACTGGGTGTGGAGCCTGTTTAAGATTCTCTCTCCCTCTCCCCTCCGCCCTCTTAAAAATTTATAGTTTTAAGATGTACAATGTGATGTGTGTCTATGTCTGTATACAGCTTGACTTAATTAGTCAAGCTAATTAACAGTATTCTTACTATCAGTAATCCTGGGACAGGAAAGGAAGTCAGCCTTGGACTAGGGCAGAGAAAGACCTGCTTCCCTCTCCGAAGCTAGGGTAAAAGTTTGGGATCTGAACTCCAGGTTGGGAGAACATGGTGGTTTGAGGTAAGCAGACCCCTGAACTTCTCCTGGTTCTTACAACTGACTATGACCCCCCTCTTTTTTTTTTTTTTTTTTTTTAACCAGGAGCTCCTACTCCAGCCCTGGCACCCTTATACTTTATTTGTAACTCATGTAGAAACATCACAGCTGCTTTGTATTTTAGTCATTTCTTTTATGTACTTTAAAAAATGTCCTTTAATGAACACCTTAATGACTGAGTCTCTGACTTACTCATCTCTGTAGCTCTTAAAGTGCCCAGAACATAGTTTGCATAATTATATTTGATTAGAATGTGTTGAATTGGATTGATTTCTATAAAAGTTGAAATGGACCTTAAGGGGGGGAGGGGAACAGTCATTTTAAAACATTTAACATCTTACCTCTGTCTTGCCTCTGAATGTGTATTTTTGCAGCATGCGAAAGAATTTGGTGCTATATATCACATGATGTATTGATGTAAAAGTCCAAGTGGGTCTTCTCAGTGTTGATCACTTCTCATCTCTATAACTTTTGTTTTCTTGCTCAATACTAGAGTGTGCTTTAAGCAGAAAGTATCTAACCTTCCATTGTGCAGGTGGAATGTTCGTCATCTTCATCATCAAAAAGCACATATTAAACATCTCCATTTGAGTAGTATTATACACAAGAAAGAACGAGTTAGGTCATTCAACACTCTAGCCTTTTAAATTTTTTCAAGAAAATACTAATGCAAAATTTCTCAATTAACTCTATATGCATCTAGAATATAATTTAAAACTTGGAAACAACCAGAACCAAAAAACACTTTCAAAAATAACTCTCTTTCTCCCCTTCATCATGTGAATGTCATTTGTTCTTATAGACTCATTTTCACATGACTGGAAAGATGACCACTAGCAGTTGCTGAATTTGGCATCAGACACCCATCATTAAAGAGTTGACTCTGTTTCTCAACTCCAGTTCTAAAACTCACAGGAAGGGCTCTGATCCAGCTAGGTCAGGGACCCATTACTGGACCCATGAAGTGTGCCCACGGGGGCAGGGTCATATTAGAATATGAGAGCTCCTTCATTCAGAGGGATGAGGAAGATAGGGTAGGGAGCTCATAGAAGAGAGAAAGCTCTAAGTACCATGAAGGCTATGAAACAAAGCAATGTGATGGAAAATGAGCCCAGAGGAGATGCTTAAGTGAGACCTGAATGACGAGGAGAAAAGCCTGCTAAGGTGAGAGATCAGGGTAATCCACGTAGGAGGGTGGTGTACAGCAAGTGCAAAGGCTTTAAGCTGGCAAAGGAGTCTTGTGTGATAGGAGTGTCATGAGTAAAGGGGGAGGTTGTGTGAGATGAATACAAAGAGGTAGGCAGGGACCAGATTATATAGGGCCTTTTGGACCATAGTAAGGGGCCTGGATTTTATTCTTAGGGCAATAGGAAGTCATTGGAAGATTGTAAGCAAGGGAGCCTCCAGATGTGATCTATACTTTAAAAAGAATATCCTGGCTGCAATGTTAACAATGGATGGCAGGAGACAAAATTGAAAGAGAGATTGACAGACAGACGGACAAGTAGGTATGGGACTTGCTGCTCAGTTGGATGGGAAGAAAAGGAAGGTGGTGCCACTTACTGAGATGGGAACGACTTTGAGAGAAACAAGTTTAGGTCAAAGCAAGATACAAGACCAGCCCAGATTCAAAGAGGGGCAAGTATACTCCACTTCCAGGTAATAGGAAGTGTAAAATACTGTGCCTATGTTTTTCCTTTCTTTCATGAATACATATGAATCTGTGGATCTGGTGAAGGTTGAACCAGTTCCTTTTCAAATGGCTTTGGTTTTCTTTAGAAGGTACAAGAAAAGTTGGCCTCTGTGAGTGAAGAGGCAGGAGTGGAAGGAGAAAGCAGTGAGCTCTTTTCATGTCTGAAAAGACTACAGGTTTAAAACACGCTTTGGGCAGAATGAAAGAGGTAGCTGGCAGGATATCATCATGGGACTTCTAGCCAGTGTCGCAGGTCCATTTGCAGGTGCAGCCATGCTTTTCTATCAATATCCATCTGCCCTGTTGTGAGATTTTCATCACCAGCACTCAGCAGCCCAGGTGGAGGCCTGGCAAAGACAGATGTTAGATTCATCCAGGGTTAGAGCCTTGCCAGCTGGGTTTAATGAAAAGAAGATGAGGCGACAGAGGTCAGAATTATTGGCAATAGAGTAGTTAAAATGACAGACCATGACATTTAAGCTGGGGTAGGAGGAAAATGAGAACAGGATCCCTTTTATAGCATAACGGTAGCTTGAAATTTTTTAACTTCATTTTTTGTAGGATAATTAAAAATAATTACCCTCATTCCTGGCTTCTTTAATATCTATATATGGTAGCAAGATCCCATCAAACACATACTAAGTAAAACAGACAGCTGAAGAAATAATATAAATAACAGGTTAAAAATGATTTCTTCTTTTCTTAGCTAATAGATTCCCATTACAGACACTGATACAGGCATCCCAAACTGAAAATGTCTCATATTAGTGGACGATGAATTCTGCTCTTGTGTTCTATAAGTCTTAAGAAAAATTTACCTCTTTAAATTGATCAACAATATTACAACCTTGCCCTTTTTTCTTCTATTGGATGCCTTTTTTCTTGGAATAAGCATAGTACTTTCTGCTTTTAAGTTCAGAATATATTTTGCTACACAACAGGGTAGCAAGTAATCTATAGGAACACAGATGAGTTTTGTGTTCAGTTTTTCAAGGCTTATGATATTATTCTGATTTCTTATTCCAATATGCTTCACTCCCTAGCTAGCTGGACTGTTACTCAGGCCCACTCGCCAGAAAAGCCAAGTTTTTTCTGGCTGTTTCCTGTACAAACATGGCTCTCCTGTGAGCCACATAGCTCCCTTTCTCACACATAAACATGGTTAGGTCACCTCTCCAACCACCTGATACTTGATACCCGAGGCTATTTGTTTCCATGCAACTTCACGCTCAGAACCTCTGGAACTTTTTCTCCTTTAGTAGCGCTTCCCCCTACCAGCTAAGGTCAAATTCCATCAGATATTGTCCTTCTTGCTCTAAAACTCTACATCCTGTTTAAATTTTAAAATGTTGTTTTATTTACATCATTCTTGTGCTCAAAAATCTGCAGGGACCCTGTGTGACCTTTCATTGCTGACAGCATGAAGTTCAAACTCCTTCATCTAATGTTCCAGGCTCTGTATTTACTTTTGCCTGACTTAGGAAAATGCTTTAAGGCAGCTTGCAATAGAAATGTTAGAGTGAGATTAAAATAATTAGCCCCGCATAGCCAAAATTTCCACAATCTGAGCTCTTCTGTATCTCTAATGTAGCTCCTAGCCAGTTTCTCATAAGCTGTTTCCTAGCCAATTTAGAACAGTGGTCCTCAGCCTTAGGTGTCCATTGGAAATACCTGGGGAATCATCCCGGCAATTCTGATGTAATTGATCTGGGCTACAGCTGGGCATTGGGACTTTTAAAGCTCCCTGGTGATTCTAATGGTCATTCAGTGTTGAAAACCACCACATTAGAACAGGTTTATTGATTCTCCCTAAAACATTCATCATTCCACTCCTTTCCTCATCAACACCCCCCACTTTTTTTTTCACTTGTCTGCACCCCACCCACCTTTGAGATCCAACTCAGGTACTACTAGCATCTTTCCTTGTCACCCAAAGCCAATATCCTCATAGCCAGTACCTTGTTTACACTTATTTGGCATTTAGCACATACTTCTTATACCTTTGTGTATTTATCCTGTGTCTTCGGAAGAATTCTAATGTGTAGAGGGACAGGGACTGTTTTTTATCCCCATAATGTGACACAATGCCTTTAATGCTATATACCATTGTGTGTCTGATGGGAGGTATTGATGATGATGACGATGATGATGATGATGATGATGATGATGATGTTGTTGTTGTTGTAGCAGATGCCAAGTCAAGCAGATGACCCTATCCTTTCAGAGCACTGACTTGGCACTACATCATGGGGCTACCCCTAGGCTACTGGAACTCACTTTACTTTTCACATGCAAAGCTAAGTACCTGGGAATTAAGCCACCCCCACCTTAACTTAATAACTCTAGGTACAAGTATAAATACTCTCGCTCTCATAGTCTCTGACTGGGACAATGCTGGGGTGATCTACATTATCTCCGGTGTCTTCTATGAATTTAGATCAAAGTCGACATAGCATCCCTTACTTAAGCTCCTTTCGTTCCCAGTTCCACTCCCCTATTCTCTTACTGGTTTTTCCAGGGAACACTTCCTAAATAAAGTATTTTTACTTGAATCCTTGTCTAAGTTTTTGCCTTTCTGCGGGGAGGAGGGATAGCTCACCATAGACAGACAATTATATGATAATAGAAATAGCAGCTATTATTTATTGAATATTTTCTATGTGCAAGGCATGAAGTCACTTAATCCACAGAATTAAGTAGGTCCTACGGTTATCCTCATTTTACAGTTTGGGACATAGAGTCATGTAGAGATTAAGTAATTGGCCCAAGGTTGCAGATGTAAAAGAAGGAACTGAAGAAAAGAGATGAATAAACTTACAGGGCAAAGACAATAAGGGAATCAAATCAGATTTTAAAAAATTTAATTTTAACCAATTTACCAGTTAAGCTTTGTGGGCTAGTTAGAAACTAAACCACTGGGTATACTCTTTTTTTTTTTTTAATGAAATGAGTTCTGAGTTCTAATAAACAATTTATAAATTTTCAAATGCAATCAGTTTTTAGATTGGAAACTTCATTTCTGAGACATCTGGGTGACTCAGTTAAGTGTCTGCCTTTGGCTCAGGTCATGATCCCAGGGTCCTGGGATCGAGCCCTGCATCAGCCTCCCTGTTCAGTGGGGAGTCGGTCCCCCTGCCCCTCCACCCCACTCATGCTGTCTCTCTTGCTCACTCTCTCTCAAATAAATAAATAAAATCTTAAAAAAAAGAAACTTAATTTCTTTTTTTTTATTATATTATGTTAGTCACCCTACAGTACATCTCTAGTAGAAACTTAATTTCTAAGTGACTGTCAGAATATCCCCTTCTTCTCCCCACTTCTCTCCCTACAATACTTTATAGTATGCACATCTGATCACAGAAAGTAAAACCCATATTTGGACAATTAATAATTTAGATCCACTACAGAATAGATGTGTATTTTTGGACTAGGCTGGGAATTACCATGCATGTTTTCTCAAGAATATGCATTCTGAATCATAAACAATGCTTATTGAAATGAATTTCCAGAACTTCCAGATTTAAGTTCTTGTCTCCTATTCTCCTCATTCCCAGCCCAATTCATTGTGGTTCTTTCCAGATATGACGTCCTTCATATTTTAAAGATTTATTTATTTTAGAGAGAAGGGGAGGTGCAGAGGGAGCAAGAGAATTTTGAGCAGAAACCCTGCTGAGCTCAGAGCCTGACACAGGGCTCGATCTCACAGCCCTGAGAACATGACCTGCGCCAGAATCAAGAGTCCAATGCTCAACCGACTGAGCCACCCAGTTGCTCCCTTTATATTTTAAAAAGACAGTTCTAAACAGGGCATGTGTGGACTATTTCTTACACAGGAGTCATTGCCCCTCCCGTCCACCCTCTGCTCCATCCTCACTCCATTATTCCTCTGACAATATTTACTGAGCTCCTATTGTATGCTGTGCCCTTCTGGCTGCTATGAAAACAGCTGGTATGGTGTCTGGAACCTGGTGGGTACTCATAAATGTTTATTTCCTTTCCCACTGACATTGACCTTCTTATGAACTTGTCCATCCCTGTTCTCTTGCCTCTTCCAGTAAAATAGATATGCTTCAACCTTCCACTCTTTTGCTGAAGCTGTCTTTTCATAAGTCTGAGTAGGATTTGGTAACTTTTAACCTCTTCTGGGGATATTTGTGACCACAGGAATGGAAAGTTTGCTTAGGTCAACTTTATTTATAAATGTGATTTAATATTGTTAAATGTCAGTTTGCATCATAAATAGGGAAGAAATTGCACTTATCTCTCTACTTTTTTCAATCATTCATTCATTTATTCAGTATTATTGTATGGCTTCCACAGATACTGAGGTAGACCCTGGAAATATCGAGATGAGTAGGACCAGAAGCCTGCCCCATGCACATCATAGTCTAGTTCAGTGCTTCTCAATCCTTATTGCACATTAGAATAATCTAAGAGCTTTTAAAAAAATCACTGATGCCCAGATCCAATCCTAGACTAATTAAATCTGAATGTTTTGGCAATCAGACCCACATACCGAAATTTTTAATAGCTCTTTAGAGGATTCTTATTTTAACCAGAATTGAGAACCACTGGGCTAGTGGATGTTAGGGGATTTAGGGTAGAGCTATAAATATACCCTAACCACCTGGAAAGTTAAATGTATGTATGTGTGATATGAGATATGTATGTTATATATGTATGTATACATGTGTATATATATGTTATATATGTATGTTATATATGTATAGGTATATGTTATATACCTATATCTATCCTTACCTACCCTTACCTACCCCTCCCCTCACCCTAAGGCATATTAAGACCCTCAGAGAGAGGAGTACCATAGGTGTTTTGGAAAATGCTTCTGTTTTCTCTTCTCAAACAAGTGGGAAGACAATTATGTGATAAGTGAAAGACACCAGTTACTTGGGTTACTATAAGATCACATAGAAGGAAAATATAATCAAGGTCAAAGAGTCAGTGAATCTTCTTCAGAAGTGGGATGTCAGAGCTTATGAGGTCTAAAAGAGTCAGCCCGGCAGAGAGAGGTAGGATTGATTTTCCCCAATAAAAGAACAAAGCTAGGCTAGACATTAGCCCATCTTTGCTCAACTTTTCTCACTTTCCCATCTTTCTTCCCTCACTAGTGAAAGGTTTTTCCGGAAGAATACTCCATCAATAAGTCACTGGCTCCTGCTCTGTTTCTAGGGAATCCAACCTAAGATAGTTGATAGCTGGAGGAATCCCAGGAAGCAAGGATGACCTTTTGGAGCCTCATCATCTGCTAAGGGACTATCCACAAAGCCCTTAGTGGAGTTTTGACAGTCCTGGCACATGAAACAGTGCAGCAGCTAAGGTTGTCCCCTGTGGGGAGTTGGTGTGTATTGCAGGTGGAAGAGAATGCCCTGGCTGGTTGTCTGGCATTTGAGAGGTATGGAGGAAGTAGTTATTATAAGGGCTGTGGAATTGGATGGCTACTGCTGGGCACCATTGATGTACTGAGGAAAGAAAATGGCAGGCTCAAGTCATTTAATCATGAATGGAAAGTGAAACACGAGAGTCAGAGGGCATTCCTGACAACAAGTCCAGGTCTAACTTGCGGGAGCAGCAGACCTGCAGGGAAGGCTCAATGCTCAGTCAAGGCAGATCTGCTCTGAGAGGGAGGGAGTGGGACCCTGAGGTATACAGATCTCATTGCTGGGTAGACACAGCATGTGAACCCCCACCATCCTGAATTAATGGGCCTGCAGAAGTGGTCCTCGCCCCTTGCTAGGAAGGTCCTATCTCCTACCTTCCTTCCCTTGGTGTGCAGGAATCTCAGATGAGGGCAAGGATTTTCCACCGCCCACTTCTGGATATCAGACCAAAAACTTGGGGTCACATTTTACCGTGATTCAATTAGGGATGTGGTTTTCGTGCTATAAGCAGAGAGGAGTTATAAGCCAAAGAGTAATTGGACCTAAACAACTTTTCATCAGCAACAACAGGGAGAAAATGCCTAGGAGGGGACCAAAATTGTACTGGAGCAAGGCAGGTAGACCAAAAAGCTGGAGAAAAGAGAATTTGTCAGTACGGGGGCATTTCCCCGTGATATAGGATTTAATTCCTTGGAAAGCACCTTGTTTCTGTTATGCTGTTGAATGGCTCTTAGAAACTTGGAAGAAACAGTGGCTTAACGTTAAATGCAGTAGAAATGCCAGAATTGCCATGACAGGCTGTAGAGGAAGAGATCAAAAGACTCAGAGATGTGGGCATGTGTCTCAGTCAGCTCAGGCTGCTATAGCAAAATACCATAGACTAGGCGGCTTATAAACAACAGATATTTACTTCTTACAGTTCTGGAGGCTGGAAGTCTGAGATCAGGGTGCCAGCATAGTCAGGTTCTACTGAGGATCCTCTTGTGGGTTGCAGAATGCTGACTTCTTGTATCTACATACAGCAGAAAGATGAAAAACTAGCTCTCTACCCTTTTCTTATCGGGCACTAATCCCATTCATGAGGGCTCTACCCCGTGACCTAACCATCTTCCAAAGGCCCCATGTCCTAATACTCCCACAAGGAGCGGGGTTGATTTCAACATATGAATTTTGGGGGAACATGAATAGACTGTAACACCATAATAGAATGGATCTACTATAGAAGATCAGAAAGCCCACAAGCTGATTATTTTTCTCAAGAGGCTCCAGGGAAAACTAAGGCAATAAGAAATTCACAGGTAAAAGGGCTACCAGCATCATCGAGAGACCGTTCTCTGTAGGCTGAGGCTGATAATAAGAGATGGTGTTACAGAACTGGGCTTCCTGGTAGCAAAAGGTATTAGAGAATTCCAGAACAGCAGAGGCCAGGTGACAGCACTTAGCCATCAGAAGCACGTAAACATTAGAACCACTTAATGACTACAATGGGTAGCCAAGTCAGAATGTCAGCAAGGGGCCTGACATTTGAGGATCCATGAAGAGAACTCCACAGAGTGCTTGTAGGAGCAAGAGAGATGGGCAGTCAGGAAGAATAATGCTAAAAGTATATAAATAGAATATGACCCTTAATTAATAATGGGCTGGCAGAAGGTTGAGGTCAGGCACCTCAATGGAAAGTCATGATCTCATGCAATTTCCAAACTGGAGTCGTTTCTTAGACTGAGAACAAACCAGCTGAAAGGGAAGTTGCATTCTTATAAGGAAGGACCAACAGAGAGTCAGGTTAATAACTGGAGTTCTGGCCATGGTCCATCTAAAGCGGGTCCACTGAGTCCATGGCCTCCGTTATTTCCCTGGTTCCCAAATGTATCATCAGAATTAGAATGCTTAGCTGTTGTCAGAATTCTCACATTGGTTCCTTGAGCTACTATGGGAGGAAACTCCAAGGAGTAGTCCCTAAAACCACCCCTTTTCCACCAAGATGGTGAATAAAAAACTGTACTGCAGGCCAGGGTTGATGGCAGAGGTTAGTACCATCCACAAAGACTTTAAAAATGAAGATATGTTGCTCCTTGTCATAGCCTTATTTAATTTGTGAATCTGACCTCTGCAAAAACTTAATGGATCATGACACAGGACAGTGGAGTACCACAAACTTATCTAAGTATTGGCCCCACTGCTGCTGTTTTTTTTTTTTAATATATCTTTACTAGAGTCTATTAATACAACCTTAGTACACGTATTCAACTATTAATCTGTAGATGTGCTCTTTTCTGTATTCACCAGGAAGAAGGATCAGAGGCAGTTGGCACCCACGTGGCATGAACACAGTAGACCCTCGCCCCAGGGCAATGTTAATTATCCTGCTTTCTGTCATAATAAAGTTCAAAGGGACCCAGACAACTGGGACATCCAGAAGAACATTGCATTGATCTGCTCCGTTGATGATACCATGTTAATTAGAACTTAGAAGCAAGAAACGGAAGTAGTCTGCATGCCTTGGTAATATATATTTGCAACAGAAGGTGGGAGATAAAGCCGACAAAGAGTCAGGGGCTTGCCACATTAGTGAAGGTTTTAGGGGTCTGGTGGTCTGGGCATGCCTGAACATCTCTAAAGTATAGGGCAAGTTATTGGGTGTGCATTCTTACTGCTAGGAAAACAGCAGAATGCTCAGAGGTCTCTTTGGGTTTGGGAGGCAGCATATTCATTGCACTTGGGAATATATTTGTGAAGTGACTTAAAAGGTTTCTATCTTTTAGTAAGGCCCAGGACAATAAAGGGTTCTATAGTAGGTACATTCTGTGGCACAAGCAGCCCTCCCCCTGGGGCCATTTGAGCCAGCAGATCCCATGATGCTAGAGATATCTGTTGTTGAGAAAAATGCTGTTTGGTGCTTCTGGCAAGCCCTAATAGGCGAGTCACAGCACAAGCCCGGGGGTTCTGGACCTGGGCCATGCCATCTGTAGCATAGAACTCTTCAGCATTTGAAAAGCAACTCCTGTCAAGCTACTGGGCCCTGGCAGAGACTAAGCACCTAACATGGGACACCAAGTGACCATGGGACACCAAGTGATCCTAAGCTGGGTTCTTACTGGGTCAGAGGGTGGCTGGATGGTTGTGGGAGCAATGTGCTATAAAGCCATTTCATACATCTGGGATTAGGCTCAAGCAAGTCGAGAGCACAAGTGAGCTGCGTAACAGGTGGCTGAGACCCCCATGTCACCTACCACCGTTGTACCAATGCTTCTCCCTCAATCCATAACCGTGCCCTCAGGGCTGGAAGAGGGGGTGTCCCTGTGACCAGCTGACACAGAAGGAAAACCTAAGCTTGGTTCATGGATGGGTCACCTTTGTATTTCTACAAGCTGAAAATATCTGCTGTGATTTAGCCCTACTCAGGGGTGGTTCTGAAAGAGAGTGGTGAGGGGAAATCTTCCCAGTTGGCAGAACTTCAGGCAGTGCATTTAGTCCAACTTTGTTCGGAAACAGAAGTGGCCAGGGTAAGGGTGAACTCTACAGTGACAAATGTTAGCTCAGCTTATTGGTCAGGAGTTGGAAGAAGAAAGATTGCGGAAGGTTGGAGAAGAGACAGATGGTTAAATCTATGGGAGGGCACAGGATGTGAAGATTTTTACAGCGCATTATGCCCACTAGAGAGTGTCCACTGCAGAAGAGGCACTACCCAACCATGCAGATAGGATGAGTAGGCCAGCAGATGTCCGTCAACCTACGTCAGTGGCCACCCAAGTTCTCACACAGCAGGCTTATGGATGGAACAGCCATGGTGGTGGAGATGGAGGGATGCATGGACCCAACAACTTGTACTCTCTCTCCAAGGCCAGCATAACTACTGCTGCTACTGAGCGTCTGACCTGTCAGCAGCAGAGACCAATGCTGAGCTTTTAAGGAGGCCAAACAGCTGCTGGGTGGCAAGTTGATTACATCAGGCCCTCCTGATGTAGAGTAATATTTCATCCTGACTGGGTTTGACATGTAGTCCAAGTATGGGTCTGCTTTTTCTGCCCACAGCACTTCATCCAGCACCACTATCCAAGGACTCTGACATGGAATCTCACATAATACAGCCTCAGATCAAAGTCTGATACTCTGGTGTGGGATCTCACATAACGCTGCCTATGACCCAGGGGCTCACTTTACAGCAAGAGGGTGTGGTGGCGGGCACTCGACCAGAGGCTCCACTGGTCATAACACCACACACCACACTGCGAGGGCTGTCAGACTGATGGAGTGGAGCTGTGGCTGGTGAAGGCACAGCTGAGGCTCCAGGTTTGAAATGAGCCTTTGTGAGGTTGGAGCATTAACCTTCAGGATGCAGTATACTTCCTAAAGCAATGGCCGTAATACGGGTCGGTGTCCCTAGTAGGTAAAATATACGGGTCCAGAGATCAAGGGGTAAAAGTAAGAGTGGCCTGCTTGCCATCGCTCCCAGTGATCCATTTGGAGACTTTGGGTTTCCTGTCTGCAACTTCAGGCCCTGCTAGCCTGGAGATCAGACCTGGGATTCTTCCTCCTGCAAAAGTTCCACAAAACTTAAAGCTATGGCTGCTCTCTGGTCACTTGGAGCTTCTAATGCCAGAAGACTGACAAATCATCAGGAATTGGGCCTACTGCTACATAATGGAGACAGAGAGGAATGTGCTTAAGGCACTCGGGAGGTCCACTGGGGACATTTCTGGGTATTCCCATGTCTGGTTGTAACTATAAAAAGATAAAAGTACAGCAACCGCAGCCTGATAAGAACATGATAACCAGGGTATGAAACCCCTTAGGGAGCAGTGCATGGGTTAATCCATCAGTCAAGCCACCTATACTAACAGAAGTGATAGATAAGTGGAGGGGATTCTCGAAAGGGTGGTGGAGGAGGGAGATAATGACTATCAGTTGTGGCCTTGAGATCAACTGCAGCAGTAGGGACTGTAGTTTGTCCCATTACCCTTCTCTTATAAAATTCCCCAGAAATTGTGACCAATAAGAATTTGGGAAAAACTGTGCTTGGATGGAGTAACTTAATGTGAAAAGCAAGTGATCTATGAATTACAAAGGGTGGACTAGAGTGAATTCTGTGTGCTCTGCCCAACTCTACTTTATAAGCTATTTCATCTGTATTTCAGCTGCTCTGAATGTTGGATAACAATTCAGGTTGCCACCTTCCCTAGAGAATTGTCCTTCTGCCCCTGCAAATCTCATCCAATGGCACGGGGACACACACACACACACACACACACACACACAAAAGGGTCTTCTTGGATAACACTTGCTGATGATTTTGTGGGATCAGCTGAGGTTCATTCTTATTTCTTTGTCTTCTTGGCCAGTCCTGCTTCCTTCACTTGCCTTCTCCAGAGAGCACTTCCCTAATAAATCACTTGAACAAGAGTCCTTGTCTCAGGCTCTGTTTCCAAAGAATCTGACACAATCTCTGGCCTAACTGGATAGGTGAAATTGATGAGACTAGTTTTGTATACTTTGGATTTCCTTGCTCAACCTCCATTCTTTCCTTCTAGTCTGCCATCTTGTACAAAGGCTGGAACACTAAAAGTGACCTCACCCAGACTTTTCTACAACGACAGTTCTAATACAAATTAGATTCTGCCAGTTAAAATGTGTTCACCAAGATGTGGAAAATGGAGCCAAAGCAGAGGCCGTATTTCTATCCACTTGGGGCTATTTCTCTGTGCCCGAGGTTATAGAGAGGAGAGGATTTTCTGCAGCAGGATTCAGCAACCAGTTACCAGCTTTGATGGTGTTAAGAGACAACTGATGGCTGTGGTGGCAGAGGTTTTGGATGTTGGCTTCCAGATCACTGTACTGCAGCAGCTGATGCTGTACCTTCTTGACTCAGGACTTCCAGGGGCAACCTGAGAGGTGGTAGCTCTCTTTGGTCGGTTCTGTAAGAGATGCTCCTTCCATAAGTACTTCAAGTGTTGGATTTAGTGCCTTCCTGAATCCTTAAATAATAAGGTTAAAATTGATCGTAAAAATTCGTATGATGAACCTGAGTATCTCTTAGCTGTTCCCACACTGTCTAGAAACTCAGCAAAATTTCAACTGAAATTTAGATGTCTAAATCAACTATTCACTTTTGCATTTTAAATTTTAATTAAGGCTGCTATTGTAAGAAGCCAAAAGCATTTAAACATTTTAAGAACACAAAACACCAAATATACAGAGGATCTTTTTAATGTCATAGTTTAAATTCTTAACACCTTTTTATTCTTTTTAAGATTTTATTTATTTGTCAGAGAGAGAGAGAGAGCACAAGCAGGGAGAGCAGCAGTCAGAAGGAGAAGCAGCCTTCCTGCTGAGCAAGGAACCCCATGGGACTCTAACCCAGGACCCTGGGATCATGACCTCAGGTAAAGGCAGAGGCTTAACCAACTGAGCCACCCAGGCATCCCTACACCTTTTTATTCTTAATTGTAAAGAGTCCTGGAGTTAAAATATGTATGCATTCCAGTAAACTCAGATTCATTTGAACAGCGATTTTGGCAGGTTATGAGCTCTGGAATACAGATGTCGAGAATGATGTGTGTCTCTGTCCCAATTACCACATCTCATCTCCCTTTATAGTCACTTTGTCTTGGGCTATAAAAACTGAAGCAAGGTGTTGGATTCAAGTTACGTACATTATCCATTTACTCACAAAAATCTGCAGCTTCTGCAGCTTCCCACCAGCTAAACCACTTGATTAGATTTTACATTTTTTGACTCTTAGGATATATCCATGTCTTTCAGTTTAACATTTAAAGGTATTTGCACTTGATGGACTAGTACACTCTTTAAAAAACTCATGTAGACATTTCAAAGGATTTCTGCTTGGATTTTGGATATCTCACCTGTGGCTTTCTCTGACTTACACTCACAATTTCTGAGGTCATTGTACTAACATGCATTAATCCTGTTTGCAGAAAGTTTGCATTTTTCTCTGCTCACCCATGCAGTAAGCGGAGGACAGTGTGCCAGGAGCTGTGCTAAATTCTGGGACTATAAAAATGAATAAAATCATTTCTTCAAATTTATGGATTTTAGACTCTCAGGCGGAGGAGATCTATAAATTAACAGAAAATCATTGTGAGTTACTTGCTTAGTGACTGTCTTTTTCCATTGAAAAGGAGGGCAAGAGGGGCGCCTGGGTGGCACAGCGGTTAAGCGTCTGCCTTCGGCTCAGGGCGTGATCCCGGAGTTATGGGATCGAGTCCCACATCAGGCTCCTCCGCTATGAGCCTGCTTCTTCCTCTCCCACTCCCCCTGCTTGTGTTCCCTCTCTCGCTGACTGTCTCTATCTCTGTTGAATAAATAAATAAAATCTTAAAAAAAAAAAAGAAAAGGAGGGCAAGGACCTTGTTTGTCTTATCCTCTGATGTTATCACTAGCACCTAATACATATGGCACCCCATATTTGTCAAGTAAATGAATATATGCTAAAGTAGAGTCATACAGAGTGAGCTATGGGAGCCCCAAAGAGACATCTGCCTAGTTTTATGTGTGAATATTGGGCTGGAGGGTGGAGCGAGGGTGTCCCTTCTGAGGTATCAAAAAAAGTTCTTTGAAGATGAGGAATGAGCTGGGTCTTGGAAGATAAAGGAATTTAGGTAAAAGTGGGCTTGGAGGTTGCTTAGGAGTTCCCATATGATTGTTGAGGAACACTTCAAGTAGTTGAAGAAGAGATCAGTCTATAGAGGTATGCAGCAGAGATATCCCAAAGGACCTTGTAGACTGCATTACTTACATATTTCCATTTTAGTATCTGCAACAATGATTTTTTTAACTTGTCCAACTAGCCCTACTAAAGCTAAGGTTGTCCGTGCTTAAGACTGCATCTTCTACCCAGGCGCTCAGCGTAATGGTGGAGATAGACTAGCTAGCTCCTCAAAAGTTAAGGCAGGAATGACTGAATGAATGAATGAACGAACGAACCAACGGGGAACGAACGAACAAGGGAACGAACGAATGACGAATAATAGCCGCGTGAGCACTGTGCAATGATTAAGCCTTCTGGATGGTAGGGCTGTTAGGAAAGGAGCCTACACCAGGTTGGGCAGGGTCCTACGCAAGGGCTTAATTAATGGTGAAATGAGTTTGCTTAAGTGTCACATCTCAGCAATAAAACTAGAGACAAGAAAGCGGGGAGTTTCCAAGTGCATTCCTAGCAGGAAAGTGAAGAAACACAAATAAAAGCACTTTAGAATGATTGGGATTTGTAGTTTCCAGGTGCCTGTAGCAATAAAGGGAAGAGCCTGGCTCCTTAGTTACGTGGTACCCGGGCAGTAAAGAGATAGGAACAGGCTGCACTCCGTAGCCAGGCTCGTCAAACAGGCCACAACAAAGCCCGGAGTAGGTGCTACTACTTCCCACGGGTGGAAAGCAGGCTGTGTCCCTGAAGCTATGCAGCTGCAGGATGCCTGAGCGGCCCGGTACTGGGCACGCCAGGAGGAGGCCCTGGGACTACCAGCTCTGGCCGCGAGCACTGACGCGACGGAACGCGGAACGCCAGCATCCTGGATCCCGCCGGACGCAATTTTCAGTCGCACCGGCGAGCGCCCAGCGGGCGGTGCTGCGTCTCCACACATCCGAGAAGGGACCTGACAGTGGGGGAAAGAAGGGTTGGGGCCTTCGTCCCTCCTCTGGAGCCGCCCCGCCAGCTGGACGACCTTAAACTGCAGCACGGGCTTCCGGCTTCTCCCTTCAGGAAACGATTAGAGGGCGCAACGGCCCCGGAGGCTAACCCCTCTCGTCGTGGGTCACAGCCTCCCAGGACCCCCAGAGGAGCGCCACCCACCGCAGACTCTCCTTCTGGCTGTAGGAGGACGGCCCCGCTCCAGACGGGGTGAGCTGGGGAAAAAGACTCCGGGCCCGGCCACTACTTCCGGGAGACGCTGAGGAAAGCCAGCCCTTCTTGGCCCCCATCGCTTTTCCGATTGGTTAACTGCTCTCTTAATGCGCCCCCCTAACTGGTGATTGGCTCAGACGCGCCGTCTGTCACCTGCCTCCCTGTGGGAATCCAGGTCGCTAAGGGAAGCGTTACTTGAGGCTCGGTTGGGAAGAGGTTGGTTGGGCCCTTGAGCCCAGTTTGTTTATTGTAGTGCGAACCGTACCCCGGCGCGAGCTTTGGTCGCAACGGCCAGGAAAGGAACCAGTAGCAGGACGGAGGGCGGGGTGGCAAGAAAGTGAAGGTTCAGAAGTAAACTGGAGACACCTAACCCTGGTAACATCTGAATGGGAGCAGGGTAGGAAGGAAGGCCTTTGAGAGGGGAGTTGTAATCCCAGGAGCTGTGACAGTGTAGGAGGGAAGGCCTAGTTTCTGTTGTGGGAGAAAGGGCCTTGCGGGAGGTTTTAATGACCTAATTGTTTGGGGATCTAATTTTCTAGGTGAGTGTCCAACAGAATCCACTGAAGATTTTGCTTTGACTTTGCAGCAGAGCTTTGACTTTGCTAGCCATTCTTGTCCTTCAAAGAGACAATTTATTGAATAATTCCATTCTCTCTTATTGCTTCAGATGAGCAGCTCTCAAAAAAAGCACAAACAATTGAAGGATGGATACCATTGCGTATATTAAAAGCATGTTGAAAGGAAACTAAGGTACTCACTTTGTTTAATTGGGGTTAATTGTATAAGAATTACCTTTGAGAAGAAGCTCTTAAAGTTTTGAATAATAGGGTAGCTTGATTTTATAATAGCTTTCATATTTTTTGATAGTTTAATACAAAAATCATATTACTGCTGTACCTACCAAATGTGCTCTTTGCTAATGATGGTCTAGTCCTGTTTATTCTGAAAATGGAAAGAAACCTTGAGTTTTTAATAATGTTAATTTGTGTTTGGGTAGTGCTACTAAATCTTTCCTTTAAAAAACTGTGTAATAATCACTGTAATAAAATCCTTGAATGTGTAACCTAATGTTAGAATGTAAGTGAAATTGGATAGTTGCTTACTCATACATAGTTTAGACTTGTAGACTAATTTGTATTTAAAGTAGTTTGCTTAAACACTGAGTCAGAGTTGCAACAATTGTTTCACTGGTCACCTAGCTATTTGATCCTCCAGCCTCCATTAAGTCATGTGCTATATTACACAGACCCTTTATTAACATCCAGAAATAAACAAATAGTTTATTTCATCCACCGAACACCCGAATTACCTCTTAAAGATAGACCTGGGCCCTACCTTGGAAAATTCTGATTTGGGATTAGAGATGAGATCTGGGCATCTGTATTTTAAAAAATTTCCTCAAGTGGAACTAGAGGGTATTATGCTAAGCAAAATAAGTCAATCAGAGAAAGACAATTATATGATCTTACTCATACATGGAATTTAAGAAACAAAACAGGATCATAGGGGAAGAGAGGAAAAAATAAAACAGGACAAATCAGAGAGGGAGACAAACCATAAGAGGCTCTTGATCATAGAAACAAACTGACGGTTGCTAGAGGGGAGGTCAGTGGGGGAGATGGGGTAACTGGGTGATGGGAATTAAGGAGGGCACGTGTGGTGATGAGCACTGGGTATTATATAACACTGATGAATCACTGAACTCTACCTCTGAAACTAATAATACGTTATATGTTAATTAATTGAGTTTAAATTAAAAAACAAAAAATTTCCTCAAGTAAGTTTGATGTGCATTCCCAGGTGAGAACTGTTGACTCACTAAATACTTGTGTTTCAGAAATTCTAAAATATGAAACAAAAAATTTTCTCCATTGATTTCTTTATAGTTTAAAAATAAGCCTCTAAGGGATGATGTTTAAGTATAATCCAAAAATAAGGTTTGCCTAGACAAGGTCAGGAAGTTTCACTGGCACTCAGAAATCTCTGGGACTAACCATTCCAGGCCTAGGAATGAGGTTTGCTATGGGGAGACGCAGAGTGCTCTGCTCTACATTCACAGTCCTCAGAGCCATGCATTGAGTACTGTTTCCTGTTAGGTTTAAGAAGAGACCAACTCCAAGTCTGTTCAGTAGATATAGTAGGCTAAATTATGTTTACCTCGACAAAGTGCAGTGGAGGGTAATATTACAAATATGAGTTTTATTTTGGGAAGAATACCTTTGCTGGAAATAAATGTAAATCATAGCCTTCCAGTAGCTCTTTGCTTATTAAGTAAAGAACATAATTTAAAATTATGCTTAAAGTGCATAATTCAGCTTAAAATTTGTATGCTAAAATTTGTATGCTAAATTGAAGCCTCAGGGACGGCTTTTAGATCAACTTTACCAGAGAGTGAAAGAGGTTAAAAAAAAAAAAAAGAGTGAGATAATCACTTTGGTATTCAGGAATTAGAAATGAGTGATGAAACCAGATCCAGTCTGACTTAAACAACGGCTTTGAGCAAAGCAGTAGGTCCAGTTGTATTCTGTCTCCTAGAAGCTCTTTTTCATTTTATATGTGAGTTCTTCTCTGCAAATGTGACATATGAAGCATATGAGTAGAGGACGAAATTTAGAAATGAAAATAAAGAGACAAGTTAAAAACATGAAGCCATGTGTAGTCCGTGACTAACAGCTTGAATCTAATATATATTGTTTGAACAGAAAGCCAGGAATCTCAGTATGAATCCCTCTAGATCTAGATCGCATGATGGTAGTGAAGAAGCCTCCTCTCAGGACCATAATCATCGTGAAAGTGAGCGAAGATGGCAGCAAGAACGTCTCCACAGAGAAGAAGCCTATTATCAGTTTATTAATGAACTCAATGATGAAGAGTATAGGTTAATGAGAGACCACAATCTTTTAGGCACCCCCGGTAAGAGATGGGTGAAAGAGGAGACACCTTTTTTATCATTATAAGAGGAGTTTCAAAATAAGGGTTTTTTCCCCTTCTTCCCTCTCCTAAAACATAATGCACAATTTTTTAAATTTAAGAACCTTTTAATATAACAAAATAGAAAATCACTGGCTTACTTCTGTATTTGGTAAGTAAGTATGAATCTTGGACATGGAGCACTATTATACAAATGCCAAGCTAACAAATAGCTTAATGTACATAATAGTGTCAAATATTTACATATATTGTCCTATTTCTCTTTTAAGTAATATTTGTACAAATAAAATATTATTTAGAATCCAATTCTAACTCATTTGAGGTATTATAATTTATTTATTTAGCTGAATTAATAATACTCCAAATGTCCAGTGTGCTTCATGAATTTTTTACAAATTCATTTCACAAATGAACTAATTAAAACTTGCATGTTTGTACAATGTATATTTGTATATTGCATATTTGCACATTGTATATTGATAACCCATATAGTGAACTCTTGAGGTAAAATTCAAACAAAGATTCAAAGTTCTCTCTAGAAATACAACCTTTTAAATTTCTTTTTATCTCTGACAAAAATCTACGAATTAGCGCTTATAGATTCTTAAGTGTATCAACTGAGAGGACCTTTTTAATTACTCAAATTAAATCTTATTTTTTATTTTAATAAAACATAAATGAAACACAACCAAAATGATATATGCTTGTATCAATTAAATATTTTTAACTGTCTTCAATTTAACAGAACATGAAAAGAATAGAATGTCTTCTACAGATTGCTGAAGACTAGTTTTACCCTTCATGAGTTCTCATAAAGCAATAGTTTACAATATTTACTTTCAGTGAACAATTTTTTTATTGTTTAGGAGAAATAACGTCAGAAGAACTGCAACAGCGGTTAGATGGAGTCAAGGAACAACTAGCATCTCAGCCTGACCTGAGAAATGGGACAAATACCAGAGGTACTGTGGACTCCTTTCCATTAGGAGCAGGTTTGATTGGAGTAGTTGTGAATATGAACTTACTGGATCTTGTATAATATGTTTTTAATGTTTTCCAGTTTTAATGTGATATTCAGATAGCATTTACCCATTATATGCAAAGCAGCATAGTTAGGCAATATAGGACGGGTTGAATACAAAGACATCCTACACACAGATTGCCTTCAGGGAGCTTATAGTATACAATTAAGCTAATTACCAGCATAGTTCTTTTTATTTTATTTATTTATTTATTTATTTATTTATTTATTTAGACTTTATTTATTTGTTTGACAGAGAGAGAGAGAGAGCCAGCAAGAGAGGGAACAGAAGCAGGGGGAGTGGGAAAGGAAGAAACAGACTTCCAGTGGAGGAGCCTGATCTGGGACTTGATCCCGGGACTCTGGGATCACGCCCTGAGCCAAAGGCAGACGCTTAACGACTGAGCCACCCAGGCGCCCCCAGCATAGTTCTTTTTAATCTCAGAATGTACACACAACTTTTTTTAAATTAATGGAACTAAGCTTAGCTTGTAAAATGTGTACAGAGTGATACAGAAAGTCTGAGTGAAGAAACCTGCTTTATTGTTTTTACTGTTTTTGTTTGTTATGTCATTTTATTGAACAAACACGAAGTCATAGTATAGGAAGTTCTTAAGAAAAATAAAGTGTAAAAAAAGAAAATTCAAACTAAACAGAAGTATACAGAATTAAAAGTAAAGCCGACTTACTATAGCTCTTACCAGTTCCATTTCCTTCCCCAGAGGTATTTATTATTGGTAGTTTCACTTTTTTTTTTTTTTTTTTAGTTTCAGATATTAAGATTATTGTATTAGTTAGGGCAAAGACTATTAAAAACTCAAAAATGCAATGGTTTAATAAGATAGAAATTTATTTTTCTTTCATGTTAACAGTCCAGGGTAGGTTGGCAAACTTTACTCCATAATCCTCCTAGAACCCAGCCAGCCAGCAGAGTAGTTCTGCAACTGTGCCATCCAGTGCGGGAGCTACTGGCCACATGTGACCATTTAAACCTAAATTAAATAACATTTAAAATTCACTTCCTCACTCATCTTAGCCACATTCAAGTGCTCAGTAGTCATTCCATGTGGTTAGTGACTTCTTTATTAGCACAGATGTTAGAACATCTCCACTACTGCAGAAAGTTTCAGGGACACTGCTGCTCCAGAGTATTGTTTGCACAGTCAGGCTAAGTCAACCACATCTGGGTTCTACCTGGCAGGTCTAGCTTCCCGAAGGAGGTTCAGGCTCCAGCCCGAAATGAGGTATATCGCTTCCACTCCCATTCCATTAAGGAGAGCTTAGTCACATGGCCACACCCAACTGCCAGGCTGTTCTTGTGACCCTTACAATGCATTTACAATGGGAGAAGGGCAGGTTTTGTTAGATAATTAGTGAACTCTTTTACATATACACATCATCGCTATATTGTAGTAATTAAGGAAGTAGCCTTTAGAATGCTTTTTACCTACCTTTTACTCCTGTCTCTTTCCAAATTAAAATGGGAATTGGATATTAACCCTTTTTCTTCGTATATGTAGATATGAGAGTTATACTATATTGTTACAGCTGGTAATACTTATCCTTTTACTATGTTTTAATGGAAAATGTACTTACCACATGTAAAATAGCTTGTATCTTTAGATATGGCTAAAGTTGCTGTTTATTTTATTGACACCAGAAACTGATTAATAGCTTTAACATATAAAAAAAGTTTTTATAAGAGATTGCAGTAATAAATGAAATCAAAGTAATCTCATTTAACAGTCGTTTTTGTGTAGAATAATGTTAAGGTTAAAGTCTATATAGTTCACGTGCATTAGAATGCTTTTCATTGAGTTTTGGTCTTTCTATAACCCACTGGTTAAAAATGGAAAACAAGTTTTCCATGGTAGCAGAATTGTAGTCAAAAAAGGTCATCACGGGCACATTTATTTCTAAATTGATTCATTCAACAGTTTGGGGAGTCTGATTTGTACCCGATACTGTTGTAGATGTTGGGGCTTTAACAGTAATTAAAGTGAGACAAAACCCTTCGTCTTCATGGAGCTTACATTCTAAATGAACAGAAAATATGTTATGCGTAATGGCTAACAATTACTGAATGCTTCCTATGTGCCGGTATTGTACTTACCATTTTATATGCAGTATCTTATTTTATTCTCATGATAATCCTATGACATTTATACTTTTGTTATCTCCAGTTTACAGATAAGGATACAGTCATTAAGTAACATGCCTTAAGTTTCCCAGCTTCACATAAAGACATAACGTAGTTCTAATATTGTATTCAGAAGGCCATATTTCTTGAGGTACACATTTTTGGCAGTTCCTGAGAAATAGGATAAAATTCCCAGGTTACAAAAATATGTAATTGCAAAAATGCTGAGTTACCTTTACCAGAAGTATTCTACAAATTCAAGATGAATTATATATAAGTTTTGCTGCTATATTTTATTGATTTTACCATATGAATAAAGCAATTTAAATGTATAATTTTAGTATTGAATCTATTTCTCATTTGCCTTAATATTTTGCCACTAACAGGCATATAGAAAGGAAGAGTGAGGATTTTTTTCAGGGCTTTGCATAAACAGTGTTTATACTTTTATAATACATAAGAATGTATTGTAATATGCTTATAGTGTACACCTTTCTTTGAGGAAGTTCAGTGTTTTGCCATTTTTCATTCATTAAAATGCACAGATGCTCTTAAATTTAACTCAATTTAATAAAAACCTTATCTTGTAAGCTTTCAATAAAAGTCAAAGCATAGATTTTAGGAATTAATCTTAAGTTGCTTTGGTTTGCTTTCCAGACTCAGAAGTCCCTAGAGAAAATTCAAATGAAGATTCCCTGCTAGAATGGTTGAACACCTTTCGACGCACAGGAAATGCAACTCGAAGTGGACAAAATGGGAACCAAACTTGGAGAGCTGTGAGTCGAACAAATCCAAACAGTGGAGAGTTTCGGTTTAGTCTGGAAATACATATAAATCATGAGAATAGAGGAATTGAAATTCATGGTGAAGATCATACAGGCATTCCACTTTCAGACGTTAGCAGAGATCATACTACAAGTAGGCAACAAAGATCAGCTAGTCCTGTGGCTAGGCGAACAAGAAGCCAGACCTCAGTGAATTTCAGTGGTAGTAGTTCCAACATCCCAAGGACTAGGCTTGGTTCAAGGGGGCAGAATTCAGTAGAAGGATCTTTCTCAACGTTGGGAAGATTAAGAAATGGAATTGGGGGAGCAGTTGGCATTCCTAGAACTAGTGCTCCACGTGCTAATTTCAGTGGTCACACAAACCAGTCGGGGGGTAGTGAACTCAGGCAGAGGGAGGGGCAGCGGTTTGGAGCAGCACATGTTTGGGAAAATGGGGCTAGAACAAATGTTACAGTGAGGAATACAAACCAAAGATTAGAGCCAATAAGATTACGGTCTACTTTCAGTAGTCGAAGCCGTTCACCAATTCAGAGACAAAGTGGCACTGTCTATCGTAATTCACAGAGGGAAAGTAGACCTTTACAGCAAAACATTAGAAGGTCTGTTAGGAGGAGAGGTATAACGCGTGTCTTTTTAGAGCAAGATAGGGGACGTAGAGGTACTGCCTATGCTCCATTCTCTAACTCAAGACTCGTGTCAAGAATAACAGTAGAAGAAGGGGAAGAATCCAGCAGATCCTCAGCTGCTGCACGACGACATCCAACAATCACGCTGGACCTCCAAGTGAGAAGGATTCGTCCTGGAGAAAACAGAGACCGGGATAGTATTGCAAGTAGGACTCGATCTAGGGTAGGGCTGGCAGAAAATACAGTCACTATTGAAAGCAACAGTGGCGGCTTTCGCCGAACTATCTCTCGTTTAGAGCGGTCAGGTATTCAAACCTATGTTAGTACTATCACAGTTCCTCTTCGTAGGATTTCTGAGAATGAGCTTGTTGAACCGTCATCAGTGGCTCTTCGGTCCATTTTAAGGCAGATCATGACTGGATTTGGAGAATTGAGTTCTTTAATGGAAGCTGAATCAGAGTCAGAGATGCAGAGACATGGTCAGCATTTACCAGAGAGGCACTCAGATCTGAGTAATGTAGGTGCAGTTAATGACATCAGCCAGCGCAGTGAAGGTACCTCTCAAAACAGGCGGGCCCAAGAAGACCGCACTGCAATGCATGGTGAAAACGAGCCCACCCAGCCTCCTGCCCGAAGCAGTGATAATAGAGGTAGCAGGCAGTTGCGAAATTCAAATAACTTAGTCGAAACCGGAACGCTACCTATCCTTCGCCTTGCTCACTTCTTTTTACTAAATGAAGGTGATGATGATGATCACATACGTGGTTTAACCAAAGAGCAGATTGACAATCTTTCCACCCGGAACTATGAGCATAACAATATCGATAGTGAACTAGGTAAAATCTGTAGTGTTTGTATCAGTGACTATGTAACTGGAAACAAGCTCAGGCAATTACCTTGCATGCACGAATTTCACATTCATTGTATTGACCGATGGCTCTCAGAGAATTGCACTTGTCCCATCTGTCGGCAGCCTGTTTTAGGGTCCAGCATAGCGAACAATGGGTGAAGTGTTGGGTCTATTCAAATAGTACATTTTAGCGCTCCTTTGTTGAATCATTTGTGATGAGCTAACCAGGATGAAAAAGAACAGATTATTATAGTTTGAACTATTTTTTGTGTGCTTTTTTAACTTGTTAAAAAGAAAATTTATATAAAACTTAAAATGGCAAATGTTAAATTATCCACAAGTACAGAATAGTTAATATTGCTAGAACCAAATAATCTTTAAAATGTTTTTATTTTGGTAATTTTGTCATGCTAAGCACTTTTGTATCTGCACAATTCAGTAGGTTAAAAGTCAATCTTCCTTTTCTTAATAGCACAGCAGATGTTACTTGGACTTTCATGTTCCATGGGCTTAGTACCATGTGCAGACATTGGTGTCTAAATAAGCCTTTCATTCGCTTTTGTTCTAAGGACAGTATCTTCACACGAAAGTGTGTTTGGCTGAATGTTTGCTAAATATATTTAAGTTACTTGAAATGTTAAATTTAATATGCAGCATACCATATATGTATATATAGATATATAATTTTAAGGTTAAAATATTCAGTCTAAAAACTACAGTTTGGTTCTTATTTAAGCTTTTGGGCTATTACTGCATATGGCACAATGTTTAACATTTACAGGATCATCTCTGGGAGGAAGTAGATTAAGATATTTAAAAATAGAGATAATTTACTGAAGCGTCTCTGACAATCTTACTTACTAGACAGCAAGCAATATGTAATACTGAACAAGTATTTCTTTACTCAGAAATGGAACATGGACATTTTAGTACATGTAGATTATTTAACTTGAGTTCAGCCTTTTTGTGACTTTTTTGAACGTGCAGACAATTCTTTGGATTATATTAAGTAAGGTATACAATATGCATGGTTTCTTAAATTTACTTTAAAATCTAAAAAAAAAAAATCTATGAAGAATCAAATGCATAGATAATATGTTAAGTTCACTTGGAGGCCAAAAAACTCCAAATAATACAAAACAAAACAGAGAATGTAGAATTTATATAAACACAAAGTATGCATTGAAGATCTATTTCTACCAATAAATATTAAAACTAAAGCTGTATGTGAACTATTCTTTTCTCTTGGTCCCCTGTGGTTTATTTACTCAAACAACAAAAAAAATTGCACCTATAAGGTGTAGGCAGCGTTACAGGTGTTGAGGATTTAGCTGAGGACAAAGTCCCTGTCTTCATAGGCAAGAGGATATTTGCTCTTAGAAGCTGAAAATTAGTTGATAAAATGAATTACTGAATTACATGACTTCCAGGTTTGTTTATGAATATATGACACAGTTTTCCTGTGGTAATGCTGCTTGGGCAAAACCACAAGAACAAATACCTCAAGACCAGATTCTGTGAGATTTACATGTATCTCAAGATTTAGTTTTACTTTCTGATTAGTAACTGTATTCAATTTCTCATGTAAGATGCATACACAGGAATTTTTAGGGGGTGCATTTAACACCTGGAGTGAAAGGTTTTAGTAAGAGCCCTGACTGTCTGGAGTAAATGGTTTATATAGTTCAGTTATGGGACATGGGACTGGGATGTTTGAAGGCTTTAAATACCAGACTAAGGAATTTTACTTCACCTTACAGACTTTAGATGTCTCTTGATGAATTTTAGTGGGGAATGGTAAGATCATCTTTCATGTTTCAGGAAAACTGGTATGGTGTAGTGTTTAGAACACAGTGGAATGGGGGAGGGGGAGCAAAAAAAAAAAAACCAATAAAGGAATCATTGTGATCATGTTTATTGTCAGTTCTCATCATCCTTGGTTGTTCTCTAACCTGGGGTGTTGGCAGTGAAACTGGAAAGAAAGAGAAGGGAGTAAAAATATTAGGAAAAGAGACATTATCTGGTTTCTTGTTCAGTGTGAAAAAGTGGGAGAGTGATATATTCACAGATGGAAAATCACCCAGATAGAAGAGGGAGAGGTGTTACAAGCTATGCCAATTTAGACATTTATCTTGAATATAGATATTCTACCTCCCCTGGTTTGATCAGTTAGGAAAATCAAGAGGAGAACAAAGAAAGGGGGAAATGAAAAAAAGTAGGGATAAAGAAGCAAAAGTAAAGGCACATCAATTCTTTGACTTAGTCCTTTGCAAGACATGGTAGGACCAGCATGTAAAGAGATCCCAAATAGGCATTTGAAATAGAACCAGATCCTATATTATATGGAAAATTCCCTGAAAGCAGCAGGAAAGCTTAATATATTTTGTAAATTGGTATCCTAGTTGGGAACAAAGAAATGTATTCTTTAATATTTTCATTCATTTCCCAGTAAACCAGGCTGATGACAAATACAAAGCCTTTTTATTTATAGCCTCTATTTAGCAATGATTGTACCCCTTATGGTTCCAATATAGAAAGGAACAAATAGTTTGAAACTCTTCATTTGAATATTATGTTCCATGTCATGTCCTTAGAGCTTGTTTTTTATAGTGTGGCTGTCTTGCAAACTTCTATTTCAAAACTGTCAGTCTCCCAGCTGCTTTCCCTCTTGTATCTCAGATTTGTATCGTTTCAACTGGCATTGACCTGTACTTGACTATCCTTTATTCATTCTGTGGTTATTTTCCTTCCAGTATTTAAAATGAATTTATAATTTAAGCCTCCCAAGATCTCCTTGAAGTATTACTGCCACTTAATGTAGTAAGTGGCAGAGTTTAGAGTCAGTCACAGGACCATTTGCCTCCAAAGCTTGTGCTTTTCCCACTCAATTCCGTTCTGGAAAAGCAGAACTGTTCTGGGAGGTTTTCAGTCTGATTTACTCCTTCCTAAAGATATTTTTCTAATTTTGTGACTTTGCGATAGCATGTCTTTATGATTACTCTAATTTGCATATGTAGATACATCCTTTCTGTCTCGCAAGTGATGAGAGGACTGCTCCTGAAAGTTATAAAGCAGGCTCTGTGTTGTAAGGATGGATCCAGAAAAGAGATAAATGAGGCATGTGAAGACCCTGTGTTAAGGATTGTAGTTAATGAGCTGAGTTTGAGGCTTTTTCATGAATATTACTTCTAGACAAGAACTTCTAAGGCAATTCTAATCTTCCTGCATCTCTCTATTTGAATAATGCCTGGCCAGAGAAGCAAGAAATTGTGTAGAAATAGTGCTCCACATGAAGGGGGTAATTATTCCCTTTGCAGTGCTAGTAAGCTCATTTGGGGTCTCTTCCTCAATCCTGTGTAACATTGGAAGTCAAAGAGCTGGTTTATCTGTTAATACAGAAGATGATTTCCCAGTAAGCCAGAGCCGTCCATCACCTAGAAGGCCAAATGTTCGATGTTCCAGAGGACAGGACTGCAAGTGTCAGTCCTGCATGTGTCAGTCCTGCATCTATTTCCTGCATCTCTACGGGTGGGTCGTGAGTTCTTTACAGTTACTGTGGAGGTGTTAGGCCCTGAACATATCTGCCCTTAATGATAATTAGGGATCGATTACAATAATTATTCTCAGCAAGTTTTTTTGTTTTATTTTGAACTGTAAAGACTCTGACTTGGCCCCTATACTTTTCTTTTCTCTCTTTTTTTCTTTTAAAATATCATAATCACATATCTTCTGCAAAATAAAAAACACCCAAGTCGATTTTTCCTCAATTGTATTAATGTCTCATTTGAAGACTGGGAAAGCTCTTGGTTGCCCACTATATATGTGCCCTTCCTTCGCACACATTTAACTGAAAAAAGTGCCCCTACTTAATCATAATTAAACTGTCTTCCATGCAATTGCAAAACACTTTCACATTCTCCCTGGTGGGAAATAATTCAAGTTTATATATAGCTTCTGTATTGTGAAGTGACACAATTTAGCCACTCTTAACATGTTCAGCTTCGCTGGTTGGTGTCCGTTCTATTAGCTTGGATTTGATCAAGTTTAATTGTGACCCCTTACCATCCAGCTTAGGGAAAAATGATAAATGTAGCTTCTATCTACCTGATAAAGTGAAGTGGGATAAAGATCAAACTAAAAAGCTGGAAAGAAGTGTCCTTGACTACATTGATTACTGGTAGAGAATGTACACACATCTTGCTGAACAAACTTAATAGGATGAATGAGAGAAATGCTGAGTCTTGTACGCATCTCTGTGTTGACTCCCTTATCTAAATGTAGATGAAGTTGTTTGGTCAGTCAATTTGGCTGGCCCCGATCCTGAATTAGGGCCACTTTCAGAAAGGCATCCAGAGAGAATTTCCCTATTGGTGCTGGGGGTGGGTGTGGGTGGTGGGGGCTCCAAGGTTTGAGGAGATGCTAGTGACCAGCTTTGATCTTAGCACTTTGATGTACTTGGTTCAGAGACTGCTGTCATGTTGAACAGTCCTAAGTCTCGGTGTAACAGGGGCTTTTTAGACAACTTCCTTAAAACTTTGATGAGCTCCTTAACAATTTCATTTGGGGTCTTGTTTCACATGCCAGAAATCTTATATTCTTGATTTGCTAGAGGGAATAGCCATGGCCCTTACAACACTTTTAGGGAATCTTATCGCTCTAATTTTTAGCAAAATAGATTTGCTTCTGGAGTAGTTGGGAGCTTTTCTTTAATCTTCCCTTGAGTGTCACCCTTGTCCCTTCGCTGCAGTTCAGACAGTGTGCTTTACAATAGGAAGGAGACATGTTCATTTTTGTCTGTAGGATGAGGCAGAGTGACTCCTCCACTCTGACCAGCTGGGGTCAGGTGACATGGCCAGTCCACTGCAAGCATGTAGCTTGGGAGGGTTTTAATTCTATCTTGAGTCCCAGCATTGAAGTACCAATGTTCCTGATAACTCTCTATGTGGGAAGATCCCAATACCACCTCCAGGCTAGTGGTTGGCTAGGGCTCACAGGACTCTGCATATATACTTGTGCTCACAGTTAAGATTTATTATAAGGGAAGGAGACAAATCAAAGGGAAAAGGCACATAGGATGAGGTCTGGAGGAAACCAGGGAAGCTTCCAAGAGTCCTATCCCCATGCAATCACAGAAGACACACATACCTCCAGCACCAAATGGGACATGGGAAAATGTTGTCTGAGAGGGAAGCTCATTACAGACTCAGTGCCCAAGGTTTTTATTGGGGGTTGGTCACGTAGGCACCTCTGCCTGGCGGGTACCAAAATTCCAGACTCCCAGAAGGAAAGGAAATGTTAAGCATAAAACATTGTTTACACAGTTTAAGCACACTGAGACACTTTTATTAGTAAGGGAATGGTGGAAACACTCCCCAAATCAATTCCTAGATGCCATCAAATCTTGCATTCAGGCCTGTCTGAGGATAGCCTAAGGCTACCTTTTATGCACGCACCCACATCTCCATCTATAGCTCAGAACATTCTCCTGAATTCTAGGATCACATTTGTGTGTTTTAATTTCCTTCAAAATCAGAAAAAAATATCCAAATGTATTATATTTATCCTTCATAGTAACAGAATATAATTTTAATATTTTTTATGGAGAAAGGGGCCCACCAACGAAAACGTGCTGAGCGCGCATGAAAGTCATGATGTGGCCCGGTTCATCTCCCCATTATGCACTTCAACCACACTGTCTTCCGCAAAGAACTGTGAGTTCCTTGAGGTTATCCTCAGTACCTGGCATGATGCCTGGTACATATAGTAGGTCATTCAGTATATATTTAATAAGTAAATGAATAAAAGTTTCATATATAGGTAGGCTCTGGCTTACAAATAGTTCTTACATTAAAAGTTTTTAAGATTTTTTTTTTTTGAAACTCAGAACATATTTACCATAGATATAGTATCATATGTTTGTGGTTTGAGGCAAGAGGGGAAAGGCTCCCAGGCCAGCCCACAAAAATCTACATTACCCAGAGTGTTTCTGAAATATGATTTAAGTGCAGCCAAAAGCAGAAAAACCTAATATTCCTGCAAGTTAACAAAGAGAACAAGAATGAAATTGAAGAAATATTTCTAAAAATTTATCTCGAATGGTGGTGCTTGAGACTCTATAAGGATGGCTTTCTCTTTTTTTCTTTTTCTTTTTTTTTTTAATGTAAACTCTACATCCAAGTGGGGCTTGAACTCAACGACCCCAAGATCAAGAGTCACAAGCTCTACGGACCTGGGCCAGCCAAGTGCCCCAAGGATTCTCAAATTTCAAGTTGCCCTTTCCTCATTGGGCCTGTTGCAGACACTCTGTTTACTTACCACAGTGGCTAAACCAGGCCCCAATTTCTGCCTCTTACCCTGCTCTGTAAATGGTGGCTTTGGTTGTATGTGCTCTGCTTTTCTTGTCTCTATTTCCATCTTCTCTCTCTTCTGACTCCCATCCCCAACAACCAGGAGGGGGCAAAGGGCCCTCCAGCCAACGAGCAGGCAGACAGGCCAGTCATTTTGACTGTGGGCAGAAGTGGGAAAGGGACTTGGTGGTTGCCAGTGCCTTAGCAGAACAGGTTGACTCTTTTACAGCTTAATTCTGAATGTGTCTCACCATTAACTATACTCCGATTTTTTTTTCCTTGCAATGAAAAAGGTTTCAGGTTTAATCTTAAAGAGTGTTTATTTTGTGTGATTGTCTGATAGTAGAGTTGTTTGTATCTTGGGAGCTGATGATAGCAAACACCTTCTTATTCAATATAACATTATCATGAAGCTCTTTAAACAGTTTGCTCGGGTAAGAACAGAGGTTTAACCTTCTTGGCTCAGTATACAGAGACGGATAATTACCACATCCTCCTAAGGGAAGTGTACTATATCCCTATGAAAAGACATTTACTGAAATGGCCAGTTCTCATAAGAAACAAAAAAGAACGTTAACCTCTTAATAGGGGGTGAGGATTACAACTTCAATGATTTTATAATGTTGACCCCCAAGATGCAGAATCTGTGTGTGTGTGTGTGTGTGTGTGTGTGTGTGAGAGAGAGAGAGAGAGAGAGAGAGAGAGAGAGAGATCTAGACATCTTAAATAATTTATCCAAGGTCATACATGTGGTTAGAAGCAAGACGTAATAGCCTTGTAATTTTTTTAATGTCTTACTTTATTAATTACGAAGAATTATTCAAAGCTCTAACCCCATACCTTCACAGCCAAAATACATCTAACAATGGGTCTTATAAGGCTGATGACTCGATACAGGGAAAGACCTCTTCTACCCCGGTCAGGACAAATGCTGAGCCATAGGCTCTCTGACTCGAGGACTTTGGGGAAGTTTGAGCTGAGTCATGCTGCTCCAGGGATTCAGTAGAGTTCCAAAGCTGGTTTGTGAGGGCTCAAGCCTCAGATCTGCAGCTGTCTATGGTCGCTGTTCACTTTTGATTAATTTTATTAATTTTTATAGTATCTGTCAGAGCAGTGCAGGTTTCAGATCACAGATGGTGGCAGGTGCAGTGAAGTGTCATTTCAGGCATTTCTCATTATCATTCAGTTAATACCTTAAGGTCATAATTCTTACTTTCATAATGCAGTGAATTTTTAAAAAAAAATAAGGCTGAGAACATTCAACCTGTTATATTTATGCTCCAAATACAGACTCATAGAATTTCAGGCCTAGGAGAAGGTGGACCACCTTCTAAGCACATCCTCTTTGGGCCCTGAGAGCCTGTACTTAAAATTTCTCAATCACTAGTTGCCACACTTGCTCTTAAAGACAAAGGTATCATTTCCCTTTCATTACCCACTCAGTATTGTATCAGTTTGAATGGTGGTCTCTGAGTAGTGAACACCAATACAGGATTGTATGCAAGGGATTTACCGAGGAAATACCTGTTAAGGAGAAAGGGGAGGGAGCAGGAGTAGGTGAAGAGAACCACCTGGTTCTCCCTAGAGATATGCTACCTAAGGGGGGGGGTGTGTAGAAGGAGGCTTAGGTAGAAGAAGCTTCAGACTGCAGTGGAGTTCTGAAACTCTCAGGTGGGAAGTCCAGGCTGATAGGGGAGGAATGGCCCAGCTCTTGTACCTCCTCAGGCTCCCCTCATTGGCCTGAGGCAGCCTGGGGGAAGCATGGCATGGGCTTGAGTGCCAGGGCAGACCCCAAAGTGTAACACTTTTGGAGGCTGTCAGTCACTTATGCTCCCTACACCAGGTTCTCATGGGTGGTGCATTGCATGACTGCCACAAATATTTAACACTCTTTGCTTCTAGAAACAATCATGATTTGATCCTGGTTTACTCTGAATCCTTCTTTGCTCTCCCAAACTACCCATACTGGTTTTCCATTTCTTGATCCCAAGTGCCATCAGAAGTATACATTGCTCTGGATAGTATCTTAGCTTTCTTTTCTCCAGATGACATAATCTTACTCCTTTCACTGCTATCCTTTGCATCCTCGTAAGTTTTGACAAGCCCCTTGGCCAAAGCCCAGAACTGTAACCGTGTTCTATGTGAGCAGGGTACTCTTTGGGAGTCGATTTACAATATTGTGATTAGGAACACAGACTTTGGTAACAGGTATCAGCTCAAGTCTCAGATTTGCCACGTAAGGGCTAGGAGAACTTGTGGAAGTATTTTAACTTTCTGGTCATCATTTTCCTCATTCGTGAGATTGAATAATGATCACACGTACCCAGTGGGACTAAATGCATGTATACACTTAGAGTCCATGGCACATAGTAAGTGCTTCATAAACATCAGCATAAAATATTAGCATTGTTTTCAGTCTCGAGCTTTACTAATAAAAGGACTTGTGTTGCTGACTCATATCCAATTTGTGATCCATTTGGCTAAGCCTTGAGGTTCTTTTGTTCATTATTTATTCTCAGTATCCGCCAGGTGATAATGAGGACTCTATTTTTCCTTTCCAAATGTACCATACTATTTTTATTCTTGCTCGCTGACCCTCTCTCTTCTCCAGCTTTTCTGCAAAGTCTGTGCTTCTGGGAATCAGTGAAATGTTTTCATTTCTGTTTTTGTTTTTTGTTTTAGTGATGCTGTGAGGCAAGAGATAAGCGGACTTGTATCATTGTTAAAATATTCCATTTCTGAGTTTTAACAACTAATGCCTCTTCTGGATTCACAGCAGTTCCTGGGTTTTCAGGAAGTTGGCATAGCCACAGAACTCTTTGATCCTTGTTTCATGAATAGCGATATATTGAAAGGTCATTCTCCAAATCCAAACATGATCCTTATTTGATCCTCTCCCATTGCCAATAATCAAGGGGAGGGTGCCAGCCCCACTGTCTAGTGCTACTAATAATAACTAGCACATCATTTTAATTTTCTATGAAATTTCATTTTCCCAAAGAGATTTCATGCTTACTATCTCATTTTACATACAAACCAACTTGAGAGTAGGTTGGGTAAGAATAACTTATGCTTATCTGGGAAGAAATTGAAGTATAGAGAAGTGAATAATTTGCCCAAGTCAACCAAAAGGCCAGTGGCAGTGCCAAAAACAGACCTTGGTTCTCCAAACTTAGAATGGAGGCTCTTCAGTTTGGGCCAGACTGCTACGCATGGCAGGATAGAGCTACGCCCTCAAAATAAGGACAGAAGAGCACCCCTCCTTTCACCATGCTGGGGTCTAATACCACACACCTCCATAGGCAGCTTGTTTTTGTCCTCCCCCTAGGGAATAAGTAGTCAGTCCCCGAAGCTTCTCGACAGGTTCCACAGCTGGGTCACTGAGTATCGGTCAACTGGCTTTCAAGGAATGATTTTTTTTTTTAATTTTTTTAAATGATTTTTTATTATATTATGTTAGTCACCATACAGTACATCCCCGGTTTCCGATGTAAGTCTCAATGATTCATTAGTTGCGTATAACACCCAGTGCACCATGCTATACGTGCCCTCCTTACTACCCATCACCGGTCTATCCCATTCCCCCGCCCCCCTCCCCTCTGAGGACCTCAGTTTGTTTCTCATAGGCCATAGTCTCTCATGTTTCATTCCCCCTTCTGATTACCCCCCCTTTCTTTATCCCTTTCTTCCCCTACCGATCATCCTAGTTCTTATGTTCCATAGATGAGAGAAATCATATGATAGTTGTCTTTCTCTGCTTGACTTATTTCACTTAGCATTATCTCCTCCAGTGCCGTCCATGTTGCAGCAAATGTTGAGAACTCGTTCTTTCTGATAGCTGAGTAATATTCCATTGTATATATGGACCACAGCTTCTTAATCCAGTCATCTGTTGAAGGGCATCTCGGCTCCTTCCACGATTTAGCTATTGTGGACATTGCTGCTATGAACATTGGGGTGCATATGGCCCTTCTCTTTACTATGTCTGTATCTTTGGGGTAAACACCCAGTAGTGCAATGGCTGGATCATAGGGTAGCTCAATTTTTAACTTTTTAAGGGACCTCCACACTGTTTTCCAGAGTGGCTGTACCAACTTGCATTCCCACCAACAATGTAGGAGGGATCCCCTTTGTCCACATCCTCTCCAACAATTGTTGTTTCTTGCCTTGTCTATTTTTGCCATTCTAACTGGCGTAAGGTGGTATCTCAGTGTGGTTTTCATTTGAATTTCCTTGATGGCTTTCAAGGAATGAAACCAAACTTCTGGGTAGCAACATAAAATCTCAGACCCTTAATGGGCCTCATATGAGTTATGAATACTATTTTAGGAATCTGAGCCCAAGCCTGCCTCTTAGTTACACTACTTTTAAGCAAAATCATTAATAACTCTATACTCTTAGGGACCAGTGGCCCATATGTGTTCGAATATGTTTGATCCAGGTTTGGTTGCCTCAGGTGTAATTTGCAAGTGATTATTTGCAGAAACCAGTCATTTTTCTAGATAGTGTCTTAATGTAGGCTTGAATCAAAGAATGGATTGAATCAAAGCAGGCACCTGAAATTTGAGCCCCGCCATCTGTAATAGAATATTCTTGTTTCTCTCTTTATTCATTTTCTGCCTCCATTATTTTTGCTTGCTCAGCATCCCTTTCGTCATTCCTCTAGGGGTATTACTCTTCCTCCATTGTATGTGTTACTGGTAGGGCTGCCAATCATAAGATCTCATTCACTTTCTTCAGAAGGGTGCAAATGTCTTCAACATAGCTCAGTCAGCTTCTCTTTCCAGGTCATGTGGTAAATGCGTGGCTGACTTTACAAGAAGTCATCAAATTGTTTTCCAAAATGGTCATACCACCTACATTCCTACCAGAAATGTATAAGCCAGATCCAGCTACATAATTTGCTGGATCCAGTGAAAATTAAAATGTGTGGTTCACTGTTCAAAAAGCAGGAAATATAAAGCTCTTTTCTTCTGCGATCTCTCTCTTGACTTGTCATGGTGATTTTGATTTTTGCTTATGTTATTAGTTATTGTCATAAAGTTTACTGCCATTTCATCTTTATATTATGTAATATCAAGGGATTTAATACATATATGGAAAATTTTCTTTGTATTATGATGTTTGGACATCTCAAAAGCCTTTCTGGCTGGGGAGAGACTGCTCCCTCATAGGCTAGCCAATTTCCAGGACCCATTAACCATAGACTATGCCCTGGGCAGGCACCTGCCATCTGACATGGGACCCATTTGAACCTAAACTTCCACAAAAACAAAAACAAAACACAAAACCCTGTTAAGTCTTGATCTTATTATTCCTGGTCTGGGTGCTTTCACTCATTTATACCCCAGTAAACATTTGTTTCAACCAAATGTGACAAATGCTGAGCCCCATATCAACTCCAATAAGTACCCACTTGAAAAGAATACCCCAGTCCCACATCCCTGGGCCAGGAATTCACTGCTGGAGATGACATCACCTCAGATGACATGGTCTCTACCCAAGACTCGCCATTGGAGATGACTTCTGCCACTGTGTGAGAGATACTTCGTCCTGGATACTAAGATCGCCACCCAAACAATGCCTCTGGACTGCCTCTCCTTGCACACAAATTGGATGCAAGACATGTTTGCTTTTCTTCTTTTGATAGTAGGGATTCTATTATGTTTCTGAGCTCACTGTCTGCCTAGCCCTTGATCCTATATATTCCTTGCTCTCTTTTCAAATGTGTATCCCTACATTACCATGCCTAATGAGGAATCTGGTAGAAGTTACTACTATCTGTGCCGTTCTAAAAATTAATGGAGATTATCATTTTCCCCAGGAGGCACTTGCCTCCTAATTGTCAAGACTTTGACCCTCCCACTGCCTTCTCCTACTCTCCACCTCCAGCTTCCCACCATGATCTCCCACCTGGCATCTCAGACCACAAAACTACTAGTCTTAATATATACTCTACTAACTTATCATTTCATACCCTTCGACAACATAACTGCCAGACCTGCCACCTTGACCTGGACATATTTCTAACAAACTTTATAACTCCACCAAGATAGTATTTAAAACATTCAAAATTTCAGATCTATTTTTCTTGGTTAATGTCGTATTAATGAGGAATGTAGTTGTGGACCAGCCTGTGGAGACTCTTTGTACTTCTACTTCTATTCCTCCTCCCTACTCTTCAGTAATAAAATGTTTTCTATGCTGTTTAGGGCAGCTTATGCCATAGTCTAAAAACCTACACTACTATCATCCAAAACTTTCCTTAATATGATGTTAAAACATCAGAGGACCAATTGCATTGTGTGTGTGTGTATCTTCCCCCTGTACATTGTCATGTTTTGACATCTTAAAAACCCTTGCTGATTGGGAAGAATGTACCCTCCTGGGCTAGCCAATTCTTAAAGATAGCAAGGAATTCAGCCTGAGCATGCCTTTGATACACAAGCTGTCCAGTCCAGAACATGTTCCTCTTTCTGGCCCATGCACCCCCACTAGGCTACATTCCTTTGACTTTATCATCCCAGGTATTCCTTAACTAGGGACCACACCTGTAGTCTAAAGCCCATAGAAATCATTCAGATTAGTCTATCCTACATTGTTTTCTTGTCCTGTCTTGAATTCTCCAAGGAAACACCAATAAAGACCATGGACAAAGTGCACTGCTCCTGGCCCCACCCCCACCAGCACACATAACCACCCCCACTCGTGTTTTCTGCCTCTTGACCACTCTGGTGTCTTTCCCATATGGCCTTGTGTGCCTCCTGTCTTTAGGACCTGTAAGTATAATTACCTTTGTTTTGTCTTGAGCCTCTCCTCTGTCTCCTCTTGTGTCTGTACCTGACTGACGGTCTCATAAAAGAATCCCAAACAGCCAGTTTTAGGTGCAAAGACAAGAGCTTTTAGCTTGTATGTGGAATCACTGAAATTACACAGTTTGGAGTTCATAGCTCATATATTTATTTAACTCTTAGGAAAACATTAGAAACACTGCACAAAACTAACTCAACTATGTCTATTTCTCTTCTCCACACATGCACTTTGTAGCAAGGCTACCTTAGGCTTACTGATGACTAAGGAAGAGCTGAAAGGAACAGGAACTCTAGGTTGCCTGATCTTTTTTGTTCCTTTTGTGTCTTAGGTCTTCATTTTCATTTTAAGTAGCTGGCTAACACAGGAGGTAACACAAGTGAAAAAGGAAATGATAGCGTTCTTTGGCGTTTCATGTTCCTTGGAATGCTATTCCACTTTCTTCATTCAAAGCAAATTCTGGTTCAAATGGCATGTGTGGCCTCTTGAGTAGGATTGCCAGTGTTAGCAAATAAAAATCTGAGATGAACAATTAAATCTAGGTCTCAGACAAACCGCCCATCATTTCTGTAGTACAAGTACATCCCAAATCCTGCATAGGGCATACTGTATGTTACCTGGCAACTCAATATCTTAGGGCTATCAGCGCCCCCTGCTTCCTCAGTCATACATGTAACATAATTTGTTTTTTAAAACTGTGGTAAAATACATGGAACCATTAAGCATTTTTAAGTGTCCATTCAGTGGCATTAAGTACACTTACATTATTGTGCAACCATCACCCACAGAACTCTTTTCATCTAGCAAAATGGAAACTCTGTAGCATTAAACACAAACTCTTCATTTCCCTGTTGCCCCCAGCCCCATGGCAACCACCATTCTACTTTCTGTCTCTATGAATTTAGCTGCATTAAGTACTTCAAATGAGTGGGATCATACAGTATTTTTTTAAAGCATTTTAAAGCCCTTTTGCAACTCACTATTTCACTTAGCCTGATGTCTTCAGGGTTCATCTATGTTGTACTGTGTGTCTGAATTTCCTTCCCTTTAAGGCTGAATAATATTCCATTGTACATACATGCCACATTCTGTTTATCCAGTCATCTATTGATTGATACTTGCATTTCTTCTACATTTTAAGTATTGCAAATAATGCCGCCACGAGCATGGTTGTACGAAGTCTCTGCTTTCATTTCTTTTGGGTTATATACCCAGAAATGGAATTGTTAGATCATGTGATAATCCTATTTTTAATTTTCTGAGGAACAATATGATTAGTTTTTATTTGCTTTGAGTCTTGTTGAACAGCCATGCATTGTGTTCACCAGAATTCTGTGTTCATGGGACTCTGTAAACACCATATCTAAATGAGGCGGCAAGAAATGAACCGGCATATTATGGGCATCTTCTCTGCTCACATGCATTTTCCATTGTTTCATTGGACACTTAGAAAACACTAGTTCAAAGGTAAAATTGATATTAAGAATTTCAGGACAGTGACAGCACAGCCCTAATTCAAGTGTGGAGCCCTTCTGAGCATGGTGCCCAGGAAACCAGCCTTGTATGAGAGTTCCAGTTGCTCCATATTCTCCCTCACATCACTATTGTCAGGCTCTTTGATTTTAGCCATTGTATGGTTGTGAAATGGTATCTCATTGTAGTTTTAATTTGAATTTCCTTGATGATTAGTGATGTTGACAATCTTTTTCTTTACTTGTTGGCTCTTTATACATCTTCTTTTAGTTGTGTCTTTATATAATTATGTATGTTTGTCCATTCCCCCCATTGGTTTATCTTGTTATTGAGTTGTAAGAGTTCTTTATGTATTATGGGTATCAGTCATTTGTGATCCATATCTTTGTATGTGATACTAGATTCTAGATACGTAGATACTACATGTGTATCTATGCAGTTATCTATACTATATATGTATCGATATACATACATACTATATATAGATATATACACATTATAGATGTTTTTTCCTCCCAGTGTCTGATTTGCCTTTTAATTTTCTTAATGGCATCTTTGAAGGAGAATGCTTTTAATTTTGATGAAGTCCAATTTATCAGTGTTCATCTTTTATTGTTTATGCTTTTTGTGTCTCACCTAAGAATCCTTGCCTAATCCAAAATCACAGAGATTTCTTTCCTCCTCCTCCTCCTCTTGTAATTTGTCTTCCTTCCCCCCACCCCCTTCTTTTTCTTTATCTTCTTTAGCTGTTCTATTTAAATCTATGATCCATTTTGAGCTTATTTTTTAGTGTGGTGTAAGGTAAGAATCCAGATTAATTTTTTGTTTGTTTTTGAATATGGGTATTCTTTTGTTTCAACACAATATGCTGAAAATACTATCCTTCCCATTGAACTCTTCAGTAAAAATCAGTTGAGTGTGTATGTATGAGTCTACTGCTAGGTTCTCTGTTCTACTATGTTGTTCTATATATCATTTCTTCTCCATTCTACACTCTTTTGGCTATTTTAGATCCTTTGTGTTGTCATATAAATTTTATAATCAGCATGTTAATTTCTATGTAAAAGAATGTTGTGGGGTGGGGAGGGGCACCTGGCTGGCTCAGTCAGAAGAGCATCTGACTGTTAATTTCGGGGTCATGAGTTCAAGCCCCAAGTTGGGTGTAAAGATTCCTTAAATAAAAACCTTTTAAGTCCCTCTCCCCCAAGGATGTTGGCATTTTGATTGGGAACGCATTGAATCTATAGGTCAATTTGGGGAGAAATGACCTCTTAAAAAACATTGAATCTTTCAATCTATCAATATTGTATATATCTCCATTTATTTAGGTTTTCTTTAATTTCATCAATGATTTGTATTTTTTTAGTGTATTTTGTATATTTTGTTAAATTTATGCCTAAGTATGTCAGATTGTTTGAAGTTATTGTAAATATTATTTTTGTACAGTTTTAATTTCTAGTTCTTCATTACTAGCATATAGAAATGCAATTGGTTTTTGTATTTTGAGCTTATATTCTCTGATTTTGCTACACTCACTTATTCTAGTAGTTTTTTAAAGATTCTTAATTATATTCTGTGTACCAATCATTTCATATGCAAATAAAGTTTTTTTTTTTTTCTTGCCTTGTAACACTGTCTGGGACTCCCATTACTTTTAGTTATCTGAAAATATTTTATTTCTCCCCTATTTCTGAAGGATCCTTTCTCTGGACATAACATTCTGGATTGATAAAGTTTCCCTTTCAGCACTTGGGAGATTTTGTATCTTTGACTCTGGCCCTATATTGTTTCTCATCAGAAACAATGTATGTTTTTGATATCTTCTTTCTCTTGCTGCTTTCAAGACATTTTCTTTATCTTTGGTGCTCGGCAGTGTGACTACAATGTACCTAGATAGTTTTATTTGAATTCATTTTATTTGGTGTTCTGTGAACTTTTTGGATCCATGAGCTTTAATCAAATTTTGGAAAAATTTGGTCATTATATCTTTGAATATTTTGTATGCCTCATTCTAATTCTCTTCCTTTTCTGGGTCTCCTATTATATATATCTTAATCTGTTTGGTATTTCCCCCCATAGGATCCTGGGTTTATCTTATCAGGATTTGACTGAAAAGAATAATTCATATAACATGTCCAAAGAAAATTAGGTTCAAATAAATAGATCGTCTTTAGAGAAATTACACAAGATGGTCCCGTATATGAGTGTGTGTGTGTGTGTGTGTGTGTGTATGTGTATAAGAGGGGAGATGATGGGGGTTTACATATCACCCCACGATGGCACAGTGGTTAGACCTATTAGATCTGGAGACAGACACACTGGTTTCAAATTCTGGTTTTGCAACCGACCTCTTGAAGCCTCAGTTTCTCCATCTATAAAATGGGGACAATATTAGTATAGACACACCTCAGAGGGAGATATTGTGGGTTCAGTTCTGGACCACTGCAATAAAGCTAATATTGCAATGAGTCAAATGAATTCTTTGGTTTCACAGCGCATATAAAAATTATGTATACACTATGTTGTAGACTATTTAGTGTGTAATAGTATTATGTCTAAAAAAAACAATGTACATACCTTAATTAAAAATACTTTATTGGGGTGCCTGGATGGCTCAGTCGTTAAGTGTCTGCCTTCGGCTCAGGGCGTGATCCTGGTGTTCTGGGATTGAGTCCCACATCAGGCTCCTCTGCTAGGAGCCTGCTGCTTCCTCTCCCACTCCCCATGCTTGTGTTCCCTCTCTCACTGGCTGTCTCTCTCTCTGTCAAATAAATAAATAAAATCTTTTTTTAAAAAATACTATATTGCTAAAAAATGCTAACCATCATCTTTAGTTAGTCGAAATCACCGATCACAGATTACCATAACAAATATAATAATGAGGAAGTTTGAGATATTGCAAGAATTACCAAAATGTGACAGAGACACAAAATAAGCAAATGCTGTTGGGAAAATGATACTGACATTCTTACCTGATGCAGGATTGCCACACACCTTCAATTTATAAGAATTGCAATATCTGTGAAGTGTAATAGAATGAGGTATGCATGTACCTAATTTATGGCATTATAAGAAGGAAAAATTGTACTTTGTTGTTTGAATTAGCATTTATTTTTAAATTAGTGAGGCTGAGCATCTTTTAATGTATTTATAGGTCATATTTTTCCCTGTGAATTGCCTGCTTGTATTGTTGTGCATTTACATATATTCATTGAGTTAATATTCATTGGGTTATGAGTTTTTTCTTATTACTTTAGATATATTATGAAGTTAAAATATTAGGATGTATTATTGCTCATATTACTATTTTGTTGATTATATGTGTTACAAATTCTTATTCCTAGTTGAATTTTTAAAAACTGTTTATTAATAATTTCTAAAGAAATTTACAATTATTATAAAATAAAATGTGACAATATTTCTCTTTATAGCTGTTGGACTGAGGGCCTCCATTCCCAGCTGGCAATTGGCCAGAGGCCACCCTCAGTCCCTTGCCACATGGGCCTCTCCAACATGGCGGCTTAGTTCATCAAAGCATGCAAGCTAAGAAGGTAATAGAGAGAGTCTGCTAATAATATAGAAGTCACAATATTATGTACTCTCCTCCTGGAAGTAATATCCCATCATCTTTGTCATCTTCTATTGATTAGAAGCAGGCCACTGGGTCCAGCCCACCCTCAAGAAAAGGGGATTACAAAAGGGCATGATTACCAGGAGGCAGGGGTACTCCTCTTTTTCTTTTGCCTGAATATCCAACCCATCAGCAAATCCTATTGGTTCTGCCTTCCATATATTCAGAAACAATCACTTCTTACCGCCTTCACTGCTACCACCCTGGTCTGAGCCATTGTGCTCTTTCAGCTGGAGTATTTTTTTTTTTTTTAGATCTCTTGCTGTGTCCCCACTTCTTTTTTTTTTTAAATTATAATAATATTTTTTTTATTATATTATGTTAGTCACCATACAGTACATTCCTGGTTTCTGATGTAAAGTTCGATGATTCATTAGTTGCACATAACACCCAGTGCACCATGCAATATGTGCCCTCCTTACTACCCATCACCAGCCTATCCCATTCCCCCATCCCCCTCCCCTCTGAAGCCCTCAGTTTGTTGTTTCTCAGAGTCCATAGTCTCTCATGCTTCATTCCCCCTTCTGATTACCCCCCCTTTCTTTATCCCTTTCTTCTCCTACCGATCTTCCTAGTTCTTATGTTCCATAGATGAGAGAAACCATATGATACTTGTCTTTCTCTGCTTGACTTATTTCGCTTAGCATTATCTCCTCCAGTGCCATCCATGTTGCAGCAAATGTTGAGAAATCGTTCTTTTTGATAGCTGAGTAATATTCCATTGTATATTTCAGCTGGAGTATTGCAACAGCATCCTAACAGGGCTCCCTGCTCCTGACTTTGCCTTCATTGACTCTATTTTCAAAACAAAAACGAGAGTAGATTCCATTAAAATTAGATCATGCTACTTCCTATCTGACTTGAAAAAGTCAAGGTTCTTATAATGGCGATCAACCTTCTATCCCTGGCTACCTCTCTGGCCTCATTTCCTATTATTCTCCCCTGCACTCACTGCACATCAGCCACTCCTTGCTATTTCTGAAACAAGTATGCCCCTATTTTAGGGCTTTGTATTACATGCTATGTCTGCCGGAAATGTCCCCCCTCCATAACTGCATGGCAACCTTCCCACCTTATTTAAGTCTTTACCCAAATGTCATCTTTATAGTGTTGCCTTCCCTAAACATCCTATTTGAAATTGCGAACTCCTATTCCCTATTCCCATTGCTTGCTTTGTTTTCCTAAATAACACATATCCCTACTAATATGCTTACTGTCAATCTGCACTAGAATATAGCCTCCATGAGAACCAAGATTCATTTTTTTAAAAGATTTAATTATTTTAGAGAGAGAGAGCGAGCACATACGTGTGCACACAAGTGAGGGAGGAGCAGAGGGAGAGAGAGAGAGAGAGAATCTCAAGCAGGGTCTATGCCCAGTGCAGAGCCCACACAGGGCTTGATCCAACGACCCTGAGATCATGACCTCAGCCAAAACTGAGAGTTGGATGCTCAACTGACTGAGACACCCAGGTGCCCTGAGAACTGAGATTCTTGTCTGGTTTACTGCTGTATCTACGGCAACGTGAGCATGGTAATATCTTAAACATATTTGTTTAGTGAGTGAACGTATTTACATATTTAATCCATCTGGAATTAATTTTTATGAATGGTTGGAGATAAGAATGTACCTTAATCATTCCCCCTGCAAACAGGGCCAATTATTCCAACATCTTGTATTTAATAATTTATCCCACACACCACCCTTTTCCCCTGACTTGAACTATAAATAGAGTGTAATGTTCCATAGAGCATTATCTATTTCTCTACCAGCTTTTTAATATTCTAGCTTTACGGCATCCTCTAATGAGGCTTGGCCTCATGAACACTGGAGCTGGATAATGATCCTGTATTCTCAGAAAGAATTTGTAGATTTTCACTCCAGTTCTCTTACATTTCCTATGTCTCAGTCCCCCTTTGGATTTCTGGATTTTTGTGTTTCATGCTAAATGAACAATGAATCAAAACGTTGGTGATAATGGTGATGGTGATGATGAAGAAAACCCATGAATCTACCAGCCATGACATCTTTTGGGTAAGAGAAGTGGTGAACAATGACAAATCAGATAAAATTGACAGTCGTAAACTATTTTGTACGGCCCTTACCTTCAGCAGCTAGTGCATGATCTCCAGCTCCTCTCAAAGTCTTCTTACTTCTTCCTGTGAGACTCCTCAGAGTGTCTCACATGTGCTTACAAACAAGTTCTCTCAGCTCCCACCCACTGTCTAAGGCTACAATGTCAGTAAGGATCTGATACTGTAGAGGTCATATCTTAGATCTAGCAACCCCGGACCTGACCCCAAGAAACAACTTCCTGTAGAAGAGTAGACTTTGAGGTTTGGAATATTGTCCATGGTATTTGTAGACATTAAAAGTGAGAAGAGCTTGGTTCACTCAAATCGTCTCGGTCATGTTATATTTTTAAACAGCTAAACCTCTGTACAAATAAGGAAAGAAACTGAGTCATAGTTGGCTGCCCCAGCAAGATTACAGTTTGCCTCACAGGAATGGGAACCACTTATCTTTGCTACTAGTTTTGCCCGAGTTCCTTGGGGTGATACAGGTAGTAAGAGAAGGTAGTGATCAGAGTTTTCCAGAACCTTGTAGAGAACCAAAAAAGGATAAGATGCCAGTGTCATAGCTCTATTTACTCAGACACTGAATAAGGTAGCCAGCACTGTACTACCCTTTCATTCTTATTTTAGACCCTGCACACTTATAATGGAATTTCTAGTTCTAAGTGAGCATATTCCCATAGGGACCCAACAAAATTTAAAAATAAGAAACACTGAGAACAAGATTATCATCACAGGATACAAATTTGGTCCCAACAAAAACAATGCCAGAAACACTTCCAGCAATCATTAAGAAGGTCTTCAGAACTATGACTGACGTCAATCTGTAGCCAAACAAAAGTCAGAATTTTTCTGAGTCTTAAAGGCAGACATGCCAAAATAAATACACAAACTTAAACAGTCATTTTGCAACAAAGCAGTCTCCAAGGAGAGACCTCAAATGTTAATTACAAAATGCATCAGTTTCCCAACCATGGAGAAATTGTGTCATCAGATAACTCAGTTCAATGAACTTTCAATATTATTGTGTCAACAGCAGAGCCTCTGGGAAAGCTGAATTGAAAATAGACATTTTTTTTTTCATTTTCTATGTCAGGAAATTTGAATGAAAATTGGTTAGGTTTATTTACATTATTTCAGTTACATCTAGAAACAGCAGTGTAGAATATGAGTGGAAATGGCACGTTCCCATTACCAGCTCTAAGAATGCATGTGGAGAGGCTGAATTTAGATGAAGAGCAAAGGGTAAAATTTAAGTTAAATGAGTAAGAACAAATGCCTTGATGACCTCACCTATTGGAGCATCCTCTAGCTTTTGCTTTACGGGTTGTCACAGCCTGGAGTTCTGAGTGAGTCAGGTAAACTCAACCACAGCAAGCTAAAGGTGCTTAGGTCTAGATTTTGTAGCCTGTAGAGAGGGACACTGCATGAAGTGGCTCTTGTGCTCCAAACACCTTTACATTATTTCTGAAGAGCCCATCTGTGGGCTCAAGTTACCTTCCTTTTAGCACTACAGGGTCAGACTTCCCTGTTCTGATGTGTTGCCGATTATGTGAGAAAATATCCTTGGACTGGGGAGTCCAACTTCCCAAGTGCCTTGCTTATCCTCCATGTTTGACTTTTGGTTCTTTCTTGCTTTACAGGATCTTTACAAATAGTACGGGGAGATGCCAGAACTGTGCTATACCACTTCCACTGAATCCCTGGTCTTCTTTGTGCCTTTGAGAAGACTTCTATTTAGCAACTAGAGGAAAACATCCAGATATGCCCTACCCTCATCCATATGCCCAAACTAAAAGGCTTATCTGCCCAGATTCTCCTCTGCCATGGTGTCAGTCTGAATCTATAGACTGTCTCCCCGCTAGTCTTTGCTTATTGAAATCTTGGAAGGTCATCTTGGGAGGCTGTACTTTTTCCAGGAAGCCATCTTTGCTTACTCTAATAGAAACTGTTCTGCCTCATTTACAATTGTTTATCCCTCAAGGGCTAGAGTAAGATTTTCAGAGGACCATGGCTCTGAAAAGGTTTTGGCATTCTTCCATTATTCAAAATGTAAACAATTCTAAAATATAAAATACGTGTACAAAGGTCTAACCAGTTCTACCCACCCCCTCCATAATTGCTAGACAGGAGATTTTTTTAAGGGGGAGGGGCAGAGGAAGAGAGAGAGAGAATCTTAAGCAGGCTCCATGCCCAGCACAGAGGCTGACGTGGGGCTCAGTCTCACGACCCTGAGATCATGACCTGAGCTGAAATCAAGAGTCGGACACTTAACCGACTGAGCCACCCAGGTGCCCCAACAGGTGATTTTTTTTTTTTAAAGATTTTATTTATTTATTCGACAGAGATAGAGACAGCCAGCGAGAGAGGGAACACAAGCAGGGGGAGTGGGAGAGGAAGAAGCAGGCTCATAGCGGAGGAGCCTGATGTGGGAGGAGCCTGATGTGGGGCTCAATCCCATAACGCTGGGATCACGCCCTGAGCTGAAGGCAGATGCTTAACTGCTGTGCCACCCAGGCGCCCCCAACAGGTGATTTTTAAAACATATACAAAATTCTTTCAAAACTTATTTTGGTCCTCCTGATTTGGTGGCATTCAAGGTGATGCTAAGGCTGTCTTTTGGATTATCCACCTGTTTCCTTCACTAGAAGAAATGCATTATGAGATTGGGGACTTTGGCTGATTAATCACTATACCTCTGAAACCTAGAACAGCATCCACATACAATAAATGTTCAATTTGTTCAACTAATGAATAAAAGGGAAATCATCAGGCTGTCCTCAAATATATTAAGAACTTCACGTGTGGGATGTGTAGGTGGGGATACCAGTTTAGGTTTTCTCCTGTGCTGCTTAAGACAAGGACCTATGCATGGGAACTTCCTACTGGGACTGAAGATAAGAATTCTGTGACATTTAGAGTTAGTCAACATTACCCTTTTGCAGCCTTGTGAAGTAATAATCTCTCCATTAGTGGAAGTACTCAGATTAGAGGAGCATCTATCAGAGAATTCCTTCTTCTAGAAGAGAGTTGGAAAAGACGACTGTGATATGTAGAATGATGACCCCCAAGGACGTCTGTGTCCTAATCCCTAGAGCCTTTGAGTGTTATTTTACATGGTAGAAGGCATTTTATACATGTGATGAAGGTAAGGACCTTAAAATGGGGAGATTATTCTGGATTATGGGGGGAACAATCTAATTATGTGTCCTTAAAATCAGGCAACGTTTTCCAGCTGATGTCGCAGTCAAAGGATGATGTGAAGAACAGTCAGAGAGGTGCAATATTGCTGGCTTTGAAGAAAGAGGAAGCGGGCCACAAACCAAAGAATACGGTTAGCCTCTAATAGGTAGAAAAGGCAAGAAAAGAGTCCCCTGCCCCCAAATATGGCCTCCAAAAAGGAACACAGCCCTGCTATCACTTTGATTTTTATGACTTCTGTTGAGTTTTTGACTTCTGTTGGAACTCTAATGTACAGAATTGTGAAATAATAAATTTGTGTTTTAATCCATCAAGTTTGTTGGAAAACTAATAAAACAACCTTTAAGGTTGTTTTCCAGATCTAAGTTTCCATAATGCTGAACTGTTGGAGGAAGGACTGGATTAGAACCAGGAAAACAATTCCAAAGGTGAGGGTTTTTAAGCATGGAGGTGGTTTATCGAGTAGACTGTGAAATCCTATCTTCCACGAGATTAAAGATCAGAATGGGTGAATGTGATCCATCTAGAGCTCAGTCTAAAGTTCCACTACCCAAGAGTTCTGGGGATAAGCTAGATGAATTTCTACTCCCTGGAGTCTATAAAAGTCTCAGAAGTGAAAAGGTAGGGTTTCTCTAAGATTGGGGCAATCTGCATTCATTCATTCATTCATTCATTCATTCATTCATTCATTCATATGGCCTTTAAATGGAATTTCCCTTCTGAATGCTTTGGGTTTTAGGTGAAAATGTCCAAACTGAAGCAATTTAAAATCTCTACTTCCTATTTGGAATGAGATACAAGATTTCATATGAACATATACATAAATAACACAGCCATTGATATTATGTTCAAATGAGCCTGCTATTTGATTTTGAGTGATTAAGCAAGGCTGCTTATTTCCATACAAAGGTCTGTTACAATAGGAACCATTTTGATTGTATCTTAAGTTTAAGAAAACTCCCTTTTGCCTCAGGGGAGTGCAAGCCCTTGAGCCTGCAAATCAATTTTCACACAACCAGAACCCTCTCCAGGAATCTGTTCTAACTTGAAAACTAAGGCCCCACAGAGAGGGAGAGAATTTAGCTGCAGATTTCACTTAAAACTCCCCTCAGTCTGTGATTTTGAGTGTCACTGGCCTCCGGCTTCAAGGAAGTCAGCAAGCATGCCTTAAGCAGTACCTGGAGGTTCCGGCTTTTTTTTTTGGAGGGTTACACTTGTTTTGGAAAGTGACATGTAAATTGAGCTGGACTGTTGATAATTCCAGGATAGTTCCAGCCATATGTGATGTGAGGGATCAGTGGCATTGACTACAGTGTCACTGTCTCAAGAGTCAGCCTCCCTTCCCCACACGGCACAGTTAAGTTCTTGTCCGTGTCTGTCTGAAGGGAGGTGGAGAGGGAGTGGATGTAGGGGGCAGTTAGTGTCAAAATTGCCTCCTTTGCACCCTCAGCATTTCTCATCTGTCCTTGTGCACCAATCAGTTTAGTGATATAGAATCTAGTTTTGCATCAGCGATGATGAGGCCACTTCACCTAGGAGCTGCTACATCTGGGCTTGAAAATCTGTCAGCCAGGAGACACCATTATGATGGGATGCATGTGGCCTTCAAACGACCAGTTACACTCCCTAGAATTCCTAGACCTTGGACATTAACGCCATTTCATCCAGAGGAAACTGAAGATGAGAGAACTATAGAGTCTTGTTTTAGGTCACTTTCTGACTTCTAGTCCTATTTTTTGACTCCTAGTCCAGTGTGTTTTATGCTTCAGAGGACTGTGACCCAAACTGGTTTCAAATAAGGCTGAGGCTAAACATTTCATAAAGAGATCTAGCATCTTGGTTGAGAGTACAGCCTCTGGAGTCCAGGATATCTGGGTGTGAATCCTGCCACTTACTGGCAATGTGACCTTGGGTAAGTTACTAAACCATGACTTTACCCAGCAAGTCAGAATTTGACCCAATCCCTGGTAAGGGGACTCCAAGAAGGATTGGGTAATTTTTATTTCTTAACCAGCCCATCCGATGGGAGCAAGGAAGGGTGGGTGGATGTTGTTCAGAGGAGCCAGAAATTGACTGAGACCCAGATAATCAAGAGGCGTGACATTTCTTGCTCACCACAGTTTGCGAGCTGACATTCTTACCAGCCACACCAGAAAATCCCAAGAATTCTCATGCTCCGCTATCCCCAAGGCTATTAGCTCCGTCTGACCATCAAACATTCACCCTTCTTGAGCCGGCTTGTTTCCAGGCCTTTTTCCGTCCTATTGTCTCCTGCCTGCTTTCCAGTCGGAAGGCTGGGATCTCCCACGCTGCCAGAGCCAGAGGAGCCCACGGTGGCCGGAAAAGCTCTGGCTTCGCGGGCTGCAGAGACAAAAGGCACGGGGACCGCGCCTTCCCGTACTTCACACCAGGCGAGGCTCTGGAGAAGTCCTGAGCTAACGTCGGGTCCACCCGTGGGCGGGCGAAAAAAGGAGGGCTCAGGGGACAGAAACCTGACGCTTCTGCCCCCTCCCTACGGCGGGGAAGCCGCGATCCTGGGATGCACCGTCAGCACACCCAGGGCGAGGCCCACGTTTGGAAGCAAGGCGCCACGACACCAGGGACAGTCGGGGACCGCAGAGCCGGCGATGGCGGCCGAGGAGGCCCAAGTCCCAGGCTTCTGCCTATCAGGGTCCGTACTGACGGGTGTGCGCGTGCGCGCCTCCGAGTAGTCGGGGATCAAAGCAGCAGAGCTGTCGGTGCGTCCGTGGCGTGAGCGGGTGCGGCTCCGAGCCGGCCCTGGGGGCGCGCGCCGGGCGCAATACTGGCTCCTGCGGTGAGGTGTAAAGCGAGGCTGCAGAGCCCGGCTAGCCCGCGACCGCCCTCGGCGCGCGCGGCTCTCCCGCTCTGTATCCGAATTAGCGCACCCGGGCCAACTGCGGGCGCTCGGCAAACAAACGCGCATGCGCGAGGTAGTGGCTACGCCCTCGGGATGGAGCAGAGCGGTCCGAGCGCTTCAAGCCGTGTGACCGCCTAACGACTCGGCCTTCTGGCACGCATTTCATCTGTTAGCGGGGCTTAGTGACAGCACTTCCCTAACGCGGGTGTGGCGAGGGCTGGATGAAGAGCGAGAAGCAAAGAGGATGTCTTTCCACCTGCAACTGGGGAAAAGCAACCCCTTCATTCTTGTGGCAGCTCGTGCTGTTGGTGCTTGTACTCCTTTGGAGGGTCAGTTTCTGGAAGGCAGTGTTGGGGACAGCTTTAATTTCCCAGAGGCCATTTACGAGATTTGCTCTGTTCTTTTAAGCTACACATTTCAAAAACATTTCTTCTTAAGGCTGTATATTCCTTATCATGTATTATTTTCACTGAGTGCTGTGCTAGAGGAAAGTAATCAAAGGTATATATATGAGAAGACTCTTCAGGGAAGCATTAAATGGTCGGACAGAAGGCAGCTCACCAGACAGCCAGCATTGTTGCATGCAGAGCCATGGGAGCAAACATTAGACTCTTTTAGGGATCACCGTTGGGTTTTCAGGCATTTCCTGTTAAATCATGGTAAAGAATACATATCTGTGAATAGAGGGGCCCATTTTACCTCTTAGAAACAAGACCGATGGAGTACGTGGATATTATGTTTTAGGAAGTATGAGCCCATTGTGGTAGGGGGAAAATGCACCCACCCCCAAGATATCCACATCGTAATGCCTGGAACCTGTGAATGTTACCTCATTTGGAAAAAGAGTGTTTGCAGCTGTGATTAAATAAGAATCTCCAGATGGAGAGGTTATCTTGGATTAGCTGAGTGGGCCCTAAATGCAGTCACAGGTGTCCTTAAATAGAAAGAGGCAAAGGGAGATTGGACACAGGAAAAAGAGAAGGAGGTCACGGGAAGATGAAAGTGGAGATTGGAGTTTAATGGCCACAAGCCAAGGAATGTTGGCAGCCATCAGAAACTGGATGGAATGAGGACCGGATTCTTCCTTCGAGCCTCCAGAGGGAGCAAGGTGCTTTGTGGACACTTTGATTTTTTTTCTTTTTAAGAGATTTATGTATTTATTTTAGAGAGAGAACGAGAGTGCACAAGTGGGGGCAGTGGAAGGGGCAGAGGAAGAGAGAGAATCTGAAGCAGACTCCCTGCTGAGTGCAAGGCCACAGTGCAGCAGGGATCCTGGGATCATGACCTGAGCCCCCCAGGCACCCCATGGGCACTTGATTTTGGTTCATTAACACTAATTTTGGATTTCTCGCCTAGAGAGCTGTGATAGAATACATTTCTGTTGTGTTAAGGCGTCAAGTTTGTGCTAGTTTGTTACTGCAGCCACAGGAAATATATATATATTTAATAAACACATGTATCAGAAACTGGACTAAATGCTGTACATATACAATCGTATTTCATCTTTGTAACAACCCATAGCAATAACTAATCTTTGTTATATAGATGAAGAAATTGAGTTTCAGAAAAAATTAAGAAAACGTGCCCAAAGCTGTAAAATCAGGGGCTGAGCTGGGATTCGGACACAGAGATGTGTTATTTCCCAGTACATACTGTTAATCCCCATCGAGTAGTTCATACGAGTAAAGACAGTGGAAAGGTGCATCATTATGCATTATAAATTAAAGTCTTTATTGATGTCATTATGATTTTAATTTCAGAACATCAAATGCCCACACAAACTCTAGATTCTGTTCCTCCTAGACTCAGTGTTGGATGTCCTTACTCTGAGTGGCCCCAGTAAACCAGTGAGGAGGATTTCTGGGCGTCAGGGCTTTGATAGTATATTTATTTTGGGAAAACAAGCTCAAATCCCACTCTATCAGTGAAGGTTTCTCTCCTCAGTACTTAACGTGGTGAACTCTCATGACCTGAAGATTGCTATAACTGCAGCCTACCGGTTTGGAAACCAAGAAAGTTTCATTCACTATGATTATCCTAAACACATTATCATTTCTTATTTCTCATTAATGTGAATTACCCAGGAATACATTTTAAAGTTTCTGAGCATTTGAATTTATTTTAAGCTGCAAATCTTAACAGAGCTCTAAATGTGGATTTCTCCCCCCCAAAGTATTACAGCTCCAACTGCTAAAACCATTGGGTAACACCTACGAAAGCATGAGTGAAGGGCAGGGATGATGTGACCGTGACAAAGTGAGGAAAAGCCAGCATAACAGTGTGATCTGAAAATCACTACTGTGGCCAGTGGGAGCTCAAGTCCACTGGGAATGTTCCAGATGTTTTCTAGAACTACTTGTTTGAAGGATGGAAACCTGCTTTCTGCCAGTGGTAAAGGTTTTCCCTGAGCTGGGGTGTGGAGAAGGGGTGTGGGGAGCAAGGAAACAGTACTCATTCTCCCATATTTCTGGGCAGAGCTCCAAAAGACCAGTGGCTTTCCACTGCTTCAGCTTCTGAGAAGGCTCTGAGGCAGGACACCTACAGACAAAGGTATGCTCATTCCTGTATTTAACAAGTGTTGAATACCTGCAAATTTTCAGGCACATTGCCTGGCATTGGAGATAGAATGTTGAATTAGACCTTAGGTTCTTGTCCTAATAAGAATTACAGTCTAGTGAGGTATCATGTGCCAGAGTTTATCGGCAAGGAAGTGACTTGAGTGTGTAGGGACCCGAAAGTTGTTCAATACTCAATCTAATTGGAACATAGATGGTGAGGGGCAAGACTAAGTAACCAGCGGTCAAGTAATAGAACACTCTTGTTAAGGAGCTTGGGCTCCATTTTGAGGGCGGTCGTGTTTTTAAGCAGAGAGTGACATCATCATATTTGTATTTTGGAAAGAAATAAGCATTGTGGGGTAGGGCATAACTAGAAGTAGGAGGATCTTGCAACAGTGGAGGTGAGAAACAAGTGGCTCACAGGAGCCTCTTGGCAATGGTGGTGGATGGGGAAGGTATTTAAGAGGAAATTGTCAGTTGGATGTGGAGAGTAAGAGAGTAAGCTGAAGAGCTTTAGTTTGGTTTCTGGCAGCAAGATAGATTGTAAAACTATTTCTCAACTTACAGAAAATGTAAGGTGGAATAGGTTTGGGGTGAATTTGAATTTGTGTCTCTTTCATGGTTGTGATTGTCACCCGGGTGTTGAAGAATGGATGGACTCTCACACCAAGAGGACTTCAAACAAAAAAAGAAGGGAACCAGAACAGAGTTCTGCTGCCACTGATGTTTAGGAGGCGAATGCTGCCAGGAAGTGATACGGGGATCTAAGAAAAATCTGTTGGAGTGGTTGACAAGTAGGACATGGGTGATCTTCGCGAGCAGTTTCCATGGAGTGGTAGTAGCCAGATTTCATTAAGTTGAATGGTTAAAGGGAGTTGATAAAGTAGGGTTCGCTGCTGTAGACATTGCTTCCAGGAGGTTTGTCTTTGTATCGGTTCCTTAGAGCTGCTCCATCCAGAAGTTTTGTGTCAGTTTCTTAGAGCAAAACAAACCAGGTGGCTTAAAAATGACAGAAATGTATTCTCACAGGTCTGGAGAATGCAAGTCTGAGATCAAGGTATCTGCAGCACCATGCTCCATCTGAGGTTTTGGGTAGAATCCTGTCTTGCCTCCTCCTAGTTTTCGGCAGTGGCTGTCAATTCTTGGCGTTCCCTTGCTGGTAGACACATCACTCCAATCTCTCTGTCCATCATCACATGGCATTCTCTTGGTGTGTTTCTGTCTTTACATGGCATTTTCTTTTTATAAGGACATCAGTCCTGTGGGATTAGGATCGACCTAGTGACATCTTCTCAACTTGGTTACATCTGCAAAGACCTTATTTCTGAATAAGGGCATGTTCTCAGATACGGGAGGTTAGGACATCAACATATCTTTTTGGGGGGCACAATCCAATCTATTGCCATCTTTAAAGGGGAGGCTGGGAAGAGTGTGCTTAAAGTAAAAGGAAAAGTATAGACTAGAGAATACTAGGAAATGAACTAAAGACAAATTCCCTACATAACAATGGCCAGTCTTTAAAAAAAATTTTTTTTAAATTTTATTTTGAGAAAGGAAGAGAGAGAGGGGTGGGGGGCACAGGGACAGGGAGAGACAATCCCAAGCAGGCTCCACGCCCAGTGCAAAGCCCGACGTGGTGCTCATTCTCACAACCCTGAGATCATGACCTGAGCTTAAATCAAGAGTCGGATGCTTTACTGACTGAACCACCCAGGGGGCCTCAACAATGGCCAGTCTTGACCAGTAAGGTGGAATTTCAGCTCAGAGTTTACCAGCCAATCTTTCTTTCTGTCTCACATCAGGCCTCCTAGCCAGACAACCACCATTGCCTTTCAGTGCTTTCACCCCCTCTTGGTCAGATCTTTAAGGTTCACCTCTAAACAGTTGACGGACAACTTTGTGTCCTAAGACTGTCCTAAGACTGACTAAGGTTTGTCCAGAGCAAGTCTACTGCTGGCTTTCCCTGAAATATGAGAATACTGTGTTCCTACCTTTTCCTGGTCAAACACATGGACACTATGCCTTGAGAATCATAAGTTTTAAATAAGTGTGACAGAACCATAAGAAATCTAGCATTTTTGTTGTTTTCCATGCACAGTTTCAAATTGGAAATTGCCTTGCATCTTGCTATAACAGAAGTGCACACTTCTGTACAGGGAAGTCACTGCAAAAGTGAAGGGGTGGCAGATTAGTTTCTGGCCTACCCTCTCTGACTCCCTCATGGTACCTTCTTCTGGTTCTCACACCCTCCCCAGGGTTCCCCACTTTCAGATTGCTCATGGTCTAGAAACAAGGTACATCTGTACATAATTTCTTAGGATGCCAGGAGCTTTGATGGTAATCAGGGCACCAAAGATGAATAAGCCAAGTTTTATCTCAGGGAGAGCAATGTGATAAGCCCTAATGATATCCCACAGTTACCCACTACGTTATCTTGGAGAAGAGGAGATGATGAGTATGCCTGGGGCCCAGAGGTTGGAGAAGGAAACTCTTTATTCTTTGGGTCAGGGTATTCTCTTAAAATACGCCTGATTCAGAAAATGAGCACCTTGGTTGGTACTGAACTCTTTGGCTGCTAAAGCATCGAGAGGTACCTAACTGTGAGTAAGACCCTTTGGAAATTGTAATGGATTGAATTATGTCTCCTCAAAAATTCATATATTGAAGTTGTAAACCCTAGAGCCTCAGAATGTGACTGTACTTGGAATTAGGGCCTTTAAAGAGGTAATTAAGTTAAAATGAAGCCTTTAGAGTGGGCCTTAATCCAATATGACTGGTATCCTTATAAGAAGAGATTAGAATCCACAGAGAGCCACCAGGGAAGTGTGTCTACAGAGGAAAGACCATGGGAGAACACAGCAAGAGGGTGCACCTGCAAGGCAAGGAGAGAGGTCTCAGAAGAAACCTAACCTACTGGCACCTTGATCTTCTAGCCTCCAGAACTGTGAGAAAATAGATTTCTATCTTGTAGTCATGTAGTTTGTGGCATTTTGTTAGGGCAGTTCATACTAGTCTACACTAGTATGACAATGGGCACTATTAAGTCTCTTGGTGGATAGTCTAGAAGTGGGGCCTGCCCCACTACTGTAACCTATCATGTGGTTGAAGCATCCTCTGGAGAGCTGATGAGGGGCTCTAAGCCAGGTGTGGTAGGGAGAAGCATATAAGGTTGAGCAGATTTACCTCTTCTCGCCCAGTGTGTTCAAGGAGTTGCTTTCTGCCACCTGGGCTTATGTTACAGTTCATCTGGTTAGCATCTTTGCTACAAATGATGTTCCACTTTAAAAATACAGGGTTGGGGAGGGAGGCTAACTCGCTTTCAAGTGCTGATTTCCAAGTGCAATGAACTCAGGAGATGTTCCCTTTTCGGATTCATCTAGGGAAGCAAAACTTCTACGTTTGAGATGATAACAGTGGATCAGAAGCAAGCTGTTTCATGGTGCATGAAGCATGGGCATCACTTCACCAACTGATATTCCTATTTATTTATTTATTTATTTGACAGAGAGAGAGAGAGAGAGAGAGAGAGAGACTACAAGCAAGCAGAGCAGCAGGCAGAGGGAGAGGGAGAAGCAGGCTCCCTGCTGAGCAAGGAGCCCAATACAGGACTGGATCCCAGGACCCTGTGATCATGACCTGAGCTGAAGGCAGACGCTTAACCAACTGAGCCACCCGGGCGCCCCATCAACTGATATTCTAATAACTTGAATGTGGTGGTAGGAAGAAATTAAAAGTGTATATGCACATGTGTGGAATTTAATTTACTTGGGAATGATGAGGCACGGGAAGAGAAGGATGAAAAATAAATCACTTTTTTTTTTTTTTTAAGAAGGGCCATAAAATTTTCCTGTCCATCTGTGGCAGACAGCCTTATGGAGTAATCCATTCTTGGATTTCTCCCTCTCATGAACAGTTTTTCTTCATCTCCTGCCTGCAATTCCATACTCCTCACTTGGTCATGTAGTTAATATTTGTCTCCCCCAACAAGCCATCTTCCCTATTTTGAATATATTTCCTTGAAAAACTATATAATAATATTTATTTTGTATAAGTTTTAAAATTTTATGTAAAGGATAGTGTGCTATAAATCTCATTATGCTAACTTTCATAAAATGTTAGGTGTCCAGGACCTATTCATATTACTTTATATGACATGCTTCTGACTGGGGCATATTAATCTATTGCATTCACATGCCATAGCTCGTCTTTTCCTCTACTCATACTTACTTAGGTTATTCCCAATGGTTCCTGCTTCCACGAACTTGTACGTGGCTTCTTATGAACCTGCCCCGATGTGGGTTTTTTGTTGTTGTTATTTTCTTGATATATATGTCCTAGAGTAGATGCCAGAGGTTTCGGGCTTATGTATTTCATTTAAGTAAGTAATGCTAGATTGTTCTCAGGAATGGTTGTACCAGTATAATTTCTTTTCTTTTCTTTTCTTTTCTTTTCTTTTCTTTTCTTTTCTTTTCTTTTCTTTTCTTTTCTTTTCTTTTCTTTTTTTTTTTTAAGATTTTATTTATTCATTTGACAGAGATAGAGACAGCCAGCAAGAGAGGGAACACAAGCAAGGGAGTGGGAGAGGAAGAAGCAGGCTTCCAGCGGAGGAGCCTGATGTGGGGCTCGATCCCGGAATGCCAGGATCATGCCCTGAGCCGAAGGCAGAGGCTTAACAACTGAGCCACGCAGGCGCCCCTAATATGGTAAATATCAGTAGATATAAGCTACATAAACTAAAGTTCCTTAGGTTCTTTGATACTTTTTAAGAGTCTGAAGGGTTCCTGAGACCCTACATTTCGAGAGCCAGTGACTTAATCTACAACAGTATTGGCAAAAATCATCAGTTATGGAATCTACATTAAGTCCATGTTTCCAGTGGGGTATTGTCTTATCTTCAAGTGTTCACCTATTACCTACCTACACATTACCTATTTTTTTCACCATTTGGAGGAAAAGTGAATTAGCTCCCAAGCGTGGAAGGTCTCTTTTACCCATCTAGGCTGAGTTGAAAGGAGGGAGGTACTCTGGAGAGCAAAGAAAGCAGGCTTGGTGAGTGTGAAAGGACAGGAAGCTCAGCAGCCCCGTCCCAGGAGCACAGTGGGAGGGTGGTGCTGAGCCCTCAACTGTCAGAACTTCCAGAGGCAAGCTGGGAAGGTTCCTCATTCCGGGCCACCGTTGGGATTAGGGTTGTTGGTGCTGGGTGAACACGTTCAGGATATTAACCATAACAGGTCAGTTTTCCAGTCAAAGGTGGTGTCCCCAGCCTGACTGTGAGTAACTAGGAAGCCCTCTGTTTCAGTGTGTGGTCCCTTTAAGCAGCAGCTCTGCAACTGTTCCAGTAACTGAACTCCTGTCCATTCTCAGATGTCCCAGGCTCACCCAGGGAGCCTGTCCTTCCCTTTCATTCCAGGGTCTTACCCTTGAAATTTTGTGGAACACGTGTCAAGAGGCTGGAATCAGTGTCCTGTACCCTAAATGGTCAGAGAAATAATAAACTGAGATGATAGATTCGCATGTCATTTACCTATTGCTTAAAAACATTCTAGTAGTTTGGACTGTCAGTGTTTGGTGGGTATCAATGCAGTCACTCTGTGTGATGTGTGTCAGTGCACATGTATAAAATTCAACAAATGTGCACATTTTCACCTTACAACCTTTATAACAAACCTTTATATATATGTTTGTTTGTTTTTATGTTTTTAAATTTTTGTTTAATTTAAATTTAATTTAAAAAAATCATTGGAGATAAGGCAAAGCAAAAATCACCTTCAACATTACCTCTAAGTTCAATCCCCATGTCCCCCTCCCCTGGCCCCTGCTGCAGGCAATTACTATTCTGAGCGTGTTGTGAATGATTTCAGTTGTTTAAAAATACATTTACATACCTACATTTACAAATACATTTACATTTACAAGTATAGATCCATAAGCAAGATGCAATATTGTACTTATGTTCCTGAAGTTTTACATAAATGATTTAGTAGAGTACACATATCTATCATTTTCACATCACTCTTAAATTTCTGAGCTCTATTTACCATATCAATCATCTATCGATAGTCACTCTTTAAATGTCTCCACAATATTTCATCATATGATTAAGGTGGGTTTTATTTAACTGTTCCTCTATTGATGAGTATTTAGGTTTTTCCTTTTTTCCCCCCACTGTTGCAAACAGTACTGAAATGCACATCCTTGTTCACACCTGCTTGTATACACATAAGAGATTTTTAAAAGCTATAATTAGAAGCGGAAGTACAGTAGTCCTCTCTTAACCACAGTTTTGCTCTCCACGGTTTCAATCACCCCGGGGGTTACCCGCAGTCCAGGAGCCGATGATCCTCCTTCTGGTGTATGGTCAGAAGGTCAATAGTAGTCTAACACTAGTGCCCACGTCCTTCACCTTGCTTTGTCTCCTCACGCAGGCATTTTACCATCTTACATCATCACAAGAAGAAGATGAGTTACCATACTATGAGATATTTTGAGAGAGAGAGTGGCTACATTCACATAACTTTCAATACAGTATATTGTTATAACTGGTCTATTTTATTACTATTGCTGTTAATCTCTTACCATGCCTAATCGTAAGTGTGTGTATATAGGAAATAACATAGTATTTATAAAGGTCAGTACTCTCTGTGGTTTCAGGCATCCACTGGAATGTATCACCCATGGATGAGGGGCGACTACTGTTATTGTACTGGATTGTGGGACACCTGCAACCTAAACTTATCCTCTAAAATGATTGTATTAATTATACTCCCTCCTGTCCTCTATTGGTTTCTCATTCCCCATGTCCTCACCAACACTTGTCATACTCTTTAGTTTTTAGCTTTAGCCTGATTGAACTTGAGCATATTTTCATATATTTACAGGTCAAATTAATCACCAATTCATACATTTTGCTCATGTTTTTATATTTTTTATTGATTTGTAGGAATCCTTTAAATCATCTGGGTAGAAAACCTGTGTCAGTTACATATATTAAAATATACTCTAGAGGTATGTGGTTTGTTTTTAAATTTTGTTTCACTTTTTAATGTATCAAAAATTCTTTCTTTTAATGAAGTAAGTAGGATTAATTAGTCTTTTCCTTTATGGTTTGTGCTTTTGAACTTTTTGAAGTAATCTTTCCCATTCCCTGATATCATACAGATTCAATTAGTATTTTCTTTTAAATATTTGAAATTCTGCTTTTCATACTTAGACATTTAGCCTATTTGAAATGTATTTTTGTGAGTAGTGTAAGTTAGAGATATAATTCCCCCCCCCGCCCCCGTATCACTAACCAGTTAGTCCAGTTTAATTTGCAGAACGGTCTATTCTTTTCCTGAAGACTTATAATGCCACTCATTACTCTCCAGGCCTCTGTATGTATATATGCTCACATTTCCTTTGCTTATTCTGTTCCTAGTCACTGTTTAATTATAATAATTTTATAATATCTATTTCCTATTATTTTATTGCAAAGACAGAAAATCTACCATTCAAATCATTTTTAAGTTTATAATTCAGTAACATAAAGCACATTCACAAAACTGTGCAACTATCACCACTGTGTATTTCAGGAACTTTTTCATTATCCCAGACTGAAACCCGATACCCATTAAACAATAACTCCCCTTTTTTCCTTTCTGCCAGCCCCTGGTAACCTCCATTCTGTTTTTACTGTCTCAATGAATTTGACTACTCTAGGTACCTCATGTAAGTGGAATCATAATATTTGTCCCTTTGTGTCTGCCTTATTTCACTTAGCATAGTGTTTGCAAGTTTCATCCATGTAGGCTGTATCAGAATTTCATTCCTTTTTAAGGCTGAATAATATTTCATTATATGTATATACCACATTTTGTTTATCAGGTTATTTGTCAGCGGACATTTGGGTTGTTTCTACATTTTGGCCATTGTGAATAATACTGCTGTGAACACTGGTGTGCAAGTTTCTGTTTAAGTCCCTGCTTTTAATTTTTTGGGGTATATATCTAGAGGTGGAATTCCCAGATCATATAGAAATTCTATGTTTAACTTTTTTTAAAAAGTAGGCTTGATGCCCTGAGATCAAGACCTGAGCTGAGGGGCGCCTGGGTGGCACAGCGGTTAAGCATCTGCCTTCGGCTCAGGGCGTGATCCCGGCGTTATGGGATCGAGCCCCACATCAGGCTCTTCTGCTATGAGCCTGCTTCTTCCTCTCCCACTCCCCCTGCTTGTGTTCCCTCTCTCGCTGGCTGTCTCTATCTCTGTCAAATAAATAAATAAAATCTTAAAAAAAAAAAAAAGACCTGAGCTGAGATTAAGAGTTGGACTTAGGGGCACCTGGGTGGCACAGCGGTTAAGCGTCTGCCTTTGGCTCAGGGCGTGATCCCCGGCGTTATGGGATCGAGCCCCACATCAGGCTCCTCCGCTGTGAGCCTGCTTCTTCCTCTCCCACTTCCCCTGCTTGTGTTCCCTCTCTCGCTGGCTGTCTCTGTCTTTGTCGAATAAATAAATAAAATCTTTAAAAAAAAAAAAGAGTTGGACTTAATCAACTGAGTCACCCAGTTGCCCCTCTATGTACAACTTTTTTTCTTAAATTGAGATATAATTGACATACAACATTAGTTTCAGGTATACAACATAATGATTAGATATTTGTATATATTGTGAAGTAATCACCACAAGTCTAGTTAGCATCTGTTGTCACACATAGTTACAAATTTTTTCTCTTGTGATGGAAACTTTTAAGATTTACTCTTAGCAACTTTTAAATATGCAATACAGTATTATTAACTATAGTCACCATGCTACATGTTATATCCCCAGGATTTATTTATTTTGTAACCAAAAGTTGTACCTTTTGACCTCCTTTTAAAGTTTGCCCACTCCCCATCCCTACCTCTGGCAATCACCAATCTGTTTTCTGGATCGATGAGCTTGGTTTTTTCTTTGTTTTGATTACCACATGTGAGTGAGATAATATGGTATTTGTCTTTCTCTGCATTAATTCAGTTAGCATAGTGTCCTCATGGTCCATCCATGTTGCTGATGGCAAGATTTTCTTCTTTTTTTATGGCTGAATAATATTTAATTGTATATATATATACATATACCATGTTTTCTTTATTATTCATTCACCAGTGGATACTTAGGTTGTTTCCATATATTGACTATTATAAATAATGCTGCAGTGAAAATGGGTGTGCAGATATCTTTTAAAGTTAGTGTTTTCATTTCCTGATTGGTGCATAGACCCTCAGGTGTCAGTTTTTAATGTATACAAATATGTGTAGTCCTGCAGGACCCTGAGCGTAAGCCCCAGAGGCTACCAGAGCCAGGCAATCTAGAGGTGTCCCCTGGATTGCAGCTGCAAAGATGGTACCACCCTTGAGGTCTCTGGAGAGGATTCCAGATAGCCGTTAGACGTGTGCTTGATTAGAAGCCTGTCCCTCAGGCTGCAGCTACAAAGCTAATAGGCCTGTTTCACGGAAAGACAGTTGCCACTCTGCTGTGCCCTGGGGGTGGTAGCTGGTTAAGAATTCTTTCTCTGTTGGTTATAGCCTTATGGGACCCATGAGAATAAATCCTGCTGGTTAAGAGCCAGGCAACCTAGAGGTGTCCCCTGGGCAGCAGTCACAAAATTGGGGTGCCCAGACAAGAGTACCAGCTCCTTTCTGGGAGATACTGGCAACCCGGAATGAGGTAGAGGGAGAGCACAAGCTAGCATCCACTGACATCCATCCCTAGAGAATATTTCAACAGCCCTTAGTGTGCCAAACCAGTAGCCTGCCCCTCAGGCTGAAGCTCCAGGACCAGCCAATAGGTCTCTTCCACAGAAAGACTGGGGCTGTGTTTCAGTCTGCTGTCTGTGACATGCCCTGGGGGTGGTGCTGGCCAGGAACCAGCTCTCTGACTGCTACAGTGCCATCCCATGAGGCTCAGGAATGTAAGCCCCACTGGCCCCCAGAGCCAGGCAATCAAGAAGTGTCCCCTGAGTGGCAGCCACAAAAACTGGGGTGTAAGTTGCAGAAACTGGGGTATCAGCTGAGTGTAAAACTTCCGTCTGGGAGATACTGGTGTTCTGGAGGGTGGCTGAGTACCAAGACAGTGCCATCAAGGTCTCTGGAGAGGATGACTTCAGGCCTTCAGATGTTTGATTAGAAGTCTGACCCTCAGGTGACACCTAAGAAGATAAGTTAATAGCCCACTTCGCAGAGAGACTGGACTCCTCTGTCTGTTGCCTGTATGCTCTGCCTTGGTGGGGGGGGAAGCTAGGTGAAAACTCTTTCTCCGTTGGTTACAGTCCAGTGGGACTCAGGAGCATAAGCCCTGTCAGCTGCTAAACCAGGTCACCAGATGGAGCTATAAGCTCCACTCCAGGAGATACCAGAGGGCTGGAGGGTGGCAAAGGGGAGTGCAAAGATGGAGCCCACAGGCCTCTGTGTTTGGGGAGAATTTCTGCAGACCCCTAGATGTGGTTAATGTGGATGCCAGCCCCTCAAACCTGTGCTTTAGCATAAGAAAGTAAGTCTCTTTCACAGAAAGTCTAGGTAGGCACTTTTCAGTTGGCTGCCTCTGCTTGGTCCTGAGGTAAGTGCATTTGCATATGTGAAACCTTTAAGAACAACTTCTCAGTTCACCGTAGTCTTGTGAGTCTTGTGGGTGCAGCCCCATGAGATGTTTTGGGGGCTCACTTCTACAATGCAGGTAAAAGTCAGGGTGCCAGTGGGGGTTCGAACCCTTCACTCCTCAGGGAGAAGCTCAGGGTTTTGAGTTCTCTCCTGACTATGGGTTGCCCCACGTCTGGCAGGGTTCACAGTGAGAGAGTGCCAGCCTCCCCTACACTCTGATGTGGGCTTTTCATTCACTTTATGTGTAGGAGTTGCTCAGCTAGTTTTTAGCCTCCCCTTTCCTGCCCCTGGAAATTGTTCCATATGCAGCTGTAGATTCAGGATGTAGTTTTGGTTTCCCTAGAGACTCCTTCTTAAACAGACTCTTAGCCAGTTCTTTCAGCTGCAGTTAATTCCCTCTTACTGTACAGGAACAGTGTTCATGTTGTGGTAAGTGCAGGAGCAGGCAAATGTTCTATAATCCTATGATTTGGTTTTGTTCTTCACAAGGACCTTTTAGGTTGTTTTTTGTTTTGTTTTGTTTTCTTTTTCCCTGTTAAGTGAAACAGGAAGACTAAGACTAGAATGAGCTAAAGTTAGGTATTTCCCTTTTTCCATGTTGGTGAGACTTTGGTAAAATACTTTTCCTTGAGGGCAGGCCTTTGTTGAGGGGAACGGATGTGCCGGGCATATTTTATAATGGTCCCTTTTCCCCTTCCCTTGCTGGAAGCATGAGGGACCTTTTCTCTGATCTTCACCCTGAGAAACTGGTGGTGCTCCTTAAGGTCCCCCTCTTAGGCTGTGTCCCCAGGAGATTTTATCTCAAAGCTAGTGCATGGTTCAGCCTTCTGCAATTAGTCAGTTACCCTCTACATCTTTCTACCAGTTGCTTGCCCCAGAGATAAATTGTGATTCTCTGTATTCACCCAACTCTTCCGTTTTTGGAGTGAAAACCTGCTCTGTCACCTGAATTCTCTGATGGATCTATGAAGAGTTGTTGATTTTCAGTTTAATCAGTTTTTTTTCTCTTTATGAGCATGGGAGTCTTAATCTCCAATTATTTTTACATGTTACACCAGCAGAGTTTTTAAAATAGATTCTTTGAGAGTATTTTACATAGGCCATGGTGTAGTTTGTTAATAGAGTTCTATTTCTTTGCTCTTTGCTTTTTATTTGTCTTGCCTTATTGCTTTGACAAGAACCTCCAGTACAATATTGTATTCACGTGGTGAGTAAGGACAGCCTTCATTGTTGTCGGTCTTAGGAAGAAAGCATTTGGTCTTTCACAATCAAGTCTGATATTTGCTGCAGGTTTTTCATAGATATCCTTCATCAGGTGGAAAAACTTACCCTATTTTCTTGGCTTGCTAAGAGTTTTTATCAATTGATGTTGAAATTTGTCAAATGCTTCTTCTGTATCTATTGAGATTATCATAGAGCTCTTTTCTTTTAGTCTTGTGAGATGATAAATTACATCATTTTATTTTCAAATGATGAATCAAACTTCCTTTCTTGGAATAAACCCCACTAGATCATTATCAGTTTCCTAGGGTTATTATAGGAAAGTACCACAAACTGGGTGACTTAGAACAACAGAAATCTATTGTCTCAGAACTCTCAAGGATAGAAGTCTGAAATCAAGGTGTTGGCAGGATCATGCTCTATTTGAAACCTCTGGGCAAAGAATCATTCTTTGCCTCTTCCAGCTTCTGGGAGCTCCAGATGTTCCTTGGTTTGTAGCAGCTTGATTCCATTCTCTATCTCTCATGGCATTATTCCTGTCTCTTCACATTGTCTTCCCTCTATATGTGTATCTGTCTCTGTGACCAAAGTCCCCCTTTCATAAGGACAACAGTCATATTGGATTAGGGTGCACCCTTTGACATTATCTTAATTTGGTTAACTCTGCAAGGAACTTAAGCTATGGTCTGAATGTTTGTGTCCCTCTCCCCTCACCCCACGTGTTGAAATCCTAACCACCAATGATGAGGGTATTAGCAGGTAGAGCCTTTGGGAGGTCCTTAAGCATGCAGGTAGAGCCCTTGCAAATGGGATCAGTGTTGTATAAAAGAGGGCCCAGAGAGCTCTGTAGCCCCTTCCACTCTGTGAGGGGACAGGGAGAAAGCACCAGCTGTGAACCAGGAAACCTGGCCTTCACCAAAACCACTATGCTGGTGCCCTGATCTTGGACTTCTCAGCCTTCAAAACCGTGAGAAATAAATTTGTTTATGAGCTACCTAGTCTGTGGTATTTAATTAGAGCAGCCTGAACAGACTAAGCTTATTTTGAAATAAGGTCACATTCTGAGGTACTGGGGGTTAGGACATCAACATATCTTCTTTTGGTGTGAAGATGCATTTCAACCCATAAAAGTCATGATGTGTAATCATTTTAAATATTGGTAGATTTGAGTTTTTAAGTTTTAGTATTTTGCTAAGGATTTTTGTATTCATGTTTATGAAGGATTTTAATTTGTACTTTTTTTTTTTTGTCTTGTAATAACTTTGGTTTTGGTGTCATAATGTGGCTTCATAAAATATTTTGGGCAGAGTTCCTTCCTCTTATTTTTTTTTTCTGGTTGCTTTTAAGATTTTCACTTTTTCCCCCTGCATATTCACTATAAATCTAAGTGTGACTTTATTTTTTACTTACCTTGTTTGAGATTTATTGGTTTTCTTGCCTTTGTGAAAAATTCATAACCATCGTCCCTTCACCTGTTGCTTTTCTTTCTTTCTTTTTTTTTTTTTTAAAGATTTTATTTATTTATTAGTGCATGAGAGAGCACAAGCAGGGGCAGTGGCAGGCAGAGGGAGAAGCAGGCTCCCTGCTGAGCAAGGAGCCTGGAGTGGAACTTGATCCCAGGACCCTGGGATCATGACCTGAGCTGAAGGCAGATGCTTAACCAACTGAGCCACCCAGGCATGTCCACATGTTGTTTTTGTCCCATTTCTCCCTCTCTCTCTCTCTCTCCCCCTCCCTCTTTTTCTGTCTCTCTCCCTCTCACTCTCTCTTCCTTCTTCTCCCTCTCTCCTCTTCCCCCTTCACTCCCTCCCCCATCAGGACTCAATTGAAATTTTGTTAGATTTTCTTACTTCATTTACCTATCTCCTAAGCTCTTTTCTGTATATTCTGTCTTCCTGCTTCCCCATACTGTATTTTGGGTAATTGCTCTGATTTATATATCAACTTTATTATTTTCCCCTCAGCAGTATCCTATCTGCTGCCAAATTTGTCCATTGAATTTTTAAGTTTCATTAAGACTTCTCCTATTTTAGAGATTTTATTTGGTTCTATTTCAAATTTCTGGGTCACTTCCCATAGTTTCTCTCCATATAATTATTTTAAAGAATATTTTTCTTCATAATAAGCATGTTTATTTTCGTTTAAAGAAATCTGATGGTTTCTCTCATCTATGGAACATAAGAAATAGGAAGATCGGTAGGAGAAGAAAGGGATAAAGAAAAGGGGGGTAATCAGAAGGGGGAATGAAGTATGAGAGACTATGGACTCTGAGAAACAAACTGAGGGCTTCAGAGGGGGGGGGTGGGGGAATGGGATAGGCTGGTGATGGGTAGTAAGGAGGGCATGTATTGCATGGTGCACTGGGTGTTATAATGAATCATCGAACTTTACATCAAAAACCAGGGATGTACTGTATGGTGACTAACAAAATATAATAAAAATATAATAATAATAATAAAAAAGAAATCTGTATCTTCTAATTCAAGCATCTGAAATCTATAGTGGGTAGTTTCTGTGGTCTTTTGTTTGTAATGGTTCTTATAGTTTTTGCTTCTTTTGTATAGTATTTCTTTCCTTTGATAAATAATTTTTGGGGGTTCTTTGAGGCCTAGGATGAGGATATTTTTCTTTGGAGAGGATTCATATTTGCTTTTACCTTGTAGCACTACTAATTCTGAACCACTTTAAACTGACAATGCTTGAGATTTCTTGGACAACTCTCATGATGCCACTTTGGGTTATTCTGCTAGAAACCTCCCTCCTTCCCATCATCCTTTCTCTCTCTGTCTGTCTCTGTTCCTGTCTCTTTTTCTCTTTTTCTCTCCTTCCTCAGAATGATACCAACACAACTTTCCCCAAAGCCCTGTGGGAGTGGTTGAATGGATAATGGAATAACATTCTTTCTACTTCACTCTGACCCTGAGATGAGCCTGTGTGACTATGGGGTTTTCTCAAGGTCTCCATTTTGGGCACAACCTGAGCCTTGACTTATATACCCCCTGTTTCCCCACAGCTAACTTTAGCATTAATTGGCAAATTTCTTCAGGAGAAAAGTGCTTTTTGAATTTTTTGCCTACTTCTCTTCATTTTTGTTTTTGATTGAAATTTGACTTGATAATAGCTACTATGTTACCAAATGAATTTAAAAAGCCTTTTCTTGCCCCTTAAAGTCAGCATTTGAAGCTGTTTCAACAGAAAGTTTGGTCACAATAAGATGGCCTACCATTATATAAAGTCTTATTTTTATATCCAGGTAAGTCACTGCTTTCTACATCTTGTTTATCAGCTTTTCATTCATTTCTTGATAGGATATATGGATCTCCTGCTTCTAGCTTGAATGTTTCAACTGTCTGAGTGTGGCCCCAATATGCCCTCTCTCTCCAACCTTCATAAGTGATTTGATTTGTCTAATAATGATTTTTTTCATTATTCTTAAAATCCAATAAACTTTGCCAGGAAGTGTCTTGGCATTTATTTTGTGTCAGGTCTTTCTTAGTCATGTTCTCATTAAAGAAAGGTCTATTTTTACCAATATTTTTATTTGTTTTATTTTTTATTTCTTCCTCAAGGACAACGAATATACATGCATTGGGTATCCTTTGTCCCACATTTACAATTTTTCTCCAGTTCTTTATCTTCTGTGCTCTTTTTCATTTCATTTTCCTTAGTTTTTCTTTTTCTTTTTTTTAGATTTTATTTGTCAGAGTGAGAGCAAGTGAGAGAGAGAGAGAGAGAGAGCACAAGCAGGGGAAGGGCAGAGGGAGAGGGAGAAGCAGTCTCCCCACTGAACAGGGGGCCTAACATGGGTCTCGATCCCAGGAGCCCAGGATCATGACCTGAGCTGAACAGCTGCTTAACCGACTGAGACACCCAGGTGCCCCGCATTTTGCTTAGTTTCCTGTAGTCCGCGCAGGACATCCCTCTTTTCAGCTGTCTGTTATCATAGTCACTTCTAACATGGCTTTCCTTTTTCTTAAGATATTTCTCTTTCATTTCTTCTCTGAGCTCTTTCAGGTCACCTAAAAAATTCGTCTGCTGTTTCATTATCACTTTAAAAGATAAATTTTTGTTTCTTTTTTTGACCTCTTGTTTCATAATGGCCATATTTAATTTCTTTTACAGGAAATACATTTTATGTGTGTTTTGTAACTTTGTTCTTTTGATGTGCAAATAAGAATTTCCTTTGTCTTTTGTTCCTTATACTTTGTCATTTTTTGGGCAAATGGCTGCATTACTTTTTCATAGATTCTGTGCTGGCTCATTTTTTACTATTACTCACTTTAAGGGGGCCACTCTAACAGACCAGTTATTTGCCAAACAGACATGCTGGTGTAGTGGGAGGCACCTCGTGTGTGAGCTGGGACATGAGCTTAGGTCTTAAAACTAGGATACTTGGTCACCAGCATCTTCTCTCAGGTAGCAGGTCAGCAGGTAGCCTTGAAGATCACAGGTCTCTAGTCAGGTGATTTGAGCTTTATCTATTTGCATCAGCAGCTCCTTAGTTAACTATAACTCCCCTTTTGTTTCTTCACCCTCACACATGGAGGGCTGGTTAGGGAAATGCTTGAAGAGAAATAGCTAAACTAAACATGGAATGATGGCGGGAAAGTTCCTTTGCTCCAGGATCTGCATATCCATATAATCCTGCACTACAGGACTTTTAACAAGTCTGAGGAAATCTGAGCATATGGACCCTGGCACAAAGATGCTTCTTACTGTTGAGGGCATACTAGCCTCTACTTCTCATCAGAAACAAATGGGACTTTCCTTGGCCCCTTGATCAAAAATATCATTCATCTTTGGTTTAGGAGATATCAAAGTAAACATTTCCTGGGCAAAGTTAACCAGGCAAGGAAGACTTTATTCAAGACTATTGCAATAGGGGAGAGAAATTGAACTCAGCTCAGCTGAAACAAAAGATGGTAGAGTTTGTAAGAGTTGGGGTGGGGAAGGTGGGGATTGTCATTGGCCACTTGTCTGCTAATTGGTTTTGCCCAAAGAATAAGTACATTCTCTCTTATCTTCATGACAGGAGGGAGTTTTACACTTGGAGCAAGGCACTCCCTGAAGTTAGGCTCCTACCTTACCATGGAGATCTTCTCTGATGATTACATTTCAGAGACATCCCAGGTCCTTGAGAAAGGCATTCCCTGGATCTTAAAGCTGGCAAGGGGCTTTAAAGGACGTTTATATACATTTCAAAGGGAGTAGAGTAAGAATTTACAATTATGTTTTCTAAAGTAGATGTTTTATGTTAGCAAAAAGAAAATGGCATTCAGGAGTCTATAGATAAGACATCTGTTTAAAATTTAGTCAAACTGTGGGCAATGTTAAGGCCATCATGGCCAGGGGCTGTTCTCTGGTCAGGGAACTATTACTCCTCAGCCAAGACACTCTATCCTCCCCCTCCTCCAGCCCTCTTCACCTTCCCCCCTCCCCTCTCCTCTTTCTGAGCCCAAGTGCTGGGTCCTATATCACTGTGTGGTCCCTAGTCTCCTCCTTGGGCAGAATGTCAGTGCCTGCCCAGAGCCTCTGGGGCTGGGGAGGGGATGGGGATGTGGGAGCTGTGAGGGAACTAGAACTGCCCCTGCAATGCAGGGTGGCAGGGGAGTTCTAGGGGGTGTGAACCCTGAAGAAGTGGATTGGGCAGATGAGGAGCTGGGGGCTAAGAAAGCAGGCTGCCTCCAGAGACTCACAGAGGCTGAAGTGCCCGACCAGAACATGCAGTGCACTTCCTACTTTCCCTGGAGCCTGACTTCATTTGCATTTCTGTGTAACATCCCTGTGCCTTCTTGCTGCAGGACCTGTCAATTTCTCTTTGGGCTGTCAGAAGGTGGAGGAAAAGATGGGCTGGCAACAATCTCTGCAAGAATCAGATGTGTCCAAAGTCCGCACCATTTACCTTAATGAACCCCTGAGGAACAGTTTCTGCAAAAACGTGATCAGGTGAGAAGTGTGCGTAGCTGGGAGGAGAGGAAGGAGGAAGAAGATGTGATCCTGTCCTGCAAAAAATCACTTGGTGTGGATGCTTCAGGCTATAACAGTTGTCTCAGACCTTGACAAACTTTGAATTCTCAAGTTCATCACCTAAAATAGGCTGTGTTTTCATCTCACCTTCAAGGTTTCTTTCTCTGAGTTGGGCTCTCCTCTCACTTGTTCCGGTTCATGGCAATACCATGCAGCACACAGCCATTTGGGAGCTCTCTTTAGTAACACCTACCTATGAGGTGAAGTGCTTTCCAGTGGAACCTCACAGATCTGCTGAATTCTCCACCAATATCCTATACTGGGGAAGTGAGCATTAGGCTTTTTTTCTTTATTGCATTTTAATTAACATACAGTGTTATATTAATTTCAGGATTACAATATAGTGATTCAATAGTTCTATACATTACTCAGTGCTCATCAAGATAACTGTACTCTTAATCCCCTTTACCTACTTTCCCCATCCCCCCACTCACCTCTCTCTGACAACCACCAGTTCATTCTCTGCATTTGAGTCTGTCTCTTTTTTCTTTGTTTCTTTCTTAAATTCCTATATGACTGCAATCATACAGTATTTGTCTTTCTCTGACAGCTTATTTCACTTAGGATTATACCCTCTAGGTCCATCCACACTGTTGCAAATGGCAAGATTTCATTCTTTTTTGTGACTAATATTCTGTTGTGTATATGCACCACATCTTCTTTGCCCATTCAACTATGAATGGGCACTTTGGTTGCTTCTATATCTTGGCTATTGTAAATAATGCTGCAGTAAATATAGGCATGCTTATATTTTTGTGAATTTCTGTTTTTGTTCTCTTTGGGTAAATATCCAAAGTGAATTACTAGATCATATGGTAATCATTTTTTAAAATTTTCAAGGAACCTCCATACTGTTTTCCACAGTGGCTGTACCAGTCTGCATTCCCACCAACAGGGCACAAGTGTTCCTTTTTCTCCACATCCTTGTTATTTCTTGTGTTTTTTATGTTAGCCATTCTGACAGGTGTAGGGTGATATCTCATTGTGGTTTTAATTTGCATTTCCTTGATGATTAGTGATGTTGAGCATCTTTTTGTGTCTGTTGGCCATCTGTATGTCTTCTTTGGAAAAATGTCTGTTTAGGTCCTCAGCCCATTTTTAATCAGATTAATTGTGGGCAGGTGTTAAGTTGAATAAGTTCTTTATATGTTTTAGATGTTAACTTCTAATTGGATAGGTCATTTGCAAATATCTTCTCCCACTCAGGAGGGTGCCTATTTTTTTGTTTATGGTTTCCTTCACTGTGCAAAAGCTTTTTATTTTGGTGTAGTCCCGATAGTTTAATTTTGCTTTTGTTTCCCTTGCCAGACTAGACATATCTAGAAAAATGTTTCTACATCCAATGCCAAAGAAATAACTGCTTATGTGTTCTCTTAGGAGATTTATGATCTTTAATCCATTTTGCGTTTATTTTTGTGCATAGTGTAAGAAAGTGGTCCAGTTTCATTCTTTTGCATTTAGCTGTCCAGTTTTCCCAGTACCATTTATTAAACTCTCTTTTCCCCATTGTATATTCTTGCCTCCTATGTCATAGATTAAGTGATCATGTAAGTGTGGGTTTATTTCTGAGCTCTATTCTGTTCTATTAATCTATGTGTCTATATTTGTGCTGGTACCATACTGTTTTGATTGCTATAGCTTTATTATAAATCTTGAAATCTGGGGCTATGATATGTCTAGCTTTGTTCTTCTATCTTAAGATTGATTTGGCTATTTGGGGTCTTTTGTGGCTTCATACAAATTTGAGGACTATTCTAGTTCTGTGAAAAATGTTGGTATTTTGATAGGGATTGCATTAAATCTATAGATTGCTTTGGATAGTATGCACACTTAAAACATATTGATTCTTCCAACTGGAACAAACAGCCCTTAAATTTGTGTGGAATCAGAAAAGGCCCTGAATCGCCAAGGAATTGTTGAAAAGGAAAAACAAAGCTGGGGGCATCACAATGCCAGATTTCAAGCTGTACTACAAAGCTGTGATCACAAAGACAGCCTGGTACTGGCACAAAAACAGACACATAGACCAACGGAACAGAATAGAGAACCCAGAAATGGAACCTTGGCTCTTTGGGCAACTAATCTTTGATAAAGCGGGAAAAAACATCCAGTGGAAAAAAGACAGTCTCTTCAATAAATGGTGCTGGGAAAATTGGTCAGCTACATGCAAAAGAATGAAACTTGACCACTCTCTCACACCATACACAAAAATAAACTCCAAATGGATGAAAGACCTCGATGTGAGACAGGAATCCATCAAAATCCTAGAGGAGAACATAAGCAGCAACCTCTACGACATCGGCCAAAGCAACCTTTTTCATGACACATCTCCAAAGGCAAGAGAAACAAAAGATAAAATGAATTTATGGGACTTCATCAAGATTAAAAGTTTCTGCACAGCCAAGGAAACAGTCAGAAAAACTAAGAGGCAGCCCACGGAATGGGAGAATATATTTGCAAATGACACTACAGATAAAGGACTGGTATCCAAGATCTACAAAGAACTTCTCAAACTCAATACACGAGAAACAAATAAACAAATCAAAAAATGGGCAGAAGATATGAACAGACACTTTTCCAATGAAGACATACAAATGGCTAACAGACACATGAAAAAATGTTCAAAATCATTAGCCATCAAGGAAATTCAAATCAAAACCACACTGAGATACCACCTTACGCCAGTTAGAATGGCAAAAATAGACAAGGCAAGAAACAACAATTGTTGGAGAGGATGTGGAGAAAGGGGATCCCTCCTACATTGTTGGTGGGAATGCAAGTTGGTACAGCCACTCTGGAAAACAGTGTGGAGGTCCCTTAAAAAGTTAAAAATTGAGCTACCCTATGATCCAGCCATTGCACTACTGGGTGTTTACCCCAAAGATACAGACGTAGTGAAGAGAAGGGCCATATGCACCCCAATGTTCATAGCAGCAATGTCCACAATAGCTAAATCGTGGAAGGAGCCGAGATGCCCTTCAACAGATGACTGGATTAAGAAGTTGTGGTCCATATATACAATGGAATATTACTCAGCTATCAGAAAGAACGAGTTCTCAACATTTGCTGCAACATGGGTGGGACTGGAGGAGATAATGCTAAGTGAAATAAGTCAAGCAGAGAAAGACAATTATCATATAGTTTCTCTCATCTATGGAACATAAGAACTAGGATGATCGGTAGGGGAAGAAAGGGATAAAGAAAGGGGGGTAATCAGAAGGGGGAATGAAACACGAGAGACTATGGACTATGAGAAACAAACTGAGGGCTTCAGAGGGGAGGGGGGCGGGGGAATGGGATAGACCGGTGATGGGTAGTAAGGAGGGCACGTATTGCATGGTGCACTGGGTGTTATACACAACTAATGAATCATCGAGCCTTACATCGGAAACCGGGGATGTACTGTTTGGTGACTAATATAATATAATAAAAAATATTACTATAAAAAAATAAAAAATAAAAAATATTGATTCTTCCAATCCATGAGCATGAAATATCTTGCTATTTGTTTGTGTCATCTTCCGTTTTTTTCATCACTGTTTTATAGTTTTCAGAGTACAGCTTTTTCACCTCCTTGGTTAAGTGTATTCCTAGGTATTATTTTTGATGCAATTGTAAATGGGATATTTTTCTTGATTTCTCTTCCTGCAACTTCATTATTAGTTGCACAACACATTATTAGAAACACAACACATTTCTGTATATTAATTTTGTATTCTCCAACTTTACTAAATTAATTTCTCAGTTCTAATGGTGGAGCTTTAAGTGTTTTTCATATATGGTATGTCATCTACAAATAGAGCTTTTCTTCCTGATCAATTTAGATATCTTTTTTTTTTCTGATTGCTGTGGCTAGGACTAAAAGTACTGTTTTGAATAAAACTGGTGAGAGTGGACATCTTTTTTTTGGTTTTTGATCTTAGATGAAAAGCTGTCAGTCTTCATTGTTGAGTACAGTGTTAGCTGTGGGTTTTTCATATAAAACCTTTAGTATGTTGAAGTATGTTTCCTCTAAACCTATTTTGTTCAGAGTTCTTATCAAGAATGGATGATCTATTTTGTCAACTGCTTTTTCTTTTCTTTTTTTTTAAAGATTTTATTTACTTATTCGACAGAGATAGAGACAGCCAGCGAGAGAGGGAACACAAGCAGGGGGAGTGGGAGAGGAAGAAGCAGGCTCATAGCAGAGGAGCCTGATGTGGGGCTCGATCCCAGAACGCTGGGATCACGCCCTGAGCCGAAGGCAGACGCTTAACCGCTGTGCCACCCAGGCGCCCCTGTCAACTGCTTTTTCTGCATCTATTAGGATGATCATATGTTTTTATCCTTTTTCTTGTTGATGTGGTACATCACACTAATTGATTTGCAAATATTGAACCACATTTGCATCTCTGGAATAAATATTTGATCCTGGTGAATGATTCTTTTAATGTATTGTTGAATTCAGTTTGGTAATATTTTATTGAGGATTTTTGAATCTATTCTCATCAGGGATATTGGCCCGTCATTTTCTTTTTTGTAGTGTCTTTATCTGGTTTTAATATTAGGGTAATGCTGGCCTTGTAGAATGAATTTGGAGGTTTTTCTTCCTCTTCTTTTTCTTTTTTTTGGAATAGTCTGAGAAGACTATGTATTAACTCTTTTCTGAAAGTTTGGCAGAATTCACCTGTGGAACTATCTGGTCCTGGACTTTTGTTTGCTTGGAGATTTTTGGTTACCAATTGATTTTCAGTATTAGTAATCTGTGTGTCCAAATTTTCTATTTCTTCCTGCTTCAGTTTTGGAATATTGTATGTTTCTAGGAATTTATCCATTTCTTCTAGGTTGTCCAACTTTTGGCATATAATTTTTTCATGATATTCTCTTATAATCCTTTTATTTCTGTGGTGTTGGTTATTTCTCCTCCATTTCTGATTTTATTTATTTGAATCATTTTTCCTTGATGACTCTGGTTAGAATTTATCAACTTTATCTTTTTAAATGAAACCAAGAACTGGTTCTTTATCTTTTTCTAATGTTTTTGTTTCATTTTATTTATTTCCACTCTAATCTTTATTGTCTCCTTCCTTCTACTAGCTTTGGACTTCATTCATTCTTCTTTTTCTAGCTCCTTTAGGTGTAAGGTTAGGTTGTTTGAGATTTTTTTTTGTTTTTTTACATTTCTTGAAATAAGCCTGTATCACTATAAACTTCCTTCTTAGGATAGGTTTTTACTGTGTCCCAAAGATTTTGGACCATTGTGTTTTCAATTTCATTCATTTCCATGTATTTTTTGATTTCTTCATTGATTAGGTGCACGTTATTTAGCCTCCATGTGCTTATGTTTTTGTCTTGTTTTGTTTTTAAGATTTTATTTATTTATTTAACAGAGAGCACATGTGTGAAGGAGTGGGGAGGAGGGGGAGAGGGAGAAGCAGACTCCATGCTGAGCAGGGAGTCAGACACTGAGCTCGGTCCCAGGACCCTGGGATCATGTCCTGAGCTGAAGGCAGATGAGTAACCCAGGCACCCCATGCTTGTGTTTTTTACAGTTTTTTTTGTAATTGATTTCTAGTTTCATATCATTTTGGTCAGAAAAGATACTTGATATTATTTTAGTCTTCTAAATTTATTGAGACTTGTTTTGTGACCTAACCTATGCTCTACTCTAGGGAATGTTCTATGTGCACTTGAAAAGAATGTGTATTCTGCTCTTTTGGATGGACTATCCTGTTTATATCTATCAGATCCATCTGGCTCAATCTAGTTCACAGCTACTGTTTCCTTGTTGATTTTCTGTCTGAATTGTCCATCCATTGATGTAGGTGGAGTGTTGAAGTCCTTTACTATTAACTGTATTACTGTCAGTTTCTTCCTTTATTACTGTGTTTGCTTTCTGTGTTTAGGTGCTCCTATGTTGAAGGCATAGATATTTACAATTGTTATATCCTCTTGTTGGATTAATCCCTTTATCATTATGTAGTGTATTGTGTATTGTCTCTTGCTATAGTCTTCGTTTTAAGGTTTACTTAGTCTGATATAAGTATTGTTACCCCAACTTTTTTTTTTTTTTAAGCTTCCATTTGCTTGGTATGTTTTTTCATACCTTCCCTTTCAGTCTGTATGTCTTCAGGTCTGAAGTGAGTATCGTATAAGCAGCTTAGAGATTATTCTTGTTTGTTTTTATCTATTCAGTACCCCATGTATTTTGATTTGAGCATTTAGTCCATTTACATTTAATTATTGTTAGGTATTAATTGACATTTTGTCAATTGCTTCTGGTTGCTTTTGTAGTTCTCTGTTCCTTTCTTTTCTTGCTCTCTTTCCTTGTGGGTTTGATGGCTTTCTTTAGTGTTATGCTTAGATTTCTTTCTCTTTATTTTTTGTGTAACTGTTACAGGATTTTGATCTATTGTTAATGTCATATATATATATATGACATCTTTATATATATATGACATCTTCATATATATATATATATGACATCTTATGTATGTAGCAGTCTATGTTAAGTTGATAGTCACTTTAGTTCAAGCACCTTCTAAAAGCACTAAATTTTTACTTCCCCCTCTGTTTTATGTATATGATGTCATATTTTATGTCTTTTATTTTGACCAATTTTTTTGTAGATAATTTTACTACTTTTGTCTCTTTTTAATAAAGATTTTATTTATTTGAGAGAGAGAGATGTGAGCACAAGCAGGGGGAGGGGCAGAGAGGGAGAGAGTGGGAGAAGCAGACCCCCCTGATTGGGGAGCCTGACGTGGGGCTCAATATCAGGACCCTGAAATCATGACTTGAGTTGAAGTCGAACACTTAACAAACTGAGCCACATAAGCACCCCACTACTTTTGTCTTTTAACCTTCATAGTCACTTTATAAGTGATTAATCTACTACCTTTACTACATTTGCTTTTACTTGTGAAATTTTTTCCTTTCATAATTTTCTTCTAATTGGCCTTTTCTTTCCATGTAAAGAATTTCCTTACACATTTTCTGATAAGACTGCTTTAGTGGTGATGAACTCCTTTAACTTTTGTTTGTCTGGGGAACTCCTTACCTCTTTCTCTTTTCTGAATGGTAACCTTGCTGGATAGACTATTCTTAGTTGTAGGGTTTTTATTTTTTATTTTTATTTTTATTTTAGCATTCTGAATATATCATGCTACCCCCTTTTGGCCTGCACTGCACTTTCTGCTGAAAAATCATCTTATAGCTTTCTGGGGTTTTCCTTGTATGTAACTCTCTGCTTGTCTCTTGCTTCTTAAAAAATTCTCTTTATCATTACTCTTTGACATTTTAATTATTATATGTCTTGGTGTGGATATTCTTTGGCTTATCTTGTTAGGAACTCTCTCTCTGCTTCCTATATCTTGAGGTCACCAGATTAGAGTCGTTTTTAGCTATTATTTCATCAGATAAATTTTTTGCCCCGTTCTCTTTCTCTTCTTTTTCTAGGATCCTTATAATGTGAATATTATTACACTTGATGATGCCACAGAGTTCCTTAACCTATTCTCATTTTTTATTGATCTTTCTTTTTGCTGTTCAGCTTGGTTGCTTTCCATTACCCTGTCTTTGAGATTGCTAATCTGTTCTTCTGCATCCTCTAATCTGCTTGTAGTTCCCTCTAGTGTATTTTTTATTTCTGTTATTGAATTCTTCAGCTTTCACTGGGTTTTTAATTTTTTCTGTCTCTTTGTTGAAGTTCTTACTGAGTTCATCCACTCTTTTCTCAAGTCCCATGTGTATCTTTATAACCATTACTTTGAATTTTTTTTTAATCAGGCATATTATTTTTGTTTCATTTTGGAATTTTCCTGTGATTTTTGTCTTGTTCTTTCTTTTGTGACATATTCTTCTGTCTCCTCATTTTGTCTAACTCTATGTCTATTTCTATGTATTAGCTAGGTTGCTTACATCTCCTGGACTTGAATATCATGGCCTTCTGTAGAAGAGTGGTGCCCTAGAGTGCAATCTCCCTTGGTCTCCAGAGCCACATCCTCCAGGGGTGTCCCCTGTGTGGGCTGCTTGCACCTGCCTCTTATGGCTGGGCTTCAACTACCCTTAGTTCAGCCAGCGGCAATGACCCACTTTTACTTCTATTTGTGCACTGGACAAGGTTTGCTCCCTGCACTGTGGAGAGACCTGTCTGTGGCTACTGTGGGCTTGTTGGTGGGCAGGGCCAGAGGTCAGCCTGTCTGCAAATAGCCTCTCTGCCACAGCTGCAGATACACAGTAGGGCAGGGCTTACTTTCTGTATAGCCAGCTGAGAGGCCTGGCTGCAGAAACTGTGGGCAGGTTGGTATGTGGGGCTCTCTCTCTCTCTTTCCAGAGCAGGAGTCATTTTGAAGTGGTGCTGGTCCCTGTGGGAGTTGCTTACAGGGTGTGGTGGAGCAGGAGCTGTTTTGGTAGGATGCCTGCTGAGGAATCAAGCAGGTTGGATGGGGTAGGTCCACAGGGGAATACCAGGCTGGGGAACCCTAATGCTAGTAAAGTAGATGAAGAGTATTTCTGGCTTCCACAAACATCTGGCTATCCAGGCTGGGGAAGGAAAAGAGAAACGGCCTCTGCCAACACACTTGTTCCTAGAAAAATCTCATGCAGATTCTGCTCCTCCAGCACACATTCTAATATTAGTAAATAAATCTCCTTCCTGTATACCCTATCTGCTTTTCAAACTGCTGCTTTTGGGTTGGCTCTTGGGCTAAGTTTAGTATACTGGCTCTTTAAGGGCAGGGACTCAGCTTTCTCTCACTCTCTGGCTCTCCCAGTTATGCTTGCTGAGTTTTACATCTCTTGGATTGAAGCCCTGATCAAAGCCAGATTTTTGGGGACTCATCAGTGTGAGTCCCCAAGTCTAGTGGTACCCTGTATGGTATCAGATCCTCCTGCTTCTTGGGACTTGTGTTGTCCCTCCTGTTTGTGGTTAGTTGTGTCGGGAATTTGGTTCCCAACTGCTACTCTGCCCCTCCTGCCCTTTTTGGTGTAGCTTCTTTGTGATGGAGCTGTTATCTCAGTGTGTTTGTGGGACAAGTTGAACTCAGGATCCTCTTATTCTTCTGTCTTCCCAAAACTCCTGGTCTTTCTGATTTTAAAATATAGTAGATTAATTAGAAAACAAGAAACACACCTGTGATGATTTTCTTTGTCCATGATATGGCTTAAGCATTTGGGGGGGGGAGTTGAAGGATTTAAGATAACTTTTAGTGATAAAGAAACCATGAAGGAGAGAAGGGAGAAAAATTGGTGGTTCTTATTATTCTTGAACTATAAGATGAATGTTTAGAAGTTTTGTTACGAGAATTACAGGCCATTAGAAAATGTGGAATGCATCTTGCTTATCTACTGTATTCATAGTACTTAGTTCCTGAAATGGGAAAAATTCTTTATCCTGACATTGTTTTCAGATAACAATGAATGTTTTTAAAAATGACAAAAAAATCTTTAGAAAAGAGTCAGTGTTTTATAACAATATTTTATCCACTTCTGAGTTTTCCTTTGGCGTTTTTAGAGTTCACAGTGTTAACTGGCAATGGTATTTTTCTTTTACCTACAGCACAGCCAAGTACAGCATGTGGTCATTCCTCCCTCGATATTTGTATCTGCAGTTTAGCAAAGGTGCTAATGCTTTCTTCCTGTTCATTACTATATTGCAGGTAATATTTCTGAACTCATGATTAAGCTTTTTAGAAAACAAAATATAAAAAACTCATTTAGCTGAAATAAGAATTTGACGTAGAGAATAAATTCAAACACTGTAAGAAGAGAACTCTCTTCTTCCAAATTTTAAGTTACTCAGTAAGACACTGAAACTCCCATTTTTGGGCTGAAAAACATGTGGATGCCCAATATATGAATTGGTCCACAGTTCTTCCTGATTTAGATCACTAATAAGATATTATTGGATCGAATTTTATAATTTATGCCACCTCCATGATAGGATAATTTTAATATATTTAAAGGAATAGTTTAAAGAAAGTCCAAATGCTAGTTTGAAATAGCTAATTTTCTTTTCTTTCTTTCTTTCTTTCTTTCTTTCTTTCTTTCTTTCTTTCTATTCAGTAAGAAGACTTAATGTGAGATCTACCCCCTTAACAATTGAAGTGTACAATACAGCAGTGTTAACCATAGACATCTATTGTGCAGCAGATCTCTAGGTCTTACTAATTTTGCATAACTGAAACTTTATGCTCATTGAATAACAACTCCTCATCTCTCCCTCTCTCCAGCCCCTGACACCACCATTTTACTCTGATTCCATGAATCTACATTAGATGTCTCATATAAGTGGACTTATGCAGTATTTGTCATTCTGTGGCTCGCTCATTTCACTTAGCATAATGTCCTCAAGGTACATCCGTGTTGTTACGTGTGGCAGGATTTCCATCTTCTTAAAATCTGAATAATATTCCATTGTATATATGCCACATTTTCTTTGTCCAGTCATCCATCAACAGACATTGAGGTTATTCCCATATCTTGGCTATGGTGAAAAATTCTGCTATGAATGTGGGAGTGCTGCTATGTCTCCAAAATCCTGATTTCAACTCTTTTGGATAAATACCCAGAAGTGGGATTGCTGAACCATATGGTAGTTCTATTTTTAATTTTTCAAAAAAAGCTTCATATTATTTTCTGTAACAGCAGCACCATTTTCTATTCCCACTAGAAATGTACAAGGGTTCCAATCTTTTCACATCCTCACCAACACTTGTTACTTTTTTGTGTTTTGCTAATAGCCATCCTAACTTGTGTGAAGTGATATCTCACTGTGGTTTGAAATTTCATTTGCCTGATGATTAGTGTGATGTTGAGCACCTGTCATGTACCTCCTGGCCATTTGCAAGTTGTCTTTGAAGAAATGTCTATTCAGGTCCTTTACCTATTTTGATTGAATTATTATTGTTTTTCCTATTGAGTTCCTTATATATCCTTATCAGATGGGGGGCTTCAAATATGTTCTTCTATTCTCTAGGTTGCCTTTTCATTTTGTTGATGTTTCCCCTTGCTGTGCAGAAGCTTTTCAGTTTGATGTAGTCCCACTTATCTATTTTAGCTTTTGTTGCCTGTACTTTTGGCATCATATCCAAGAAATCATTGCCAGACCAATGTCTAGAAGCTTTCCCTCTGTTTTCTTTTAGGAATAACATCTTTTCAAAACCGTTAAATTCAAGGCTTTTCATAATTTGGTTTATTCCTGTTTATTCAACCTCATTTTCATCATGAACCCTACAATCCAACACAATCTAAGAGGCAAGTCTCCTCACAATTCCCCAATTTTCTTCCATCTTTAAACCTTGGTTCATTCTATTACCTAACTCAAAAGGCTCTCATCTGGCTATACCCTACCCATTCTCTTAAAAGCACAGCTCAAAATCACCCTCCTTCAAACTTCACAAAATGTCATACTCCATGCTAATTTCCCCCATCTTTATCTTCTGTAGCAATGATCTGTGCTATATGTTATAACTGGTTTTATTTTTCCTGGAAAACTGTAAATTCCTTAAGAATAGAAACAGTACCCTCAAAATGGCCAAGTTTTGGGATAAGAATTTAATGAATTTGTTGAATTGAACTTAGATGATTGGCATTAGTGAACATTTATAGAGGTCCCATAAGTTTGTACCCAAATCTGTGTGTGGAATTAAGAATTCAAGGATGAATTATCAGACATAGCTCCTACCTTTGGAGAGCTGGTAGTCTTGACATACAAGTACTTTAAGAAATATTTATAAAGTGTTAGGGGAACACTGGGCTTGAGGGTGAGTGCTTCCAGAAAAGCTAGTATTAAGGAGGCCACATATTGCATTGAGCACTGGGTATTATACGCAAATAATGAATCATGGAACACTACATCAAAAACTAAGGATGTACTGTATGGTGACTAACATAATATAATAAAAAATTATTATTAAAAAAAAAGGAAAAGCTAGTGAAAAAAGACGACATTTGAGCCAAAGATTAGAGGAGGAGTCGTCTACCAGTAAGCAGAGGGGCAGCCCCTAAAGAGAAGGACTTTCCGGCACAGGAGACTATGTGAGCAAACGCACAGAAACAGGAAGCACGGGTTGCCTTTTGTAAGAACCAGGGACCAAGGAGGGAAGGGAAAGAGGTAGAATTTTCTCTGAGAATCTTTTGTATATTTTGAATGAAAATTTAAAGTATTAATTTTTTCTCTAGTGTATGAAATGTTCTGGAAACAACAAAAATTTTGTTTGGAGCATAGAGTAGAAAAGAAGCTAAAGATGTCAGCTGAGGTCAGCTTAGAAGAAGCTTCGTGTGCTACATTCAGAAGCTCAGACTGTATTCCAAGGTTAGGGAAAAGTCAGTGACAGGAAGTAGAGTGAAGTCACCAGCTCTGGTTAGACCCAACCGAGGAACAGACAGAGAGAAGCCTGTGAGTAACAAGACTGGCTTGGAGGTGCATGTCAGAGACATGGAGAAGAGGGACAGATATGAGTTAGTTGGAAGGCACATTTAATTGATAGCCCAAGCAATCCTAAAATTTCTCCTTTTCTTCCTCTGGTTCTCAGGTTGCTTTTATATTATTTTATTTATTTAATTTAAATTTTATTATTTTTTAAAGATTTTATGTATTTACTTGAGAGACAGAGAGCATGAGCAGGGGGAGGGGCAGAGGGAGAGGGAGAAGCAGGCTCCCCGCTCAGTGGGAAGCCCAACTTGGGACTTGATCCAGGACCTGAGATCATGACCTGAGCCAAAGGCAGATGCTTAACTGACTGAGCCACCTGGGCACCCCCTCAGATTGCTTTTAAAGTAACTACAAGAATCATCGAGAGCTTCAAAATAGACATTGTTTTGCTACACAAATAATTAAGCAAGCAGGAAATAAGGCAGCGTAGAGAGTACACACAGGCCCAAGTCTAAAAATACAGGCCTAAGAACTGGTCTAAATCTGGAAAACTAAAGGGTCCAATCTAGGATCTCACCTACCCTTCCGTCCATTAGGAAACTGCCACAGACCGTTTATCACTTTATTTCTTATATTTTATTTATTTATTTATTTATTTATTTACTTATTTATTTATTTATTTAGAGAGTATGAGCAGGGGTGAGAGGGGTGGGGGAAGGGCAGAGGGAGAGAGAGAATCTAAGGCAGGCTCCATGCTCAGCGCAGAGCCCCACGCAGGATTCAATCTCAGAACCCCAAGATCATGACCTGAGCCAAAATCAAGAGTCAGCACTGAACTGACTGAGCTACCCAGGCTCCCCACTTTATTTCTCATATTTTAAACAGTGGGGGGTAGACCTAGAGTGCTCTCCACAGGAAATTACAAGAAATGTTATTTTCCTGTGCCTCCAAAAAATTTCTCTTCTGCCTCAAAAAGAAGACTCAGTTAACTGACCTTCTGGATTTAACTATTTTGAAAAGATGCTATTTTAGACATTTAAGCTATCAACTATTCTCTTCAAAATGCGATCAAAGTATTGTATTGGAAAGGTCACATTAGTGACCGAAGTGTTAAGCCGTTGCACTGGTGACTTCTCCATAATGTAATGTTTAGTGTCTTGCTTGAGGGATGGTTTTGATATGCTAAGAGTCTCCTTCCTCTTTTTACTTAACACTGCATGTTTTTCTTATGTCCCGGGTATGCCACTAGCAGCCTGACTTTTAGTGTTAAGCAAAATATAAGAAAGATTCATCATAATCATGGTGTAACTCTGATTGTTTTTGCAGCAAATTCCAGATGTGTCTCCAATGGGAAAATATACAACTCTCTCGCCTTTGATGATTATTCTTATAATTTCAGGCATCAAAGAGATTGTAGAAGATTATGTAAGTCTACTGTTAGTGAAATCTCAAAACTACTTCCTTGAGAAGAGGCATAGTTGTTGGGTTTTTTCCCCCCCAGGCTTCTAGTTGGAACTGGTGTAATTCTTTAAATCTGTAGTTGATATGAAAAGTGAATTAAAGTTTTAAGGTTTCAAGTTTTAAAGTGTGTGTGTGTGTGTGTGTGTGTGTGTGTGTGTGTATTTGAGAAACTTGTAGGGCTTAACTGTGGTCATAAGATGTATCTTTGAGGATATAATGCAACCAGAAAATCCTAACTGGCTAAAAAAGTCAGGAACTGTGCAGTGACTTCATTTCGCCTTTAACGTTACCAGAGATACAGTTTCACATGAGCCTACAGATTTTAGCAGTGAAGGAAAAGAAGACAGATATTTAATATTGTTTTCTGTTTGTTCTGACCCTGCCTGCTACAGCTGGGGTCACTCTAGTACAGTCCCCTTCCTCCTCACTCACAAACCTAATGTTCATTTTCCAAAATTGCTAGCTATTGATATTCCTATATTTCTGCCTCATTCCTTCATATCTTGTAAAGATAGGTCATCAGTAAAACCTATTTGGTTGCTGGTCTTTTGATTGCTTTATAATATGAAAGAATTTTTCAAACTTAATCAAAAGCCTTGGGCTAAATTGGGGCCTAATTCAAGATTGCTAATTATGTGTTTAACTAGAAAGATAGTCATTGAAAGCAACATATAATATGCTGACATTTCAACTAGCACTTCACTATGTAGGAGGCCCTGTATTGTATGTATTCATATGCGTGTGTGTGTGTGTGTGTGTGTGTGTGTGTGTGTGTGAGTGTGTGTGTATTCATTTAAATGGAGGCACAGACAGGTTAGTGACCTGACACAGCTGCATTGGTAAGAGGCATAGCTGGAATTTCAACCATGGCAAGCTGTCTCTAGAGGCCACACACTTAACCACTTTGCTATACTCCCTCCCTTAGATCATATCTCAATTTAGAAAGTTGGATAAGAGCAAAAGAAAATTGAAATCAGTTATAGCTCCCCCACAGAAAACCAAAAAAAAAAAAAAAACAAACAAACCCTCCCAAAGCGAAAAAAAACAAAAACAAAAAACAAACCCAAAAAACCCTTTACAATTAGGTTTACTGCCTCTATTCTTTCCTAAACCTACTATGACTTGTATTTTGATGTGAATTAATCACTTTGAACTTTTGACGTAATGGATTTTTTTCTATAACAGAAACGACATATGGCAGACGAATTAGTTAACACAAAGACCACGATAGGTAAGATATTAGATTAAGCTTTTATTCCCTTTCACTATTAAAAAAATCTAAATTGACCAAATAGATACATGTTCTATGTTTCATAACATTTTATTATTTTAAGAAATACAGAAAACAACCACCATAAGGAAACTGTTTCCTTTAGGTGAGAATCATCAGGTATGTTAATTAGAATAAAATAAACAAAAAAAGATGGAAAGTTGGGATATGAGCAATTCTTATGTCGATAAAAAAGGATCTGGGTGTTACATAATCTCTCTCAGTCCTAGTTTTGATATGTGCTATCTTTGTAATTGTTTAGAAATAGATAACGTTGCTTTTCAGGCCATCAGCCGGTATTTTAGCATGTAACAGCAAACTGTTTTCTCTTTAGGATCAGAAGCAGCTTAATGTAGCTTTACCTAACTGTCATCTGCCTGTCATTATGTTATGTTAGGTTACATTATGTTATTACATACTGCTCTATTTTGGTGCAGTGCATGTGAACACAGTTTACATATTTTTCAGTTTATATCGAGGCTAAATTAATAAAGACAGTACTTTATAAAGAAACACATTTAGTTTTTTGGAAAAGCATCCTTTATTATTTGGGACTTTACTGGTGTAATTATTATAGTTAATACACAGCTCTGTTTTCCAGTGTTAAGAGAGAATGCGTGGAAAACGATTATGTGGAAAGAGGTAAGAATGTATTTTAACTTTTAAGTTAGTAATAAATACCTACCATGTTTAAAGTTACAGATTTTTTAATCTCTGAAACATATCTTCAAGAACTGTCATATTATCCTATTTTGTAGATGAGGAAGGAAGTAGAGGATCAATGAGAATAACTATTTTGCTCAAAGTCACACAGGTTGGAAGTGGTGAAAATAGGCTTCAAATTTAGGTCTATTTGGTTGGAAGTCTACATGTTTTCTAATGTGCCTCTGTGTTACTTCTGTGTGATTGACTGGGATATTTAAAGACGATGCTTCCACAAACTGTTGCTCCGGGTACAAGGCAACCTTTATGTGGAGACTGCCTCAGGGAACATTTTCATGAATATTTGCCCTTGGGCTAGAAGTTACAGGCATAGTGGGGCTAGATCCTTTGTCCTCATCAATAATTCATTGCTGACCAGTGTAAAATTCTTTTGAAGACTAATTGTAAGGGTGTTTCCATCTCTAAGTATCATCAGTGTTTCTTTCCCTGGGAGAGATAGAGCGGGCAAGTCAATCATGATTGCATTTTGCTTCTCATTGGGAATAAGAGAAAAAGTCCCTGAGAGATCCGCTCCATTCCTGGTTGGCAGAGTCTCAGGGGAGAGGGTTGGTGAGAGACAAGACGAGAGAGGAGTGAGGCTGTGGGGAGGGGGGTTTCTTTCTGAGCAGAGGTGATTGCATGATTGAGTTTTAATTTACCTCCAGTGCCTTCCACTGGAAGAACAAGTCAAACAGCTAGAGCCAAACTGAGGGCTTCAGAGGGAAGGGGGATGGGGGAATGGGATAGGCTGGTGATGGGTAGTAAGGAGGGCACGTATTGCATGGTGCACTGGGTGTTATATGCAACTAATGAATCATCGAACTTTACATCAGAAACCAGGGATGTACTGTATGGTGACTAACATAATATAATAAAATAAATATTAAAAGAAATATCAGCTAGAGCCAAGGACCAGGAATTCTTGTCCCTCTGACTCTTTTTACCATCTGTACAAGCAAATGGAGCCCTTTACACATCAGGTGCTTACGAAAGGAAAAGGGAGTTGATTTGGGGGTCCTGTGGGCAAAACAGTAAAAGAGTTTGTAAGAGATGGGCTGGTCATGAGCACCTTTAGGGTAATGACTGCCTGCTATCAGTTCCATGGGTGCATAATATTTTGTGTCAATATTGTTTCTGGGGGGGGGGATCTAGTTTTAATTACAAAGTGTCAACTTGTCTCATTCTAGCCATTGCTAGATCTTGCTGTAAGTTAGCTGTTTATATAAGCTACAGATGGGTTATTGTTCACTGCATCCTGAACTTGATGTAAGTTGTGAATGTTTAATTGTCAGTCTTTTTTTCTCAGCATTTATAGGCACCTATAGCTTTTAAGGTTCTCTTCTCACTTTGATCCAGAAGTATTTAATTAATCTTTGCTCAATTAATGAAGATAGAAATGATCTGTATAATCATACTATGAGAAGATAAATAGAATCTCCTTATTCTCTTCCCTAATAATTTCTTCCTCTTCAGAAATTATTTTTTTCTATATAGGCCCAGAAATTGGTTTAGGAAAGAATTTTACCCTCTTCCTCTGCCCCCGCCCCCACCCCCGCCACTTTGCTTTTCTAGCTGCCCAGGAAGGGCCTGCCAATTTTAAGAGTTGTGTCCTCAATACCTAACACAGCATAAATGCCCAAGGGGTTTGTTAAAGAAAAAGTACATAGAAAGAAAGCATCAGAAACTCATACTGCTTTTTTCAGTTATTGTTCCTAGTATTTACATATCTCTCTCTTAGTTACAAGTTAGAATTCATTCATACGTTCAGTCAACAAATATTGATTGATTGATTGATTGATTGATTGAGGGAGATGGGCATTTTTTCTGTTCTACATGGAGTTCACAGACCAGCAGAGAAAAGCCCACCATTAGGCAAGCAATTACAGTGTGATCGTGTATGAACAGCACATAACTGCAAAAATAGTAGTACCAATAAGTCTGTTTGGATTTCTCAACCTTGGCACTATTTACATTCTGGGCCAGAAAGTTATTTGTTGTGGGGCTTGTCCTGTCATTGTGGAATGTTCAGCCACATCCCTGTCCTCCATCCACTTGATGCCAATAGCATCATCCCCTAAAACCCTCAAAGTTGTGGCAACCAAAAATGTTTCCGGACATTGCCAAATGTCCCTGGTGGGAGGGGAGGGCAAAATAGCCTCTGGTTATGAACGACAATTTTAGAGGAATGACTCCCTCCAAAAATGAAATTATTCTAATATACCTGAAGTTTCTTAGCATGGCTCCAAGATTTTCACATTACAATTTTTCTTAAGAATATTTGACACATTTTGACTCTATTTTTGCTTTTAAAATTCATGCTTCTGTAATTTCTTTCCTGGTTTAAAAGGTAAATGTGGGCGACATCGTGAAGGCCTCAAATGGACAGTTCCTTCCTGCAGACATGGTTCTGATTTCTTCCAGGTTGGTTATGATAGTGGGCATTTAAGGAACTTTTTTTAAAAAAATATTTATTTATTTATTTTAGAGTGTGTGGGGGAAGGTCGCAGACCCGGACGGAGAGTCTCAAGCAGACTGTGCACTGAGCACGGAGCCCCCCTCAGGGCTGGATCTCATGACCCTGAGATCACAAGCTGAGCCCAAACCACCAGTCTGGCAGCTAACAGACTGCGCCACCCAAGCGCCCCCATTTAAGAAACTTTTATTCTGAATTAGAAATTTTAAGAAAACCAAAGGCCTTCCCTTCTCACCCCTTTCTCCATCCATCTCTCTATATTACAGATCAGCAAAGTTTTACTGCAAAGTAAAGTTGCAAAACCTGCCACTTTACTGTGAAAGGACTGATAGTAAATATTTTTAGCTTTGAGGGCCACGCAGAATCTGTTGCAGAATCAGAAGCAGCCATAGGCAATATGTAAACAAATAGGTGTGGCCGTGTTCCAATAAAACTTTATTTATAAAAAGAGGCAGGGCCTGGATTTAGCCTGTGGGCCATAGTTTACTGACTGCTGTTCTATACTTTCATTATCTTTAATTTCCCTGGACATATTTTCTTCTATCCAAATTGTTAGATTAATTCCATCCCTTCTATAATTTCCACAGATAGTCAGCAAAATTTTTAAATTTACGCTTATCGTATTTTAATCTCATGGCAATTCTGAGATGTTCCCATTCTTTAAACAAAGTGACTCACACAGAGAGTGATTTTTTTCAATACCATTAAGTGGGCTCGTGTGAGACCCACATTTAAAAACACAGCCCCTGTTCTTTTTGTAGAACTATACGGCTTTATTCATTGGCTGTTTTGGAGGAAACTTACACAGAGCTCACCTACAATGGATATATCCTTTCGATTAGGTCATGTGTGACCACCTCTCTATGCTTCTATGCTCTATGCTCCCCTGGGGAGCTCAGTTGTCCCCTCCTTCATGTTCTCTGTAGGGAGAACATAGTCTGGGGAGTCTGTGGGTAAAGGTGGCTATAGTCATGAACACAGCTACATTTGACATGTTGGGTCAACTATTTACCTAGATCAAGTCATAATCATCTCAAAGTAATAAGGAAAAATGTTCCTAGACTTCTAGACACGCATCATCTTGGAGCATGGAGAGGTTTATTGGGAAGAGAGATTTGTTCTAGAGCATCGGGCTCCCTGCTCAGCAGGAAGCCTGATTCTCCCTCTCCCACTCCCCCTGCTTGTGTTCCCTCTCTCGCTGCCTCTCTCTCTGTCAAATAAATAAGTAAAATCTTAAAAAAAAAAAAAGAAAAGGGACTATAGGTCCTGCAAAGTCTAAAATATTAAAAAAATAAAAATAAAAAGAACTTGACAGTTACAATGCCTGGCTAGAAACTTTAAACTCTGGATATTTGTCTAAAATTTACTTTATTTTTTATGATAATATTATTTTTTATTATATTATGTTAGTCACCATACAGTACATCCCTGGTTTTGATGTAAAGTTCCATGATTCATTAGTTGCATATAACACCCAGTGCACCATGCAATATGTGCCCTCCTTACTAACTACTTTAATATCTAAAGATTAGACATGGAGTATATATAGCTTCCAGCCATATCAAGGGGAGGGAATTATTTGAGAAAAGGAAAAGCCCTCAAAGTAAAGAAGTAGAAAAAGGCAAAAGGAGAAATAGAATGCTTATAACAGGTAGTAGAAGTAAATAAAAATACAACCTAATGACAATTAAAGCAAATAGATTCCAGAAGTTAAAGAGAAGATTATAAAATTGTCCAGTTATATGGTTTACAAGAATTCACAAAACACAAGTGCTCAAGACTGAAATCAAAAGGATGAAAAAATCACAGAAAATAAGTAAAAAAACAAGGCCAGAAGAAGAGATGATTTATAGACTTTGAGGCAAAAGCATTACTTGAGATAAAGTATTATTGAAGAAAAAGAAAAAACCATTTTATAATAACAGTTTTAATTCATGGAGAAATAATATGAGTAAGCATAAAGAAAAACTTAGGAGCATCTACAAGAAATGTACAAACCCAACGTCATGAGTGGGATGTTTCGCTATTTGCTTTCAGGAATTGATCAAATGGAGAAAAAAAAACTCGTATGGAGGTAGAACTTGAAAAGCAACAATGACAACCTTGAAATAATGGCATGACGAAATTTTGGTTATTTACTAAAAGTGAAATACATACATAGTTTTCAGACACAATTAGGAATATTTGTTAAATTGTTAGAACATAAGACAGAATGAAAAATTCAAGTGACTGGTAATCCATAGGCCACTTGCTCTGATATAATGCGATTAAGTCTGATATCAATAATAAAAAGATAACTAAGAACCTTATATATTGGAAATAAAACATGCCCTCTAAACATTTCACGCGATCAAGAGGCAATTGTAATGAAATTGGAAAATTTTAGATTTTAATCTGCTAGATACAGGTAAGTTGATAGACATTTTTAGCTCAAAATGCTTCATTAAAAAGAAAAAATGCCAAAAAAAAAGAGCTAAAAATCTAGTCTAAGAAGTTAGCTACAGTAAAGAGAATAAACTCAAAGAAAGCAGGCATAAAGAAATGATAAAGAAAGTAAATATTAATGAAAGAAAACAATGAAGAAGATCAAAATGGGCAAAACTTGCTTTAGAAAAAGACTAACAAATTAAGAGTTCTGCTAAGATTAATCAGGGAAGAAAAGGAAAAGCACACAATACATAATATTTAAAAAATTGGAAAGTTGATATAATTATAAATGCATCAGAGATTAAAGAAATGAGAGAATCTTATAAAAATTTATAATCATGTTTTATCATTTCAACGGAGTGATAAATCCATAGAAAATATAACTTAACAGGACTTATTCTAGACGATATCTAGAACCTGAATGGTTCTAAATCATTAAAGATATTACGTAAGTAATAAAAATCCCACAAAGAGAGTATCAGGACCAGGCATTGTAACTGTCAAATTCTATCACACACTCGATGTAGAAAATACCAATCTTCCAATAAACTGCTCAAAGAAATAGAAAGAAAGAATACCCTTAACTTGAGGCTGGCGTAACTTTGACACAAAAATTAACAAAGACAAGAATGATAAAGGCAATTTACAAGTCCATTTTGTTGCTAATTTTAATATAAAAACCTTAAACCCAACAATACAAAAGATGGTAATATGTAATGATCAAACAGGGTTCATCACAGGAATGTAATTTGTTTTTATAATAAGGAGTCTGACTCTATTTTTGGATGTTTGCTGACAACTTTTTTTTAAGATTTTATTTATTCATTTGAGACACAGAGATACAGAGAGAGAGAGAGAGAGAGAGCATGAGCAGGGGAGAGGGAGAAGCAGGCTCCCTGCCGAGGGACTCAATCCCAGGACCCCAGGATCATGACCCAAGCGAAGGCAGACACTTAACCATCTGAGCCACCCAGGTGCCCCATTTGCTGACAACTTTAAACCTCCTTTCTACTTCCCCTTCTGCCACAATTCTGGGCTGATTGATAGGAAAGCCTCCGTGTTCCCTCCTTTGGCACCTTGTTAAATAATAAACCTTCCCACCCTTTTTGGTGTGTTGGTAACATCATCATTTTTGACGCTCAAACCAAATCTTGTGGCGGGGTGGGGGTTGATCTGCTTCTGAAGGGTGACCACAACAGTTTCCTGATTAGGAAATGAAAGAATGCATTTTAGTGCATTTTTACTTTAGTAGATTAAAAGCTAAAAAAAACATGATTATATCAATAGGAGCATTTCAAAATATGCAACATCCATTTGCGATAAAAAACTCCTAGAAAACTACCAAAAGGGAACTATCTTAACCCTATCAAAGAAAAAAACTGGTATATATGGAGGAGAAAAAGAATAAAATTCTCATTTTTGTAGATGATATCATTGTGTACATAACCCCCAAATATTTATAGATTATAAGTGATCAATATATTGCTTAGTGATACACACAAATGTAGTAATGAAATTATACAGAAAAGGAAATGATTATCACAAATATTAATATAATAGTTACCTCTGGGAGGAAGAGAGGAAAATGCAGTTGGGGGCTTTTCAGGTACTAAAAATTGTGAATTTTTGTCTTGTAATATATATAGCAATAAAACAGTATTTTCTCAAAATATAACATTCATTCTATAAATCCTTTTGGATCTATGATCTATTTCATATAAAAATAATATTGTTATTTTTTAAATCTGTAAGAGATATATAAAAATTTACTAAAATTTACTTTCTTTGATAAATTAGTCTTCTATATTAAAAATATTTTAAAAGTATGTACCACCTTTATTGGCCCTAGGTATGATATCTCATGATCAAATTTAGAGACAAAATTTTTAAAAATAAGCGGCTATTGATCTAATGGAAAAAGCTTTATCATTTGGAACAGATCTTTTCTATTTGTGTTCTTGGTTCTCCTTCTCTCAGAAAGAAAGAACTTATGTTTCCCATGGTGGTTGTAAAAATAGAAAGATAAGAAGAGTGAAAATTGATGGGTTAGCCTGGTGGTGGTATTAAGGGAGGGCATGTGTTGTAATGAGCAGTGGGTGTTATATGCAAATAATGAATCATGGAACACTACATCAAAAACTAATGATGTACCTGTATGGTGACTAACTAATTAAAAAGAAGAGTGAAAATATGCTTTGAAAGTAGAAACAGCAGTACAAAGTTCTAAGCCAATCAGGGCTTGAACAAAATCAGGGTAGTATGAGTGCTACTCATACTGAGTACATTAGAGTATTTCAAATTTGGAAGAAGAGTTTCACAGGTTTTTATAAAAATTTTAATTTTTAGAATAGATAATTCACACATGTGTTTTCAAGTTTTAAAAGGCGGAAAAGACATCCAGTGACCTCTCCTCCTCCTGTTTCCCTGCCATCAGACACTCAGATCTACTATGTTCCGTGTCTATTTCCAAGGGATCTTTTTTTATGTTTACAAACTACTCTACCTATGTTCCCCTTGTATTCTTCAAACTTTAAGTTTTCATTTATAAATTTATCTAGAATGTCTTCTTTTTGTAGTCTTTTTAAGGTATAAAGTTAAGGTTATTAATTTGAGATTTTTCCTCTTTAATTTTTTTTAGAATAGAGGCATTTACAGCTATAAATTTAACTCTAAGCACTGTTTCAGTTGTATCCCATAGGTCTTGGTATGTGGTATCTAACTCTCATCCTCCATTTTTAACTTCCCTTTTTATTTCTTGACCCATTGGTTTAGTATTGTGTTCTTTAAATTCCACTTATTTGGGAATTCCCCAAATTTATTTCCTGTTAACTTCCAATTTCATCCTATTGTGAGCAAAGAATGTACTTTGTATGATTTCAATCCTTTATATTTATTGAGGCTTTTTGTAGTTAACATATGATAGATCCTGGTAAGTGTTTAATAGGCACTTGAAAAGAGTGTGTATTTTTCCAGTGCTTTCCATATCATCCTTGTGCCTTCTATCCTACAAGGTCTCTTTCTTTCTTTTTCTTTTTTTTTTTTCTTTTTTTTTTTTCAAGATTTATTTATTTGAGGGAGAGAAAGAGAGAGCAGGTGGAGGGGCAGGAGAGGCAGAGAAAATCTCAACAGACTCTGCACTGGAGTGCAAACCCAATGTTGACTCTATCTCGTGACTCTGAGATCGGATCTGAGCCAAAAACCAAGAGTCGGATCTTAACTGACTGTGCACCCAGGCTCCCTGATCCGCCAAAGTTTCTGCTGAGAAATGATTTATATCATCTGTTGAAAGTGGTGTGTAGCTTTTCCCTGTTGCTTTCCAGATTTTCTCCTTGTCTTTAACTTTACACAGTTTATTATTATTTGTCTAGGTGGTTTCTTTTGAGATATTTTATGTGAAGGCTTATTTTGTTGAGCTTCTTGGATGTGTAGATTAATGCTCTTCATCAAATTTGGGAAGTTTTGGGGAATCCATTTCTTTAAATATTTTTCTGTCCCTTTCTCAATTCTCCTTTGGGACTCCCATTATATAATATATTATATTATGCGTTGGTACATTTTTGTGTCCCACAGGTCTCTGAGGCTCTGTTTATTTTCCTGTATTCTTTGAATTTTTGTTTCTAGACTGAGTTATCTCAGTGGATCTATCTTCAAATTTGAGTCTTCTGCCTGCTCAAATCTGAGCAATGAATTTTTCATTTCAGTTATTGTACTTTTCAACCCCAAATTTCTATTTGGTTTCTTTTATCATTTCTATTTCTTTCTTGATATTCTCACTTGATGGGACATGTTCTAATATGTTATTTCTTTTACCATAGTTCCTTTAGCTATCTGAACATATTTAGCATACCTGATTTACATCTTTTCTAGTAAGGTCGTGTCTGGATTTGCTCAGGGATACTTTCTTTGATTGCTTTTTAATCTGTGTATGGGTCATACTTACTTGCTTCTCATGGTTTTCATGTCTCATGGTTTTCATGTCTCATGGTTTTTGTTGAAAATTAAACATCTTAAATAATATAATGTAGCATCTCTGGAAATCAGATTATCTCTCTCTCTAGGATTTATTTAAAAAAAATTTTAAGTAGGCTACCTGCCCAGCATTGAGCCGAATGCAGGGCTTGAACTCATGACCCTGAGATGAAAACCTGAGCTGAGATCAAGATTTGGATGCTTAACCGACTGAGCCACCAGGCACCACATCCAGGATTTATTTTTGTTGCTTTTCATTACACGTTTTCTTTTAGGTCCTTTAGTTAGTCTATTGTCCCTAACTAGTATACATCACCTCAGACAGCTGCAACATTAAACATTTTCCTGTAAATGTTCTCAATAAATGTTTCCCCTATCCCTGCCACTGTTTACTCAGGATTTTAGCACTGGGTAAGCTCTGGGTCAGGTCAAATAAAACAAGTTCTTCAATGGGACCTTCCAGAGCCATCAGATAGGTGAAATAATGACTTCCTGGGAACAAGGCTTTGAAAGACGTCTTGCTCTTTCATGCTCTCTTAGTACTGGGAATGTGGACTATTTTTTTTTTTTTAAAGCTGCCACTGAGCCAAAAGCAATAGGTGGGATTAGGGCAAGATTAAAATATTACAAAGCTCACTTTTAAAAAACAATATTCAGCTTTTTTTTTTTTCTTGAATAAAATCTCCTGGGGTTGATGTAAGTATTTAGTTAATTTTCAAAGTTCTGAAAAGTTGATTCTCTAATTTTTGCCATTTATCTCATTGTTTTATGGAAGAGAAAGTTTTGGAAGTTCTTACTTTGTTATATCACTGGCATTTTAATGAAGATATGTTTTTATTTTGGGGGTATATGGTCTTGGCTGCAAAATTGATACAGACTGTTTTACTTTAAACTTGATATTCAGTAAATGAGATACAGTCAAAAGAGTAAGACTGAAATCAAGACTAAGTAACTTTAATGACAATTTTTGTTATTCTTTGTAGCATATCTCCCCAAACAATTAATTTTCATGATTAAATTGGATTGGCATGGAGTAAAAATCTGGCAAGGCAAATCTTCATTAATTCAGTGTCTTGATTTCTTGACTGGTAAGGTTAGATAGAAAATAGAAGGCCAAGTGCAGTGTTTGTCTGAGAGCCTCTGCTCTGTCCAGAGTTATCCTAAAGATTTTACCCTCATTATAAAGGCCATAAAGGGGGCACCTGGGTGGCTCAGTCTTGCTAGCGTCTGTCTTTGGCTCAGGTCATGATCTCAGGGTCCTGGGATTGAGCGCCACATTGGGCTCCCTGCTCAGTAGAGAATCTGCTCTCTCTCCTGCTGCCCCCACCCCCAGCTCAGGCTTTCGCTCTCCTCACTCTCTCAAATAAATACATAAAATCTTTTTAAGAAAATATAAAAGCCATAGAGCCTGAGGCATGGGGAACTACAATGGACCCATTTTGAAAATAACAGAATTTTAGGTTTGACCTTAGTTGTGACACTGGTCTGTTCTGAGCTATATAACATCTCCTGTTCACCCTCTGCCATTTCTCTTTCTGGGATTAAAGAGTAATCACAGGCTTTGTAAGGGTAGAAAGTTTTCTACTACAAGATGAATTTCAGGCTGGTAGTATCAGACTGCTAATTTCTCCTCAAAAGTAATTGTAGTTCTTTCACTTTTGAACAGTCCTTTCAGCTGTTGAAGTAGGTCCCATTTCATTGTTGACATTATTGGGGAATTAATTTTTGGAGAGGTGTTAATTCAATATCATTTGCTTTATTTTCCTTAGTGAACCTCAAGTAACTTGTTATGTTGCAACATCTAATCTGGATGGGGAGACAAATCTAAAAATACGACGGGTAAAGACACGTTTTTAAATCTTAATTTTGTGCCCAGGCCAGATGTCTAGTTTTGTCAGGTACCAGTTATTTTATTTTTCATGAAGAACAGTATGTCACTACTGTTGGATAGATATAATTCATCCTCACCAGTTATTTAGGGGTGCTTTAAAAAATAAGTAGGAACTAGATGGTATGGCACTAGTGCAAGAAAAAATGTCCTATAAAATTCAGGTCATATAGAGGATAACATGCCTTTGTGCATATTATTTTAAGAATATTTTTGTTAGTGCTTTGGGAGAAAACTGTCATGATAAATATTAACTAGATTAAAGGGATATAAATGAGCTCTGAGTGTATATACCACTGCTTTTTAAGGTATCGTTTGAATTTCAGAGTAAGTTGTGATAACAAATGGAAGGAGATAGTTTCCAATAACTTCCTATTAATGGAAAAAAGACAATGTTTAAGATAATTAAGTCTTTGTTTTATCACTTTGCTTTGGTAAGGAAGTCCCTGAATTTACATTTGACTATTTACATGTCTGCTAATCTTTTCACAAACTTTAATTTGATTGAAAATGGGAAAAACATATTTAGAATTTATTAAATGAATATATCAACTTTGTAAAAATAATACAAATAATACAGAAACTTAGTCTATTAAACCTTATCTCCACATTCCAAATCCCACCTTTATTCCAAGTACTATATTTGTAATAGTTTGGTGGTACTTTCTGGATTTTTAAAAATGCAATTATAGACTTCTGTTTCAGGGGAAATGAATAGGCATACTTTCTTCTATTTTTTCCCTGCTAAGTACAACTAAAAACTTTGGACATTATACAGAAAAACAAATATGAGAGACACTGAAAAGGTGATAAAAGACGGTGGATTTGGGACCTTGGAACCCAGGGAACAACATGGTGTTGAGTTCCCTGGGGTTTTCCTTTGTCATCTATACCAGGCTTGGATTGAAGAAACCAAAAACCCAGAAAAACCAATGGACCAGACAAAAAAATGCCCCAACAAAGCCTTCTTTCTCTAGTCAAATGATCAGGAAAGGGGCAGCCACCAAGACAGAAAGTTTGAGACAGGATGCACTCTACCCCAGACAAACACCAGAGTAAATGGCCCACTCCCGCCTATCCAGCAAAGGTTGAGTGCAGGGCCTAGTATTTCACCCTTCCCCAGCTGTAATGAGGTACCCAACTCCCCAATAAGGATGGTGTCAGAGAGAAACTAAGTAGGAAGCCAAGACTTTCATTTGTTAATAATGATGGTAATAAGGCCTTCCTCTCTTTTCACTTTGTCAGGAAGACTACATGGATAGCAGTAATAAGGCACTCCAACCCCTTCAATCCAGGGAGGTAATGATGGAGGCCTACAGGAGAGCCAGAACGCCCATTCTGCCTTCTGCCCAGTTGTAACAAGGAGCCCCTCCATTTGGTTGTCAACAGAGGCCAAGTGTGCAACCTGCCTTTCTGTCCCCCATCTTGCCATAATGAGGCAACATCCCCCTGCCCGTCAGAGTAGTATCAGAAGAAGCCACCTAACAGGAAAGTTTAAATCATATCCAGATCTTATAATACCCCAAATATCAGATTTCAAGAGCCACTCATTATGCCAAAAACCAGGAGGATCTCAAACTCAGTGAAAAAAAAGACAACCGACTAATGCTAACATGAAGATTGAGATGTTAGGTATCTGACAAAAATTTAAAAAGGATCCATCAGGAAAAAAGCTTCAATAGCAACTACAAACTTGCTTGAAACAAATGGAAGTGTAAAAGTCTCAACAAAGAAACAGAATCTCAGAAAGCAGTAGAAGACTTAAAGATGACCCAGACTTAAAAAGTACAATAAGTACTTAAGGCATCAAAAACTCTCAAGGAATGAGCTTAACAGCAGAATAGAAGGGACAGAGGAAAGAATCCATGAATTGAAAGATAAAACAACAGAAATTTTCCAATTGAACAGCAGAGATATTGGCTGAAAAAGAAATAAACAGAACTTCAGGAGACCTGTGGGCATATAACCAAAGAGCTAACGTTCATGCGTGAGAGCTGGAGGAGAAGAAAGGGTGGAACTGAAAAACTACTAGAAGAAACAGTGGCTACAACTTCACGAGATTTGCAAAAGACAAACTACAAATTTAAGAAGCAGAACAAGCCGAAAAAGGATAGACCCAAAGAATCCAAACCAAGACACATCATAGTAAATCTTCTGGAAACAAGAAAAAAAAATATTTTAAAGCAGTGAGAGAAAAAGGACCCTGCTTACAGGGGAAAGACCCTTTGTATAACATCAGATCTGTCATTAAAACCCATGGAGGTCAGAAAGAAATGGCATAACATATTTAAAAATGCTGATAGAGAAGAACTATCAGCCCAGAATCAGTATATCACAGCAAAAACATTTTTCAGAGAGAGAGAGAATCAAAACATTCTCAACTGAAGGAAAAAGAACAGAATTTGTTGCCATAAGGCCCACTGTAAAAAGAATGGCTAAAGGAAAGTCTTGAAACAGAAAGGAAACCATAAAAAGGAAAATAACGAAGAGGGAAGAAAGAACATGATAAGCAAAAATAAGGCTAAATACAGTAGCTTTTTTTGCTTCCTCTTGAGTTTCCTAACTTATGTTTGATGGTTGAAGCAAAAATCATAAAATTATCTAATATGGTTATAAATGTGTGAGAGAAAATATGTAAGCTATATAACAGGGAGGGGTAAAGAGACAAAACGAAGCAAGGCTTCTATATTTAAATTTGTAAAATGATGATACAAATAAACTGTGAGAAGTTGCTTATAAATAATGTAAACCTGGGGGAGCCACTACAATAGTTATACAAGGGAAGACACTGAAAACACTATCAGTAAATCAATGGAATCCTAAAAATGTTCAAGTAACCCAAAGGAAAGCAGGGAAAGGCAAAAAGCAAAACCAGAGAGACAAACAAAAAAATCAATAGTTCTATCAAGTGTAAATGCTATTAATATGCCATTAAGTATTGGATTAAAGTAATAACTAGTGGATTAAAAACTGATCCAACTATATGCTGCCTATTCAAAATTAAGTATTGGATTAAAGTAATAACTAGTGGATTAAAACTATATCTGCCTATTCAAAATTTTAATTACAATGGTATAGGCAGGTTAAAAGTAAAAAAGATGGGGGTGCTTCAGTGGCTCCAGTCCATTAAGCATCTGCCTTCGGCTCAAGTCATGATCCCAGGATCTAGGATCCAGCCCCACGTGGGGCTCCCTGCTCACCGGGAGACCTACTTCTCCCTCTCCCTCTGCCTCTCTTCCTGCTTGTGCTCCCTCTCTCCTCTTTTAAATAGATAACATCTTTTAAAAAGTAAAAATATATCATGTAAAAGATTAATTAAAAGAAATCAGGAATGCTATATTAATAACAGATCAAGTGAACATTAGAGCAAATGAAATTGCTGGAGACAGAAAGGAACATTTTTTTTTATCATTATGCGATGATAAGAGAGTCAACCATAATGAACATAGCAATGCTAATGTGTGTATACATCAAAAAACAGAACTGCAAATATGTGAAGCCTAAAGTGATGGAACTTAAAAGATAAATAAACAAATCCGCATTTGTAATTGGGGACTTCAGCAACCCTCTCTCATTAATAGACAGAACAACTAGATGAAAATTCTCAAAGATACAGAACTATATGCCATTAATCACGGGATCTGTTTGATATTTATACAACATTTAACATACCCAACAAAAGAAAAGACACGTTCTTTTCAGTACTGAAAGGAATATACATCGAGATAGACAATACCTGTGTCATAAAACAAGCCTCATAAAATTAAAAATTGAAGCCATGGAGAATGTGTTCTCTAACACGATTGGAATAAAGCTGGAAATCAGTGACAAAGATAACAGGAAAACCTACAAACACTTGAAAAGGCAAATTGAATATTCCAATAACTACTAAGGAAATTGAATTTATAATTTAAAAACTCCCCCAAAAATCTCAAGACGATTGGTTTCACTGGAGATTTCTAACAAACATATGAAGAAAAATTAACATACAGTCTCCTCTAGAAAACAGAAGAGGAGGGAACACTTCCCAACTCATTTTTGAAGTTGT
>NW_024423344.1:6871549-6913955 GCF_017311325.1 Ursus maritimus | reverse complement strand
AAAAAAAAAAAAAGAAAAGGGACTATAGGTCCTGCAAAGTCTAAAATATTAAAAAAATAAAAATAAAAAGAACTTGACAGTTACAATGCCTGGCTAGAAACTTTAAACTCTGGATATTTGTCTAAAAATTTACTTTATTTTTTTTATGATAATATTATTTTTTTTATTATATTATGTTAGTCACCATACAGTACATCCCTGGTTTTTGATGTAAAGTTCCATGATTCATTAGTTGCATATAACACCCAGTGCACCATGCAATATGTGCCCTCCTTACTAACTACTTTAATATCTAAAAGATTAGACATGGAGTATATATAGCTTCCAGCCATATCAAGGGGGGAGGGAATTATTTGAGAAAAAGGAAAAGCCCTCAAAAGTAAAAGAGTAGAAAAAAGGCAAAAAGAGGGAGAAATAGAATGCTTATAACAGGTAGTAGAATAAATAAAAATACAACCTTAATGACAATTAAAGCAAATAGATTCCAGAAGTTAAAGAGAAGATTATAAAATTGTCCAGTTATAGGTTTACAAGAATTTCACAAAACACAAGTGCTCAAGACTGAAATCAAAGGATGAAAAAATACACACAGAAAATAGTAAAGAAAACAAGGCCAGAAGAGATGATTTATAGACTTTGAGGCAAAAAGCATTACTTGAGATAAAGTATTATTGAAGAAAAAGAAAAAAAAGCCATTTTATAATAACAGTTTTAATTCATGGAGAAATAATATAGGTAAGCATAAAGAAAAAACTTAGACATCTACAAGAAATGTACAAACCCAACGTCATAGTGGGATGTTTCCATATTTGCTTTCAGGAATTGATCAAATGGAGAAAAAACTCAGTATGGAGGTAGAACTTTGAAAAGCACAATGACAACCTTGAAATAATGGCATGTACAGAAATTTTTGGTGTATTGTACCAAAAAGTGATACATACATAGTTTTCAGACACAATTAGGAATATTTGTTAAAATTGTTAGAACATAAGACAGAATGAAAAAATTCTAAGTGACTGGTAATCCATAGGCCACTTGCTCTGATCGCAATGCGATTAAGTCTGATATCAATAATAAAAAGATAACTAAGAACCTTATATATTGGAAATAAAACATGCCTCTAAACATTTCACGGATCAAGAGGCAATTGTAATGGAAATTGGAAAATTCTTAGATTTTAATCTGCTATGATACAGGTAAGTTGATAGACATTTTTAGCTCAAAATGCTTTCATTAAAAAAGAAAAAATGCCAAAAAAAAAGAGCTAAAAATCTAGTCTAAGAAGTTAGCTACAGTAAAGAGAATAAACTCAAAGAAAGCAGGCATAAAGAAATGATAAAGAAAAGTAAATATTAATGAAAGAAAACAATGAAGAAGATCAAAATGGGCAAAACTTGCTTCTTAGAAAAAGACTAACAAATTAAAGTTCTGCTAAGATTAATCAGGGAAGAAAAGGAAAAGCACCAATACATAATATTTAAAAAATTGGAAAGTTGATATAATTATAAATGCATCAGAGATTAAAGAAATGAGAGAATCTTATAAAAATTTTATAATCATGTTTTATCATTTCAACGAAGTGCATAAATCCATAGAAAAATATAACTTAACAGGACTTATTCTAGACGATATCTAGAACCTGAATGGTTCTATAATCATTAAAGATATTACGTAAGTAATAAAAAAAAAAATCCCACAAAGAGAGTATCAGGACCAGGCATTGTAACTGTCAAATTCTATCACACACTCGATGTAGAGAAAATACCAATCTTCCAATAAACTGCTCAAAGAAATAGAAAGAAAGAATACCCTCTAACTTTCTGAGGCTGGCGTAACTTTGACACAAAAAATTAACAAAGACAGAATGATAAAGGCAATTTACAAGTCCATTTTGTTGCTAATTTTAATATAAAAACCTTAAAACCCAACAATACAAAAGATGGTAATATGTAATGATCAAACAGGGTTCATCACAGGAATGTAATTTGTTTTTATAATAAGGAGTCTGACTCTATTTTTGGATGTTTGCTGACAACTTTTTTTTTTTAAGATTTTATTTATTCATTTGAGACACAGAGATACAGAGAGAGAGAGAGAGAGAGAGAGAGCATGAGCAGGGGAGAGGGAGAAGCAGGCTCCCTGCCGAGGGACTCAATCCCAGGACCCCAGGATCATGACCCAAGCCGAAGGCAGACACTTAACCATCTGAGCCACCCAGGTGCCCCATTTGCTGACAACTTTTAAACCTCCTTTCTACTTCCCCTTCTGCCACAATTCTGGGCTGATTGATAGGAAAGCCTCCGTGTTCCCTCCTTTGGCACCTTGTAAATAATAAACCTTCCCACCCTTTTGGTGTGTTGGTAACATCATCATTTTTGACGCTCAAACCAAATCTTGTGGCGGGGGTGGGGGTTGATCTGCTTCTGAAGGGTGACCACAACAGTTTCCTGATTAGGAAATGAAAGAATGCATTTTAGTGCATTTTTACTTTAGTAGATTAAAAGCTAAAAAAAAACATGATTATATCAATAGGAGCATTTCAAAATATGCAACATCCATTTGCGATAAAAAACTCCTAGAAAACTACCAAAAAAAGGGAACTATCTTAACCCTATCAAAGAAAAAAACTGGTATATATGGAGGAGAAAAAAAGAATAAAATTCTCATTTTTTGTAGATGATATCATTGTGTACATAACCCCCCAAATATTTATAGATTATAAGTGATCAATATATTGCTTAGTGATACACACAAATGTAGTAATGAAATTATACAGAAAAGGAAATGATTATCACAAATATTAATATAATAGTTACCTCTGGGAGGAAGAGAGGAAAATGCAGTTGGGGGGCTTTTCAGGTACTAAAAATTGTGAATTTTTTGTCTTGTAATATATATAGCAATAAAACAGTATTTTCTCAAAATATAAACATTCATTCTATAAATCCTTTTGGATCTATGATCTATTTCATATAAAAAATAATATTGTTATTTTTTAAATCTGTAAGAGATATATAAAAATTTACTAAAATTTACTTTCTTTGATAAATTAGTCTTCTATATTAAAAATATTTTAAAAGTATGTACCACCTTTATTGGCCCTAGGTATGCATATCTCATGATCAAATTTAGAGACAAAATTTTTAAAAATAGCGGCTATTGATCTAATGGAAAAGCTTTATCATTTGGAACAGATCTTTTCTATTTGTGTTCTTGGTTCTCACTTCTCTCAGAAAAGAAAAAGAACTTATGTTTCCTACATGGTGGTTGTAAAAATAGAAAGATAAGAAGAGTGAAAATTGATGGGTTAGCCTGGTGGTGGGTATTAAGGAGGGCATGTGTTGTAATGAGCAGTGGGTGTTATATGCAAATAATGAATCATGGAACACTACATCAAAAACTAATGATGTACTGTATGGTGACTAACTAATTAAAAAAAAAAAGAAGAGTGAAAATATGCTTTGAAAGTAGAAACAGCAGTACAAAGTTCTAAGCCAATCAGGGCTTGAACAAAATCAGGGTAGTATGAGTGCTACTCATACTGAGTACATTAGAGTATTTCAAATTTGGAAGAAGAGTTTCACAGGTTTTATAAAAATTTTAATTTTTTAGAATAGATAATTCACACATGTGTTTCAAGTTTTAAAAGGCAGGAAAAGACATCCAGTGACCTCTCCCTCCCTCCTGTTTCCCTGCCATCAGACACTCAGTGCTACTATGTTCCCGTGTCTATTTCCAGGGATCTTTTATGTTTATAGACAAATACTCTACCTATGTTCCCCCCTTGTATTCTTCAAACTTTAAGTTTTCATTTATAAATTTATCTAGAATGTCTTCTTTTTGTAGTCTTTTTAAGGTATAAAGTTAAGGTTATTAATTTGAGATTTTTCTCTTTAATTTTTTTTAGAATAGAGGCATTTACAGCTATAAATTTAACTCTAAGCACTGTTTCAGTTGTATCCCATAGGTCTTGGTATGTGGTATCTTAACTCTCATCCTCCATTTTTTTAACTTCCCTTTTTATTTCTTTTTGACCCATTGGTTATTTAGTATTGTGTTCTTTAAATTCCACTTATTTGGGAATTCCCCAAATTTATTTCCCTGTTAACTTCCAATTTCATCCTATTGTGAGCAAAGAATGTACTTTGTATGATTTCAATCCTTTATATTTATTGAGGCTTTTTGTATGGTTCAACATATGATAGATCCTGGTGAATGTTTAATAGGCACTTGAAAAGAGTGTGTATTTTTCCAGTGCTTTCCATATCATCCTTGTGCCTTCTATCCTACAAGGTCTCTTTTCTTTTCTTTTTCTTTTTTCTTTTTTTTTTTCAAGATTTATTTATTTGAGGGAGAGAAAGAGAGAGCAGGTGGAGGGGCAGGGAGAGGCAGAGAAAATCTCAAGCAGACTCTGCACTGAGTGCAAAACCCAATGTGGAGCTCTATCTCGTGACTCTGAGATCGTGATCTGAGCCAAAACCAAGAGTCGGATACTTAACTGACTGTGCACCCAGGCTCCCTGATCCGCCAAAGTTTCTGCTGAGAAATGATTTATATCATCTGTTGAAAGTGGTGTGTAGCTTTTCCCTGTTGCTTTCCAGATTTTCTCCTTGTCTTTAACTTTACACAGTTTGATTATTATTTGTCTAGGTGTGGTTTCTTTGAGAATATTTTATGTGAAGGCTTATTTTGTTGAGCTTCTTGGATGTGTAGATTAATGCTCTTCATCAAATTTGGGAAGTTTTGGGGAATCATTTCTTTAAATATTTTTTCTGTCCCTTTCTCAATTCTCCTTTTGGGACTCCCATTATATAATATATTATATTGTACGTTGGTACATTTTTTGTGTCCCACAGGTCTCTGAGGCTCTGTTTATTTTCCTGTATTCTTTTGAATTTTTGTTTCTTAGACTGAGTTATCTCAGTGGATCTATCTTCAAATTTGAGTCTTCTGCCTGCTCAAATCTGAGCAATGAATTTTTCATTTCAGTTATTGTACTTTTCAACCCCAAATTTCTATTTGGTTTCTTTTTTATCATTTCTATTTCTTTCTTGATATTCTCTACTTGATGGGACATGTTCTAATATGTTATTTCTTTTACCATAGTTTCCTTTAGCTATCTGAACATATTTAGCATACCTGATTTACATCTTTTTCTAGTAAGGTCGTGTCTGGATTTGCTCAGGGATACTTTCTTTGATTGCTTTTTAATCTGTGTATGGGTCATACTTACTTGCTTCTCATGGTTTTCATGTCTCATGGTTTTCATGTCTCATGGTTTTTTGTTGAAAATTAAACATCTTAAATAATATAATGTAGCATCTCTGGAAATCAGATTATCTCTCTCTCTAGGATTTATTTAAAAAAAAATTTTTTTTAAGTAGGCTACCTGCCCAGCATTGAGCCGAATGCAGGGCTTGAACTCATGACCCTGAGATGAAAACCTGAGCTGAGATCAAGATTTGGATGCTTAACCGACTGAGCCACCCAGGCACCACATCCAGGATTTATTTTTGTTGCTTTTCATTACACGTTTTTCTTTTAGGTCCTTTAGTTAGTCTATTGTTTCCCCTAACTAGTATACATCACCTCAGACAGCTGCAACATTAAAACATTTTCCTGTAAATGTTCTCAATAAATGTTTCCCCTATCCCTGCCACTGTTTACTCAGGATTTTAGCACTGGGTAAGCTCTGGGTCAGGTCAAATAAAAACAAGTTCTTCAAGTGGGACCTTCCAGAGCCATCAGATAGGTGAAATAATGACTTCCTGGGAACAAGGCTTTGAAAGACGTCTTGCTCTTTCATGCTCTCTTAGTACTGGGAATGTGGACTATTTTTTTTTTTTTAAAGCTGCCACTGAGCCAAAAGCAATAGGTGGGATTAGGGCAAGTTAAAATATTACAAAGCTCACTTTTTTAAAAAAACAATATTCAGCTTTTTTTTTTCTTGAATAAAATCTCCTGGGGTTGATGTAAGTATTTAGTTAATTTTCAAAGTTCTGAAAAAGTTGATTCTCCTAATTTTTGCCATTTATCTCATTGTTTTATGGAAGAGAAAGTTTTTGGAAGTTCTTACTTTGTTATATCACTGGCATTTTTAATGAAGATATGTTTTTATTTTGGGGGTATATGGTCTTGGCTGGCAAAATTGATACAGACTGTTTTACTTTAAACTTGATATTCAGTAAATGAGATACAGTCAAAAGAGTAAGACTGAAATCAAGACTAAGTAAACTTTAATGACAATTTTTGTTATTCTTTGTAGCATATCTCCCCAAACAATTAATTTTCATGAGTAAATTGGATTTGGCATGGAGTAAAATCTGGCAAGGCAAATCTTCATTAATTCAGTGTCTTGATTTCTTGACTGGTAAGGTTAGATAGAAATAGAGAAGGCCAAGTGCAGTGTTTGTCTGAGAGCCTCTGCTCTGTCCAGAGTTATCCTAAAGATTTTACCCTCATTATAAAGGCCATAAAGGGGCACCTGGGTGGCTCAGTCTGCTAAGCGTCTGTCTTTGGCTCAGGTCATGATCTCAGGGTCCTGGGATTGAGCGCCACATTGGGCTCCCTGCTCAGTAGAGAGTCTGCTTCTCTCTCTCCTGCTGCCCCCCACCCCCAGCTCAGGCTTTCGCTCTCCTCACTCTCTCAAATAAATACATAAAATCTTTTTTAAGAAAATATAAAAGCCATAGAGCCTGAGGCATGGGGAACTACAATGGACCCATTTTAGAAAATAACAGAATTTTAGGTTTGACCTTAGTTGTGACACTGGTCTGTTCTGAGCTATATAACATCTCCTGTTCACCCTCTGCCATTTCTCTTTCTGGGATTAAAGAGTAATCACAGGCTTTGTAAGGGTAGAAAGTTTTCTACTACAAGATGAATTTCAGGCTGGTAGTATCAGACTGCTAATTTCTCCTCAAAAAGTAATTGTAGTTCTTTCACTTTTGAACAGTCCTTTCAGCTGTTGAAGTAGGTCCCATTTCATTGTTGACATTATTGGGGAATTAATTTTTGGAGAGGTGTTAATTCAATATCATTTGCTTTATTTTCCTTAGTGAACCTCAAGTAACTTGTTATGTTGCAACATCTAATCTGGATGGGGAGACAAATCTAAAAATACGGCAGGTAAAGACACGTTTTTAAATCTTAATTTTGTGCCCAGGCCCGCAATGTCTAGTTTTGTCAGGTACCAGTTATTTTATTTTTCATGAAGAACAGTATGTCACTACTGTTGGATAGATATAATTCATCCTCACCAGTTATTTAGAGGGTGCTTTAAAAAAATAAGTAGGAACTAGATGGTATGGCACTAGTGCAAGAAAAAAAATGTCCTATAAAATTCAGGTCATATAGAGGATAACATGCCTTTGTGCATATTATTTTAAGAATATTTTTGTTAGTGCTTTGGGGAGAAAACTGTCATGATAAATATCATAACTAGATTAAAGGGATATAAATGAGCTCTGAGTGTATATACCACTGCTTTTTAAGGTATCGTTTGAATTTCAGAGTAAGTTGTGATAACAAATGGAAGGAGATAGTTTTCCAATTAACTTCCTATTAATGGAAAAAAGACAATGTTTAAGATAATTAAGTCTTTGTTTTATCACTTTGCTTTGGTAAGGAAGTCCCTGAATTTACATTTGACTATTTACATGTCTGCTAATCTTTTTCACAAACTTTAATTTGATTGAAAATGAGAAAAACATATTTAGAATTTATTAAAGTAATATATCAACTTTGTAAAAATAATACAAATAATACAGAAACTTAGTCTATTAAACCTTATCTCCACATTCCAAATCCCACCTTTATTCCAAGTACTAATTGTTGTAATAGTTTGGTGGTACTTTCTGGATTTTTAAAAATGCAATTATAGACTTCTGTTTCAGGGGAAATGAAGTAGGCATACTTTCTTCTATTTTTCCTGCTAAGTACAACTAAAAACTTTGGACATTATACAGAAAACAAATATGAGAAGACACTGAAAGAGTGATAAAAGACGGTAGATTGTGGGACCTTGGAACCCAGGGAACAACATGGTGTTGAGTTCCCTGGGGTTTTCCTTTTGTCATCTATACCAGGCTTGGAATTGAAGAAACCAAAAACCCAGAAAAACCAATGGACACAGACAAAAAAATGCCCCAACAAAAGCCTTCTTTCTCTAGTCAAATGATCAGGAAAGGGGCAGCCACCAAGACAGAAAGTTTGAGACAATGGTCACTCTACCCCAGACAAACACCAGAGTAAAAATTTGGCCCCACTCCCGCCTATGCCAGCAAAGGTTGAGTGCAGGGCCTAGTATTTCACCCTTCCCCAGCTGTAATGAGGTACCCAACTCCCCAATAAGGATGGTGTCAGAGAAACTAAGTAGGAAGCCAAGACTTTCATTTTGTAATAATGATGGTAATAAGGCCTTCCTCTCTTTTCACTGTGTCAGGGAAGACTACATGGATAGCAGTAATAAGGCACTCCAACCCCTTCAATCCAGGGAGGTAATGATGGAGGCCTACAGGAGAGCCAGAACGCCCATTCTGCCTTCTGCCCAGTTGTAACAAGGAGCCCCTCCATTTGGTTGTCAACAGAGGCCAAGTGTGCAACCTGCCTTTCTGTCCCCCATCTTGCCATAATGAGGCAACATCCCCCTGCCGTCAGAGTAGTATCAGAAGAAGCCACCTAACACAGAAAGTTTAAATCATATCCAGATCTTATAATACCCCAAATATCCAGATTTCAATAAAGAGCCACTCATTATGCCAAAAACCAGGAGGATCTCAAACTCAGTGAAAAAAAGACAACCGACTAATGCTAACATGAAGATAATGAGATGTTAGAATTATCTGACAGAGATTTTAAAGGATCCATCAGGAAAAAAGCTTCAATAGCAACTACAAACTTGCTTGAAACAAATGGAAGTGTAAAAAGTCTCAACAAAGAAACAGAATCTCAGAAAGCAGTAGAAGACTTAAAGATGACCCAGACTTAAAAGTACAATAAGTACTTAAGGCATCAAAAACTCTCAAGGAATGAGCTTAACAGCAGAATAGAAGGGACAGAGGAAAGAATCCATGAATTGAAAGATAAAACAACAGAAATTTTCCAATTGAACAGCAGAGATATTGGCTGAAAAAGAAATAAACAGAACTTCAGAGACCTGTGGGCATATAACCAAAGAGCTAACGTTCATGACGTGAGACGCTGGAGGAGAAGAAAGGGTGGAACTGAAAAACTACTAGAAGAAACAGTGGCTACAACTTCACGAATTTGCAAAAAGACATAAACTACAAATTTAAGAAGCCGAGCAAGCCGAAAAGGATAGACCCAAAGAATCCAAACCAAGACACATCATAGTAAATCTTCTGGAAACAAGAAAAAAAAATATTTTAAAGCAGTGAGAGAAAAAGGACCCTGCTTACAGGGGAAAGACCCTTTGTATAACATCAGATCTGTCATTAAAACCCATGGAGGTCAGAAAGAAATGGCATAACATATTTAAAATGCTGATAGAGAAGAACTATCAGCCCAGAATCATGTATCCAGCAAAAACATTTTTCAAGAATGAAGAGAGAATCAAAACATTCTCAACTGAAGGAAAAAGAACAGAATTTGTTGCCATAAGGCCCACTGTAAAAGAATGGCTAAAGGAAAGTCTTGAAACAGAAAGGAAACCATAAAAAAGGAAAATAACGAAGAGGGAAGAAAGAACATGATAAGCAAAAATAAGGCTAAATACAGTAAGCTTTTTTTGCTTCCTCTTGAGTTTCCTAACTTATGTTTGATGGTTGAAGCAAAAATCATAAAATTATCTAATATGGTTATAAATGTGTGAGAGAAAATATGTAAGCTATATAACAGGGGAGGGTAAAGAGACAAAACGAAGCAAGGCTTCTATATTTAAATTTGTAAAATGATGATACAAATAAACTGTGAGAAGTTGCTTATAAATAATGTAAACCTGGGGGAGCCACTACAATAGTTATACAAAGGAAGACACTGAAAAACACTATCAGTAAATCAAAATGGAATCCTAAAAAATGTTCAAGTAACCCAAAGGAAAGCAGGGAAAGGCAAAAAGCAAAACCAGAGAGGACAAACAAAAAAAAATCAATAGTTCTATCAAGTGTAAATGCTATTAATATGCCATTAAGTATTGGATTAAAGTAATAACTAGTGGATTAAAAACATGATCCAACTATATGCTGCCTATTCAAAATTAAGTATTGGATTAAAGTAATAACTAGTGGATTAAAACTATATGCTGCCTATTCAAAATTTTAATTACAATGGTATAGGCAGGTTAAAAGTAAAAAGATGGGGGTGCTTCAGTGGCTCAGTCCATTAAGCATCTGCCTTCGGCTCAAGTCATGATCCCAGGATCTAGGATCCAGCCCCACGTGGGGCTCCCTGCTCACCGGGGAGCCTACTTCTCCCTCTCCCTCTGCCTCTTCCCCCTGCTTGTGCTCCCTCTCTCTCCCTTTTAAATAGATAACATCTTTTTAAAAAAGTAAAAATATATCATGTAAAGATTAATTAAAAGAAATCAGGAATGGCTATATTAATAACAGATCAAGTAGACATTAGAGCAAATGAAATTGCTGGAGACAGAAAGGAACATTTTTTTTTATCATTATGCGATGATAAGAGAGTCAACCCGCCAATAAGACATAGCAATGCTAATGTGTGTATACATCAAAAAACAGAACTGCAAATATGTGAAGCCTAAAGTGATGGAACTTAAAAGATAAATAAACAAATCCGCATTTGTAATTGGGGACTTCAGCAACCCTCTCTCATTAATAGACAGAACAACTAGATAGAAAATTCTCAAAGATACAGAACTATATGCCATTAATCAACAGGATCTGTTTGATATTTATACAACATTTAACAATACCCAACAAAAGAAAGACACACGTTCTTTTCAGTGCACAAGGAATATACATCGAGATAGACAATACCTGTGTCATAAAACAAGCCTCATAAAATTAAAAGAATTGAAGCCATGGAGAATGTGTTCTCTAACCACGGTGGAATAAAGCTGGAAATCAGTGACAAAGATAACAGGAAAACCTACAAACACTTGAAAAAGGCAAATTGAATATTCCAATAACTACTAAGGAAATTGAATTTATAATTTAAAAACTCCCCCAAAAGAAATCTCAAGACCCAGGTGGTTTCACTGGAGATTTCTAACAAACATATGAAGAAAAATTAACATACAGTCTCCTCTAGAAAACAGAAGAGGAGGGAACACTTCCCAACTCATTTTATGAAGTTGTTTTATTACCCTGATACTGAAACCAGACAGAGACAGTGAAAAACAAACAAACAAACAAGAAAACCAGTCCAATATCCCTCATGGGTATAGACACCCAAATTCTTTAAAAGTATTAGTAAGTAGAATTCAGCAATATATGAAAAGAATTATACAGGTTTATTCCATGTATTCAAGGCTTGTTTAGTAATTGACAATCAATCCATATAATCCGCCATTTTAGGCTAAAGAAGAAAAATCACATGATAATATCAATAAATGAAGGAAAAGCACCTGACAAAATCAGTGTCAATTCATGACAAAAACTTAGAAAATTTAGAAATAGAGGGGAATATTCTCAATTTGGTAAAGAACATCTACAAAAAATCTTAGAGGTAATATTAAAATATAAGGGGGTGGGGGAATGGGATAGTCTGGTGATGGGTATTAAGGAGGGCACATATTGCATGGTGCACTGGGTGTTATACGCAAATAATGAATCATGGAACTTTACATCAAAAACTAGGGATGTACTATATGGTGACTAACATAATAAAAAATACTATTAAAAAATAATAAATAAAATAAAATATAAGTGGTAAAGACTAAATGCATTCCCCCTGAGATGGGGAACAGGCAAGGATATCTGCTCTCACTACTCTTGTTCACATAGCACTGGAAGAGGTAGAAAGTACATTAAGAAGAAAACAAGGCATATAGATTGGAAGGGAAGTAATAAGACTGTCTCTATTTGATTTTGACATAGTTGTCTACATAGAGAAGTTGTCTACCTAGATTCCCAAGGAATCTAAAATAAAATGAAATAATGTGTTTTTGGCAAGGATATAGGATACCAGATAAACATACAAAACCACTTTTATTTCTGTGTAGTAGCAATAAATATGTGGACCCTGAAATTAACAACACAGTATGGGGCACCTGGTTGGCTCGGTTGGTCAAGCATCTGCTTTCAGCTCAGGTGCTGATCCCAGGATCCTGGGATTGAGCCCCTCGCCTGACTCCCTGCTCAGCAGGGAGTCTGCTTCTCCCTCTCCCTCTGCTCCTCCACCCACTCCTGCTCATGTGCATAAAATCTTTTAAAAAATACAGTATCATTTGTAAGTGCTCAAAATATGAATTCGGGGGCACCTGGGTGGCACAGTTGGGTAAGTGTCTGACTCTTGGTTTTGGCTCAGGTCATGATCTTGGGGTTGTGAGATTGAGCCCAGCATAGGGCTCTGCACTTGGTGCAGAGTCTGCTTGAGACTCTCTCTCTCCCTCTCCTTCTGCCCCTGCGCTTTCTCTCTCTCTCTCTAAGATAAATAAATCTTTTAAAAAATATGAATTAGGTGTAAATCTAGCAATATAGACAGGATCTGTATGCTGAAAATTTCATTACCATGTTGATGAAAGAAGTTAAAGAGCTAGATAAATGGAGAGATAAACAGTGTTCACGGATTGGAAGACTCAACGCAATAAGGATGTTAATTCTCCCCCAATTGACATACAGGTTTAACACGACTCCTATGAAAATACCAGTGAGATATTTGTAGAGATAGATGAGCTTATCCTAAAATATGCACAGAAAGGCCAAGAAACTATAATAGCGAAAACAATTTTGAAAAGCAGCATAAGATGGAAGGAATAAATCCACCTGATTCACGTCATTCTATGACTACAATAATCAAGACTGTGTAGTTTTGGTAAAGGGATAGACACACAGCTCAATGTAGCAGAAAAGACAACCCAGGAATAGAACTACACAAATATGCCCAAGTGATTTTGTCAAAGGAACAAAAGCAATTCATTGGAGGAAGGATAACCTTTTCAACAGACGGTGCTGGAGCAACTGTCTGTTCACAGGCAAAAAAACAAATGAAAAAAACCCTTGACCTAAGTCTCATACTTTATGTAAAAGTTAACTAATAATTTATCACAATTTAAATGTAAAATGTAAAACTATAAAACTTTCAGGAAAAAAATTGGGGAAAAAATCTTCAGAATTTAGAGTAGGCCACGATTTTTTGGAATCAATACTAAAAACGTGATCCAGAAAAGGAAAAATTGATAAATTGGACCTCGTCAAAACGAAAAGCTTTTGCTTTTGAAGACGATGAAAAGACAAGCTGAAAATTGGGAGAAAATACCTGCAAACCACATACCTGACGAAGGTGGAATATATAAAGAACCCGCAAAACTCTGCGGAAAGAAAAAAAAAAAGCCGAACCAAACAGTTCAAAAAGAGACATTTCACAGAACAGAGTATATAAATGGCAAATAAGCACATGAAGACATTTTCTACACCATTAGCCATTAGGGAAATGCAAATGAAAATCAAAATGAAGTGTTACTACACACCTGTCAGAATGGCCAAAATTAAAAATAGTTCCAACACCAAATGTAGGTAAGGATGTGGAGACACTGGATCATTCAAACACAATGGATGGGAATATAAAATGATACAGCCACCTGGGAAAACATTTTGGCACTTTTGTATAAAATTAAACATGTAAATCTTATATTATGCAGTAATTGTTAATATCCCAGAGAGATGACAACTTATGTTCACAGGACAACCTTTATGCAAATATTTATAGAAACTTTATTAGCAATAGCCAGCGGTCCTCTAGTGAGTGAATGTTTAACTATGATACATCTATACTTATTTTTGTTTATTGATCTTAAATCCAGCCACCTTACTAAACTCTCTTACACATTTTTATGATTTTTAAGTGAAGCAGATAGGATTTTTTAGTAATAAATTCTTTCTTTAAAAGTTGGTTCATTTTTGGTGTTTACTTTTCAGTAATCATACCTAATTTCTTTTTTCCCTAGTCTTATGGCATTACCCAGAAACTTCTGAGAAGTTGCAAATAAATTTAGTGATAGAACCTAGTTTCTTCTTGATCCTGACTAACATGGACATGCTTTAATATTTTATAGTTAAGTGTAAATAGTTGCTTTTGTTTGGTTTTACCAAATTTGTGAAGTTTTGTTAAGAATTTTATTTTTCTAGAATGCATTTTAAGCTTTTTACTAATTTTTTCAGCCTCTATTGATATGATTGTGCTTTTTCTTTTCTTTTTAAAAAAGATTTTATTTATTTATTTGACAGAGAGCACACAAGCAGGGGGAGCATCAGGCAGAGGGAGAAGGAGAAACAGGGAGAGGGAGAAACAGGCAGAGGGAGAAGGAGGCTCCCCACAAAGCAAGGAGCCCAATGCAGAGCTGGATCCCAGGACCCTGGGGTCATGACCTGAGTGGAAGGCAGGCCCTTAACCCACTGAGCCACACAGGCACTCTGATAATGCTTTTTCTTTTTTAATTCATTAACATATCACTCTTGAGCATCTGTTTTTTGAGCTTACTGGTAATACATATTTTCTTTTTCTGGGAAAGATTTGTTCATGTTTGTTCATTTTTCTATTGGGATATTTATATTTTTATTGGTTTGTAGGACTTCTTTACATATTTTTCATACTAATTCTTTGTCAGTGATATGTATTATAAATGTCTAGACGACATTTAATGTCTAGAAGACATTAATGTCTAGAAGTTACCCAGTTGGTAACTTGCTCTTATACTTTCTTTAAGGCATCTTTTGATTAACAGAAGTTCATCCCAGACTGTTTCAATGTATGTTTCTGAGTGTCAAAACTTCCAAGACATTGTTTGCATGCCTGAGAAATTTGCGTTAAACTTTCACATTTGTTTGATATTTGGGAAGATATAACATTCTGAATTTAAAGGTCTTTTATTCAGAGAAATAAAAATAAAAATTCACTGTCTTCCTATGTCTTGTATTGTTGTTAAAAAGACTGATAGCAATTTGATTCTTGTGCTTCTATGTCCATACCGCCCTGAACGCGCCCCATCTCATCTGATTCTGTTCTCCTAATGATGATCTGGTTTTTCTCTCCGGAAAGTTGAGATCATCTTATTGCAATGAGACATTCTCTAGATCAGTGTTTCTCCAAATGTGATTCCTGAACCAGCACAATCACCATTCTTTAGGAAATGCAAATTCTAGTGACCGGCCCCAGACCTACTGAATAAAAAAACCTTGGGGGTGCATCTCAGCAATCTGTATTTTAACAAGACTTCCAGGTGAATCTGATGCATGCAAATCAGGAGATGCGAAATCTAGATCCTTGCGACTCTTAAGTGTGGTCCAGAGTTCAGCATTATCAGCTACAGCCGTAAATGTATCAAACATGACATGATGTTTGGTTATAGTGACGACACTTCCAAAAATGTTTTTTTCATATAGAGATGATGAAAACTTCACTTTCCTACTTCTCTCAACTTTATTAAAATTATTTGCCAAATGCTGTTATGGCAAAGTTTTCTTTAGCAGTTTATGTTAAAGTTTGATGTACATTAGTTATTACCTGATAAGTGCAGTACATTTTTAGACCCTGATTTTCATAATTTTCTTTCATTAACTACTAGAAACATTGGACTTTGCCATTAAAATTTAATTTTCATATTTTTTAACTTTGACTTTATTTTACAGGCTTTGTTAGCAACAGCTGAAATGCAAACAGAAAAACAATTGTCAAGCCTATCTGGAAAAATAGAATGTGAAGGACCTAATCGTCATTTCAATACCTTCACTGGAACCTTGTATCTAAATGGTGAAAGGTATCATCTTTCACTTCTGAAAACTTTTTTTTTAATGGAACATAAAAAATGGTGGTTTTTATTCTTTTGGTTGATAACATTTTAAAGCTTTATACTTTTTCATTTTTTACTTGATTTTGAAATACCTGGGGTATCAATATATTGTGTTAAAAATAGGAATTCTTAAGTATAGGAGGAACGTGTAGGGCATTTTCTTAATCAGTGTACCTGCAAATGGAAGGACGAGAGAGGTCAGGTGCAAGTTCTCGTTGCAGACAAGCACTTAGCACATCCCCTGGGGTAAATTAGTGGGAAGAATAAGGTTTTGAAAGTCATTCAAGAAGAGAAGCCACTAAGGATTCTGTTTGATAAGGATGAAGGATTTTTCCTAATTTCTACCCCCCTTGTACTTAGCTTCCACTTAAGACTTTTACAGAAACATCTTTTTTATAGTGAGTTGGTCATGCGTGAGGGGAGGACAAGTAAATATGGCAGCCTGAGCTTGCTTTGTGTGCTCTGAGTGACCATAGGTAATCGTTTCTACAGATTACCAAGTTGGCACACAAGTACTTAATTCTCCACCTAATCTTCCTAGACAATAAGTTTTCTAGTCACCCTAGGTATAAGAGAGATTTTTCTCTCTCAAATTTCAGTCGACGTACTTTTGGGTTAGTGAGAAATGGATGATAAAACATGGTTTTTCCATGCTCTTTTAGAAGGAGGTACTTTCTATGAAGACACATTTGTTTTTATTGCTATTTTCCCCCAAAGTTGAACTTGACAAAAGGAAATATATATAAGGCGAAAGCTTAGGCTTGCTTTACATTGTGAAAAGAAAAGAAAAAACTTGTTAGTTAATTTATAAACGCTGTTCTTTATTTTTAGCCCTGTTCCAATTGGGCCCGATCAAGTCTTGCTAAGAGGTACACAACTTAAAAATACTCAGTGGATCCTTGGCATAGTTGTTTACACTGGATTTGAAACGAAATTCATGCAGGTAAAATAATTTGTGATGACAGATAGTATTGCCTCCAATTTTTTCTTCTTTTAGAAGGTGAGGGACTTAGCATTTATCTCTTGAATTTAGAAAGCTTATTTTTGGGGGCACCTGGGTGGCTCAATTGGCTCAATTGGTTAATCATCTGCCTTTGGCTCAGGTCATGATCCCAGAGTTCTGGGATGGAGCCCCACACAGGGCTCCCTGATCAGCAGGGAGTCTGCTTCTCCTTCTCCTTCTGCCCCTCCTCCTATTCATGCTCTCTCTCTAAGGTAAATAAATAAAATCTTTTTTTTTTTTTAAAGGAAGCTTATTTCTGTTTATTAACCTGAAGCTTGAAGGGAGGTCCATATTTCATTTTATTCTGTATGGCTCCCATTTATGATAAGATTATTTTGGCCAAAATGACATAAGAAGTTTTGTGTAAATACTCTCTCTTACTTACTCTCATGTACCATTCCTTTTAATCATCTTTCTTTCTTTTTTAAATTCTATATATAATGAACAAATATTTAATAATATGTGTACAGACACACACATAAATGTGCAGAGAACACTTTGTATTGGCAAAAATGGTATCAATCTGTACAGACTATTAGGTGAATTGCAATTTAAGACTTAAAATTACATTCTATATTAACATATGGAGGGGCTCCTGTGTCACTCCGTCAGTTGAGGGTTGAGCATTGGATTCTTGATTTTGGCTCAGGTTAAGATCTCAGGGTCATTGTGGGATTGAGCCCTGCATTGGGCTCCACGCTTAGAGCAGAGTCTGCTTGAGATTTTCTCTCCCTCTCCCTCTGCCCCGCCTCCCACTTGTGTGCATGCGCTCTCTCTAAATACATAAATAAATAAATAAATAAATAAATAAATAAATAAATAAATCTTTAACATGTGGAAATGACATAGTTACATTAGAGAGTCTAGGGGAGAGAAACTATTATAAATATTGCTGCAGTGAACATGGATAGTTGCTTATTTTTCTACAGAAGATAAATCTCTAGCATTGAAATTGTTGAAACAAAAGGCAGCATATTTTTTAAAGCTTTTATTTAAATTCCAGCTGGGGGGGAGATGAGTGCGGGGATGGGTTGAAGAGGTGACAGGGATTAAGGAGGGCACTTGTTGCGATGAGCACCAGGTGTTGTATGGAAGTGTTGAATCACTACATTGTATGCCTGAAAATCAATTGCTGTCTTTCAAGAACCCCTTAGGACACTTTGTTTTGGAGTAGGAACTTTCTGCATGTTTATTATTCATGAGAAGTAACTTGACGATAAGTCTACCCATTATACATCTGCTAAAATACAACATTTGGCTTTGACTATTCCTTCTACAAATATATCTTTAGTACATATGTAATGCCAGACACTGTGCTAAGACCTTGGGGTGTAGAAGGCCTGCCCTTCAGTTATTTGCAATGTGTGAAGGAAGACAGTCAAAGTAACATAATAGCAAGAGGTCACTCGGGAGGGGTAAGTGTAGGACGCTCCGTATCTACATAGGAGCTCCATCCAACCTGATGTTGAGGCTGTGGTGGGGAAGTAGCATGGAAAGCAAGACCTGAAGGCCAAGTAGAACGCATGTAAGTGTCAAGGGCTTGGGGAGGTTCAGAAAGAAAGGGAGACAGGTAGGACAGCACCAGGCCAAGAATTGGCATGTGCCCAAGGGCCATTTGGGCAGTACAACTCAGTAAGACTGTCGTGTAAATGGCAGAGAAAAAAGGCATGGAATGGTGACAGACTAGTCTGAGGAAAGTTGGAGGCTGTACGACTGAAGACCTGGGTACATTTTCTTGCAAAGCTATGACTGGTCAGTGACATTTCACTGTTTGCTTCTCAGTTTCTTATCTCACTTTTCTTTTTCCTTCCATTCTTCCTGCCAGGGGATTGTACACTGCAATAACTCATTAATGTGTAAGATTTCCTTATACTCTGTATACTAGGAACCCCAGACTAAGAAACAATATAAACACAGTCTATCCCCAAATAGAAATTTGTATTTGGACAGGGAACCAAGGGCAACATAGAACACACATAATCATGATCCATGATTCAGTTGGAAAATGAGTGACCCTCAAGGAGTACACTTCAAATGATTGTGCTGTCTTACTTAATCGTCCCCCCAGTAATACAACACTGCATCTCAGATTTAAATGTCTGCTGTTCATGTAAGAAGCCCACTCCATTATCCTTGCAGTGTGGCTGGTCAGCGTTGCAGCTCATGAGAAAGTGCATCTCTATGATATTATTTTGTGGATATAAATCATTGCAGAAGTTTATTATACATGTTGATTGTGTCATTTCAGAATAACAGAAACCTCAAAGAGGGCTTTTTCATGACTTTAGGAAAGAAAGAACTAGTAAATGTCAATATTTCCTTACTGAAAGATTTTAAGTACAACACTCTTATTTGAAAACTGTTCTATACTGTATAACCTTTGAAGACATTGCTTACACAGGTTAACAAAACAGAAGGAATGACATGATTGCTTTGGAGATATTATACATAAGTGTGTGTGTGTGTGTGTGTGTGTGTGTGTGTATATAAATTACATGCACACACATGCACGGACATTCTCTAATAATAGGCTTAATGCAGTTAAACCTAGGATTTTAAAAAATCTTATGCTTTGTAAAAAAGTTGAGTAATTTAGAGTACTAACTCATATTTTCATAACTTACAGACTTTGAGGATTTATGCTTCTACATTTAAAAAAATGTAGAAATGGTAAACTTAATCTGGCAAAGTGTGATTGAAAAGTTAAATATCTATATCTGTATATATCTATATGCTTGCCCATTATATATTTCTATATTAAAAGTTAAATATACATACATTTAGCAATAGTTCAATAGAATTCTGCAAACAATTATCAGAAATTTATGGGCAAATCTGAAATGCCAATAGAAAATTATTATTCGAAATTCTAACTGTATCCCTAACCCAGAGCTTTGGTTTCCATAAAATATGCATGTGTCAGAGCAATTATTGTACTGGTAAAAATCTTGAGTATTTTCCCAACGGACTCAGATGAAAGGTATCTTTCTATGGTTTTCAAACCAGAAATAATGCAGTAACCATAAATAGTAAATCCAACAAATTAGTAGGTCTTTTTCTTGGGGAAGGGGGGTTCCTGTAAAGAAGATCACTTAGACTGATTTACCACATTGATTTTTTTTTTAAACCCTAGAACTCTGGGGTGATAGATTGTGTGAATATGTTCTTTGTGAATTAGTAAAAAATGCTTCAAAGACTGAAGTGGAAAAGCCATGTCATTCAACAGTATGGCACATTTTAGTCTGGGTAGTTATTTGGCAAAAAAACATATTCTACTTTTCAACTGTTGGGATTTTTATCCTCTTCCTGCCATCAAAGTATTTATGCATGCTAATTCCTTTGACTGTTTTTCATTCTTTTTGGTGTGTGTACGTGTGCTATTATGCAGAATTCTATCAAATTGCCTCTCAAGAGATCAAATGTTGAGAAGGTGACCAATGTGCAGATCCTGGTGTTGTTCTGGCTGCTTCTGGCCATGTCCTTGGTGAGCTGTGTGGGAGCCATAGTCTGGCATGAATGGTATGGAGAAGGCATTTGGTACTTCAGGACGAAGGGTAAGTGTCCAAGGGTGGTAAGAAGCTACCATTTTGGGAGTTATAATGCTGTAACCCTGAGGATTAATGAGTTTAGAAACAATGTTTCCTTCTTAAGATTGTTCTGCCAGTTCCATATAATCTTGGCATTCTAGAATAAAGGAGAGGGAGCAGTCAAGGCGGAGGAATGAAACTGTGAGCCTGACAGATAAGGCCCACATCTTCGCCTCTGCCACTTAGTCCCCAGAAGTTGAACAAGGCCTTTTACTTCTCTGAGTATGTCCTCCGTCATTTGAAAATGGTGATAATACTCACCTCACTGAGTTAGTACAGTACTCTGTGAACAATGAATGATGCCAAGAAAATGAGGACAAGGGGCCCTGAAGGGGATTCAGTGATTAAATTGACCAGAAGGTCAGTAAAAGATTTAAAGGTAAATTGATCCTTGGCATTAAAAGTTCAGTCTTTTTGTTGTTGTTGTTGCTTATGTCTTTCCATGTTTTCAGAATTAACCATCATACATTTTTCTGCCTTTTCTCATCTATCAGCTGAGGATTTAAAACTTTTCTAACTTCCCTTGAGAGGAACTGTCTAGGAGCATCTTAAAAATAAAGAAGCTAAGATAAAGACTTTGTAGATTGGATAAAAAAAAATCAAAGATTCTTCTTATGCAATCTGGATTTCTAGATGGTACCTATCCAGTTTTTATCTCAAGCTTTTAGATTTTCAATGATTTTGAAAAAGTAATCTCAATTTAAATGTGCTTGTTTAATTTGTCCTAGCCCAGGGCCATGAATATTATCTTATTTTGAAACAAACATGAATTCTTACAAAAGTCACTGATGTTTTGTTGCCAATAAAATGTGTCAAGTTCTGCATACCCTCCAAATGACCTTCTCTTCCCTTCTTGATCAGACTTCTTGAAAGAAGAGACAACCCTCATTGTTTTATTTTCTTACATACTGTGACTCTTGGGTCCATTTCCATCTGCTATCTACTTGAACCAGTCTACCGGAATTGTGGCTCGAGGATAGGAATCAATTCCCAACTGCCAAACCCAGTGGTCATTTTTTAAGTGGGATCTAATTGGACCTCTGTCACCCTCTTCTGATGTTTTTTTATTTTAATTTTTTTTATTATATTATGTTAGTCACCATACAGTACATCCCCGGTTTCAAACCAATGTAAAGTTTGATGATTCATTAGTTGCGTATAACACCCAGTGCACCATGTGATACGTGCCCTCCTTACTACCCATCACCGGTCTATCCCATTCCCCCACCCCCTCCCCTCTGAGGCCCTCAGTTTGTTTCTCATAGGCCATAGTCTCTCATGCTTCATTCCCCCTTCTGATTACCCCCCCTTTCTTTATCCCTTTCTTCCCCTACCGATCTTCCTAGTTCTTATGTTCCATAGATGAGAGAAATCATATGATAATTGTCTTTCTCTGCTTGACTTCTTTCACTTAGCATTATCTCCTCCAGTGCCGTCCATGTTGCAGCAAATGTTGAGAACTCGTTCTTTCTGATAGCTGAGTAATATTCCATTGTATATATGGACCACAGCTTCTTAATCAAGTCATCTGTTGAAGGGCATCTTTGTTCCTTCCGCGATTTAGCTATTGTGGATAATGCTGCTATGAACATTGGGGTGCATATGGCCCTTCTCTTCACTACGTCTGTATCTTTGGGGTAAATACCCAGTAGTGCAATGGCTGGGTCATAGGGTAGCTCAATTTTTAACTTTTTAAGGGACCTCCACACTGTTTTCCAGAGTGGCTGTACCAACTTGCATTCCCACCAACAATGTAGGAGGGATCCCCTTTCTCCACATCCTCTCCAGCAATTGCTGTTTCCTGCCTTGTTGATTTTTGCCATTCTAGCTGGTGTAAGGTGGTATCTTAGTGTGGTTTTGATTTGAATTTCCCTGATGGCTAATGATTTTGAACATTTTTTCATGTGTCTGTTAGCCATTTGTATGTCTTCATTGGAAAAGTGTCTGCTCATATCTTCTGCCCATTTTATGATTTGTTTATTTGTTTCTCGTGTATTGAGTTTAAGAAGTTCTTTGTAGATCTTGGATACCAGTCTTTTATCTAGATGTAGTATCATTTGCAAATATATTCTCCCATTCTGTGGGCAGACTCAGTTTTTTTGACTGTTCCCTTGGCTGTGCAGAAGCTTTTTATCTTGATGAAGTCCCACAAGTTCATTTTATCTTTTGTTTCTCTTGCCTTTGGGGATGTGTCATGAAAAAGGTTGCTTTGGCCGATGTCATAGAGGTTGCTGCCTATGTTCTCCTCTAGAATTTTGATGGATTCCTGTCTCACATCGAGGTCTTTCATCCATTTGGAGTTTATCTTTGTGTATGGTGTGAGAGAGTGGTCAAGTTTGTTTCATTCTCATGTAGCTGTCCAATTTTCCCAGCTCCATCCATTTGTATTTTTGTGTATGGTGTGAGAGATTGGTCAAGTTTCATTCTTTTGCATGTAGCTGTCCAGTCCACCCAGCACCATTTATTGAAGAGACTGTCTTTTTCCCACCGGATGTTTTTTCCTGCTTTATCAAATATTAGTTGCCCAAAGAGCCGAGGGTCCATTTCTGGGCTCTCTATTCTGTTCCATTGGTCTATGTGTCTGTTTTTGTGCCAGTACCATGCTGTCTTTGTGATCACAGCTTTGTAGTACAGCTCGAAATCCGGCATTGTGATGCCCCCAGCTTTGTTTTTCCTTTTCAACAGTTCCTTGGAGATTCGGGGTCTTTTCTGGTTCCATACAAATTTAAGGACTATTTGTTCCAGTTCTTTGAAAAATGTCCTCGGTATTTTGATCGGGATAGCATTGAAAGTGTAGATTGCTCTGGGTAGCATGGACATTTTAACTATGTTAATTCTTCCAATCCATGAGCATGGAATATCTTTCCATCTTTTTATGTCTTCCTCAATGTCTTTCAAGAGTGATTTATAGTTTCTAGAATATAGGTCCTTTACGTCTCTGGTTAAGTTAATTCCAAGGTAACGTATGGTTTTTGGTGCTATTGTAAATGGGATGGATTCCCTAATTTCTCTTTCTTCGGTCTCGTTATTCGTGTATAGAAATGCAACTGATTTCTGAGCATTGATTTTTGTATCCCTCCACGTTACTGAATTGCTCTATAACTTCTAATAGTTCGGGAGTGGCTTCTTTTGGGTTTTCCATATAGAGTATCATGTCATCTGCGAAGAGAGACATTTTGACTTCTTCTTTGCCGATTTGAATACCTTTGATCCCTTTTTGTCATCTGATTGCTGTTGCAAGGACTTCTAGTACTATGTTGAATAATAGTGGCGAGAGTGGGCATCCTTGTCGTGTTCCTGATCTTAAGGGAAAGGCTTCCAGCTTTTCCCCATTGAGAATAATATTTGCAGTAGGCTTTTCATAGATGGCTTTTATGAGATTGAGAAATGTACCTTCTATTCCTACACTCTGAAGGGTTTTAATCAGGAAAGGATGCTGTATTTTGTCAAATGCTTTTTCGGCATCGATTGAGAGGATCATATGGTTCCTGAGTCTTTTCTTGTTGATATGATGTATCACGCTGATTGATTTGCGAATATTGAACCACGCTTGCATCCCAGGTATGAATCCCACTTGATCGTGATGGATAATCCTTTTAATGTACTGTTGGATTCTATTAGCAAGTATCTTGTTGAGGATTTTGGCGTCCATATTCATTAGGGAAATCGGTCTGTAATTCTCCTTTTTGAGGGGGTCTTTGCCTGGTTTGGGGATCAAGGTAATATTGGCCTCATAGAATGAGTTTGGTAGCTTTCCTTCTGTTTCTATTTTTTGAAATAGCTTTAGGAGAATAGGTATTATTTCTTCTTTGAATGTTTGGTAGAATTCCCCAGGAAAACCGTCCGGGCCTGGAGTTTTGTTATTTGGAAGGTTGTTTATCACTGACTCAATTTCTTCATAATTAATTGGCCTGTTTAAGGAATCAATTTCTTCCGGTTTCAATCTTGGTAGTTTATAGGTTTCCAGGAAGGATTCCATCTCTTCCAGATTGCTTAGTTTATTGGCATATAGCTGTTGATAAAAATTTCTAATAATCCTTCCAATTTCAATGGTGTTCGTCGTGACCTCTCCTTTTTCATTCATAATTTTAATAATCTGGGTCCTTTCTCTTTTCTTTTGGATAAGTCTTGCCAGTGGTCTGTCAATTTTATTGATTCTCTCAAAGAACCAGCTTCTAGTCCTGTTGATCTGCTCTACTGTACTTCTGGTTTCTGCTTGATTGATTTCAGCTCTAATTTTGGTCAACTGCTTCCTCGTGCGTGGATTAGGCCTGTCCCTCTGTTGCTGTTCCAGCTTCTTGAGGTGAGAATATAAAAACTGCATTTTAGATTTTTCTATTCTTTTGAGTGAGGCTTGGATGGCTATGTATTTCCCCCTTAGGACTGCCTTTGCAGTATCCCATAGGTTTTGGACTGTTGTATTTTCATTCTCATTGGTCTCCATAAATTGTTTAATTTGATTTTTGATTTCCTGGTTTATCGAGTCATTCCTGAGCAGGATGGTTCTTAACTGAGTCAGTAACCTCCCGTAACCTATATTCCTGAGCTTGGATTTTTTTGAGTTCAGATTCTATTTTAGTTTTTTCTTCTACTAACCCATCCTCCAATTCACTGATACGTTCTTCTGCCTCATTCACCCTGGCCGTCAGAGCCTCTAGTTTTGACTGCATTTGGCTCATAGAATTTTTAATTTCTGCCAGATTCACTCTCATTTCCGCCCTTAGAGATTCTATATTCTCATTAACATTTTCATTAATACTTTTTTCAAGTCTACACATCATCTTGACCATTGTTACTCTGAATTCCATTTCTGATAATTTGGTTATATCCATATCCATTAGTTCTGTGGCAGAGGCCACAGACTCATTGTCTTTTCTTTGCTGGGGGATTTCTCCGTCTCGTCATTCTGATGAGGAGAGGTTGCGGGGTTCTCCAGAGCCCAAATTATTGACTGGAACCCAGGCCGTGTGCCTTTGTTTTATCGGGATCTTAGGAATGTGGGCTTCTTGATTTTTCAGCCTGCCTTCTGGGGGAGGGGCCTGCCACGTGGATACTCAGGCAACCCTGTTTGGGTAGAGTCTCAGTGTCCCCTGGGAGGGGTGTTGGGGCTGGGCACACTGTGAGCCGGTATTTCCAGGCTTTTGTTCTCTGGCGGCTTTCCCTGGTGGTCTGCTGTGCCTCTTCTGAGAGTCAGAGCAGCAGTAGCCGAATCTCAGCCTCTGTCTCAGAACAGAGGGATCGCCAACCGTTCTCCACTGATGTTCTGGCCGCTTTAACTCTGTTACTGTTGGTGCTTCTCAACCCTGCAGCGTCCAGGAATGTGAGCCCCATACCCATCGTCCCAGCCCTCACTTCCAGGGCCGGCGCATCTCTGTCCTTTGTGTTTCTAATACCACCAGCCACCAGCCGCCCCGTGCGCTCTGAAGCTCCGGCCTTCAGTCTGGTGGCGCGTTCCCCGGCTCACGGTCTCAGTCCGCTCTCTCGCGGTGCCTTCCCTGAGTCTGCCCGCTCCTCCGTGCAGGTGGCTACCGCTTCCCGGCACCCGAACGCGGCGGCTCCCTCCCCCTTCCGTTTATCTTCCAATATCTGTGCGTGGTTTCACGGCTCCCCGCTTCGTACCTCAATACTCAGCGCTGGAGATGTTCATTTGTAGAGATCCAGATGTATCTTCCTGAGTCTCAGGCTGATTCTGTGGATGTTCAGGCTGGTCTGGTACCTATCCAGCTCGACTCAGGGGACCAGCTGAAAAAGAGGTCCCCTACTCCTCCGCCATCTTAACTCCTCCCCTCTTCTGATTTTTTAAAAACCATCTCTTCCCTATTTGATTCATAGAAACTTTGATCCACCTCTTAAATGCACATACTTTTCGGGATCCTAGGCTCACCAGGAATGCCTCAACTTGGGTCCATAAATCCTGAAAATGTTGTGAAAATTTCATTCATATATGTATGTGTGCATGTCTTTTTTTCCCTGCAGAAGGGCCTTCACTGGCTTCTTAGGGATTCTTTTGTCCAAGAAAATCCTTATAAGAGAGCTTACTTGCTCTAATAATTTCACCTGTCATCCATCAGTTGATGTCTTCTGTTTGCCTCCAGCTCAGATAACTCTCTGAATTATTAACTAATTATTGCCTGGACATTGCTTTCTAGGTATCATGTAGACTTCTTAACACATACAAAACTAAATTCATCTTTTTTTTTCCCAAACCATTGTCTTTTTTCAGTATTCTTCATGTAAATTGTAGGTACTGCCATCCAAACATCATCCAAGCTGGAAACATAAAGGTAGCTCTTACCCCTCCTTCTTGGCTACCTCCACTTTTCCCCACTCCTACCCCTATGGTCTTCATCACCCAATCAGTCCCAAAGTCTTATTCATTCCACCTTTTCAATATTTTCTCTGTGTGTCCTCTCTTCTTCATCCCTGGACAACTGCCACAGTTCTCCCAACTGGTTGCCCAGCCCTCAGTCAATTTCCACTCCAATTCATTCTTCATACAGTTTCCAGAAAGATGCAGATAAGAAATAGTTATGAATACATGCAGTAGCTTCAGTGTATCCTGTTGTTTACACTGGCTTGGTAGACTACTGCCTGATGGTGCACTGCTTGTTTTCGTAAATAAAGTTTTATCGGAGCACAGGCATAATTATTCATTTATTATTATCTGTGATTGCTTTCAGTGCTACAATAGCAAAGTTGAGTAATTGAAACAGAGACTGTATGTCCTGCAAAAGCTAAAATATTTACCCCCTGGCTGTAGACTCCTCGCCTACAGGGTCAAGATAAATCTCCTTTAGCATGACGTATCAGGACTTTTTAAACCTGGTCCTATCTCCATCACCTGATACCTCACCATTTCTTCCTGAGCACTTGGTTTCTATTCACAGAAGATTGACTTTTGTTCTCTTTCACGATCCTTCCGTCCACCAGTTGGATGCCTCAAATGCATCTCTGGTCCCTGCTGGACTGGAGACCTGTCACTCCTTATTTCAGTCCAAGATGAGGTATTACCTTGTCCGGTAGCATTTCCTGTATCTTATCTCCCTCTTTTAATTTAATTAGGGGCCCTCTTGGCTTCTATAATGATATCCTTAATAGATATCATTCTATTTCCATATTTTATCATTATTGTTTGTTCCTCCCCCCCAACTAGATTGTGAATTTTTGGGAATTATTGTATCTTTAACTCCAAGAACAGTGCCTTTTCACAATAAGAACTCGGTAATAAATTTTTTGGCTAAAAGAAATAATTTTATATTTAGAAGCAGAACTGTATACTTTTCTAGTCTAGCCCCTTGTTTTATGAAAGTGAAACAGAGTCTGTATATTTACCAAAAAGCACAGAGGAACTTAGTGGCTTATTTGTAATGAGAATCCATAACTGGCTCTGAACTGCACCACTCTACCCAGGATATTCTAGTCCAAAAGAAGAAAAAGGCATTGGGTAATTAAAGTTATATATAGTTATATAAGTATATAACTATATTAAACTATATTAAAATAACTATATTAAACTATATTAAAATATTGTTATATTTTCAGTAATTAATAAATGTAGAAAAACACTAAAGATCTTGTCTCCACTTCTTTGTCCATCAAATGGTCATAATAATATCTGCCTCCAGTATTCCTAAAAGAATGATTTATGACCATAAAGTAATACAGTAAGTATAAAAGTATAATCGTGGCAAATAAGGGAAAGTTTGTAAATTCAATGGTGATAAGAATTTGAATAGATATGATGGTGAATTAAACTTGACTTTTAAATTGACAGAATTTAGAAATCTAGATTTAACTACTATTGTTCTAAATTACAAGTGTGCTCACTTTTTAGAAAAAATGAATATAAAATTTTAGCTTAAAATTATTATTTAAGTTTGTCTCTATATATACATGTTTGTGTTTAATTAATTAAACTTTACAAATCAGTTTGTGTTTAGTTCTTTTCAGTTATGCCCACCTCCCATAACTCAACATATAAATTTAATATTTAAGGTTGAGATGTAAGTTTTCAGAAAGACATGTATAAAGCAGTATGTATATATCCCCTGAATTCCTTGTAGATATTTTCAGTAAATTTCTGTGAAGTTAGATTGAATTTTTATTGGAAAATTACTCTCTCAAATGTAGCTACCTCTTTAAAAGTGAATTTATCACTAGGTTTTACAAAGCATCATATTCATTTTTTTTCTTTTCCTTTTGGCTTCACTTTCCTTCTTTCTCTGAGTTTTAAAAATCGTTCATTATTTCTTTGTCTTCAAGCCATGTAGATCCAGCTAAATAAAATGCCGTCCTCCTTCTCTTCCCCTCATCTTCTCCATTTACCAAAATCCCTTCTTCAAAACTTTGCTGCACCCTCGTTCTGGGCCCTGCACATTGTGTAGCTGCTGCTGCTCTCCAGGTGTTCAGGGCTATCACGAATTCATCAAGCCCTGATTCCTGACTCATTTAACTTTCTCAAGCTGCATCCGAAGCTCCCTAAGGGTGGGGTCGACCTCTTGCTAGATCTTGTGCCCTGATACTTGCCATCCACGCTGTTACATGGTTGGTGCTACACTGATCCTTTAAAAGCCATTTTGATGTGTCCGTTTAATTATACTTTTAAGAATTTTCGTGATTTTAAAAAGTAATAATGCAAACAAAGATGAAGAAAGATACTGCCTGAAGCTGTGACATGGTTCCTCTGATCTTCTTCCACAGATTACAGCTCCCTCAGCTTCGGGTTTGACTTATTGGTGTTCATCATCTTGTACCACAATCTCATCCCCATTAGCCTGCTGGTCACTCTGGAAATTGTGAAATATGTTCAGGCCATGTTTATAAACTGGGTGAGTATTGAAATCAGAAAGTTTAATTTTTTTTAAAGTTTCTAACCTTTATTTCAAACTTCCTCCCTTATATAATAAAAAAAAATTTTTTAATGTAAAGTTCGATGATTCATTAGTTGTGTATAATATATCAGAAAGTTTAAAAAACAGTTCTGTCTTGATCTGTGGCTTTGGTTTTGAAAATCAGCATAACTGAGTTCTGACCATGGGGCTAGTATGTGGGTCAGTTGTGCTTTTGACAGGAAAGCCAAACATTGGTGTTGGCCTGACTCAGCCGTGCTTGGGCCTCTCTGTGTCTCTCTGGAGGACACCATTGTTTTATATCTTTATTCTAACTGAAAGGAAAGATTTAAGAGCCAGTGTCTTAGTAGCAACTGTAAAGAGATAGCCCATTAAAATTTAAGATACTCCAGAGGAGGAGAGTCCAGTAGACTTACAATAGATTTACATTATCTTGGCAAGAGTGACAGAAACAGCTATTCCAGAATCACTTCAAATTAAGGAAAAGATTTCTTAGGGGGAAAACCATGCATTCACTTAAGTTAATACTTAATAACATGTGACTGAATGAATTTTCCAATTTGAATGTATGTGTGCAATTTTCAGTTCTATCTTAAAAGATTTTTCCTGGGAATAAAATTTTTGTTAGATGTCTCACTAAAATGATCTCCATGTCAAATAATTACGATCACTTGAGGGGTACTGTTATTTTTAACAAGCAGAAAATAAGACCGAGTGCTTTTCAATGTATTCTCATTTAATTTTCACAGTAGTGCTGTGAGCTCTGTGTTACGGCTCCCATATTATGGATGTGGAAGCTGCGAAGCACCCCCAGGATCCCACAGAGTGTCTGAGGCAGAGCCAGGATTTGGAAGCCAAGTCTTCCAATGCCAAACCAGTGATACACTGACATTTGTTTCTACATAGCATTGCCTCTCTTGAATTGGCTCTGCCAATGTACGCGAGAAACTAGCACCCAAGACTCTCTAAGTATTCTAGACTTGCCATTTTGAATTCTTTCTCATGTCAGAAGACCAGTGGCGGTACAGTTGACCTGAAGAAATTTTGAGCCTAATTCTGACTGTGTGGCTTGGCTATTTTGTTCATTTCTTGCAGGATGAAGATATGCATTATAAAGGAAATAATGTCTATGCCATGGCCAGAACATCCAATCTTAATGAAGAGCTTGGGCAGGTGAGGGCCCCTTCAGAGACTGGGTATGTGACAGGAACTTTGAAGAAGGTGAATCTAGGGAGAGCGTATCTAAATCGAAGTGCTGAATTCAGCCATAGGCTGTAGTTAATATGATAACCTATATGGAGCTTCAAAGTATGATTTGTTAAAAATATTCATAATGCATCATGGGTTGCAAGTAGAATGGACCTAATACAGGTTATTAATGTGCTTATGAAAGAGTAGAAGGGCTGGAGGAAAAGCTTCAGCTAGCTCTCAAGTTGTCAGCTTTCAGGGAGTCCCAGGAGATTGGGGACCTGCCACTGGTGGCCATGCTCCTGCTTCCCTAAGGCAGATGAGGCATAGGAAAGTATCTGGAGCCTGCTGCAAAATTTCATACCTGCCTAATTAATGTACCCTCAGGCCTTTAGTCCCTACAACACACTAGAAAGGGGCAGAAATGATGCCCGGTTACCAACAGACAACTGGTTCCCTTCTAAATGGCAGTGACACCATTACAAGTATAGATTGTTTTTTTTAAAACTCCCACAGTTATTTGTCAGTTATACCCCAGTACAGCTGGAAAAACCCAACTAACTCCCACAGTTGTGTGATACTTGACAGGAGGAAGACTTCCGTTTGTTATTTTTTTTCTTAATTACTTTTTGTTCTTAATATGATTTTACAAGATTATAATTTCCCATCTTTCTTTTTCTTTTTTTTTTAATAAATTTTTATTTTGTTATATTAGTCACCATACAGTACATCCCCAGTTTTTTTGTTTTTGGTTTCTTTTTTTTTTTAATAATTTTTTTTATTATATTATGTTAGTGACCATACAGTACATCCCCAGTTTTTGATGCAATGTTCCATGATTCATTATTTGTGTATAACACCCAGTGCACCATGCAATATGTGCCCTCCTTACTACCAATCACCGGCCTATCCCAATCCCCCACCCCCCTCCCCTCTGAAGCCCTCGGTTTGTTTCCCAGAGTCCACAGTCTCTCATGGTTCATTCCCCCTTCTGTTTATCCCCCTTCATTCTTCCCTTCCTTCTCTTACCGATTTTCCTATTTCTTATGTTCCATAAATGAGTGAAACCATATGATAATTGTGTTTCTCTGCTTGACTTATTTCACTTAGCATAATCTCCTTACACAACATTTGCAGCAACATGGACAGGACTGGAGGAGATTAATTTTCCATCTTTCAATTCATTGGAGGCAATATGTAAATTATGGTAAAAGCAGAATTTTGGGGTTAATTTTCCTGGAAGTAAACTCTGATTTCACCCATTTACAAGCAACATCACCATGGGCTTTGTAGGCAACATGCTGGCCTTGACTCCTCATCTGTAAATCAGGCGTGATCATATAGCATCTACTTCAGAAAGTCGTTAGGAGGACTGAATAAGATAATGTATTTGTGATATACTCAGCACAGTACCTAGTATGAAGAAGGGATTTAATTAATGCTAGGAATTTAATTATACCCAGGAATTTGCATATATGCTTTTTGATTTAGGGTCACATTGTATAGTATCATTTGAATAGTGAGTTCTCAGTAAATATTTATTTTAGAAGGTTTCTGGTGCCTGGAAATGCCTGATCTGAGAACATGAACAGCCTTTTTACCTTGGACAACCAAAGACGAAGGAAGATGGAATCATCAGCGTTCTAGCAACTTTTCTGCTCATGAAAATCTGATTACTTGCTAATTCTCTAAACATATGTTTTCTGTTGACAGTTGGGAAAAGATCACTTTATTCACTTTGCCTAGTCAGTTGACTCTAGCCTGTTTAGGGTAGTAATTAAATATAATAAAACTGGCTGTGGAACTCAAGCTTTAAAAATTAATTGTATTGTTTATGTAGGTAATACATAAAGATGAGGGCAGAAATCAATGAAATTGAAAACAGAAGACAATAAAGGGTTTAATATTCAGAATATATTAAAAAAACTACAACTCAACAGCAAAACCACAAAAATCTAATTTAAGAATTGCCGAGGGATTTTAATAGGCATTTCTCCAAAGAATATATATAAATGGACAGCAAGCACATGAAAAGGTGGTCAACGTTACTTATCTTTAGGGAAATGCAAATTAAAACCACGTTGAGACACCACTTCAAACCCACTGGGATGGCTACTACAAAACAATAAGAACAACAGACAACAGGTGCTCACGAGGACATGGAGAGGGTGGAACCCTGTGCACTGCTGGCAAAAATGTAAAATGCTGCAGCCACTGTGGAAAACAGTGTGGTGAAACCTCAAAAAATTAAACCGAAGATTATCATATGTTCCAGCAATTCAACTTCTGGATATTTTCATGAAAGAACTGGAAGTAGGGACTCAACCAGGTATTGTACATAAATATACAATGTACAATGTAGCAGCATTATTCACAATAGCCAAATGGAAACAACTGAATGTCCGTTAATAGAGAAATGGTTAAACGAAAGATGGTATATACATACAATGGAATATTATTCAGCCCTGAAAATGACTGAAATTCAGAAACATACCACAACATGGATGGACCTTGGATCTCGCACTAAATGAAACATGTCAGACACAAAAGGACAAATAGTATATGATTCCACTTATATGAGGTACCTGGAATAGTCAGACTCATTGAGACAGAAAGCAGCATAGTGGTTACCTGGGGCTGTGGGAGAGGAGAGAATGGAGAGCTACTGTATTGTTGAGTTGGTAGGAGGTTTCAGTTTGGGATGATAAAAAAGTTCTGGAGATGGATGGTGGTGATGGTTGCACAATTATGTGAATGTGCTCAATAACACTTAAAAATGGTTAAAATGGTAAATTTTATCTAAGTACATTTTACCACAATAATAAAAAATGCTCTAATACTGCCTCTTTCCCTTTTTTATTGAGTAATTGACATATATGATTATATTAGTTTCAGGTGTACAACATAATGGTTTGATATTTGTAAATATTGCAAAATGATACATCTAGTTAACATCTGTCATTGTATATAGTTACAGAGTTCTGGTGATGAGAACTTTTGAATTTGCAATTTAGTATTTTTTTTGAACATGCAATAGAGTATTATTAACTATAATCACCATTCTAGACATTATATCCTCAGGATTTATTTATAACTAGAAGTTTGTACCTTTTGACCCCCTTCACCCATTTTGCTCACCCAGCACTCCCTGCCCCTAGGAACCACCAATTTGTTCTCTATAGCTCTGAGTTTAGTTATTTTTCTTTTTCAGATCACACATGTAAGTGAGATCATGTGGTATTTGTCTTTCTTTGTCTGACTTATTTCAAATAGCATAATGCCCTCGAACTCTTTTCATGTTATACAAATGGCAAGATTTCTTTCTTTCTTATGGCCGAATTTTGTGTGTGTGTGTGTGTGCGGGCGCATGTGTGCATAATTATGTATCATTATATTATATATATACCACATTTTCTTTATCCATTCATCCATCAACAGACACTTAGGTTGTTTCATCTTGGCTACTGTGGATAAAGCTGCTATGAACATGGGGTGCTTATATTTTTTCAAATTAGTTTTTTTCATTTTCTTCAGATAAATACCCAGAAGTGGATTTGCTGGTAGTTCTGTTTTTAATTTTTTTGAGGAGCTTCCATGCTATTTTCCATAGTGCTTGCCTCAATTTACATTCCCACCAACAGTGCCCCAAGGGTTCCCTTTTCTCCACATCCTCTCCAACACTTGTTATTTTTTTGTCTTTTGGTAATCACCATTCTAACAGGTGTGAAAGTGATATCTTATGGTTCTGATTTGCATTTCTGTGATGATTAGTGATGTTGAGCATCTTTTCATGTGTCTGGCGGCCATTTGTATGTCTTCTTTGGAAAAATGTCTGTTGAGATCCTCTCATTTTTTAAATTGGATTGGTATTTTGCTATTGCATTGTATGAATTCTTTATATATTTTGGATATTAACTCCCCTTACCAAATATATGACTTGCAAATATTTCCTCCCATTCATTGTGTTACCTTTTTATTTTGCTGGTGGTTTGCTTTGCTTTGCAGAAGCTTTTTAATTTGATGTAGTTCCACTTGTTTATTTTTGCTTTTGTTGTCTTAGTTTTCAATCCAAAAAATCCTCACCAAGATTCATGTCAAAGATCTTACTACCTATGCTTTCTTCTAGCAGCTTTATGGTTTCAGGTTCTTCTATTCAAGTCTTTAGTCAATTTTTAGTTAATTTTGTATATGGTGTAAGAAAGTGGTCCAGTTTCATTTTTTTTGCATGTGGTTGTCCAGTTTATTGAAGAGACTGTCATTTATTTATTGAATACCATTTTTTGAAGAGACTGTCCTTTCCCCAATGTATATTTTTGGCTCCTTTGTTGTAAATTAAATGACCATAGGTGCATTGGTTATTTCTGAGCTCTCTATTCTGTTCCATTGATCTTTGTGCCTGTTTTTATGCCCAAACCATACACTTGGACTGTTATAGCTTGGTAATGTAGTTTGAAATCAGGAAGCATGATGCTTCCAGCTTTGCTCTTTCTCAAGATTGCCTTGGTTATTTGGGGTCTTTTATGGTTCCATACACATTTTAGGATTGTTTGTTCTAAACCTGTGAAAAATGCCATTGGAATCTTGATAGGGGTTACATTGAATCTGTAGTTTGCTTTGGGTAATATGGACATTTTAATAATGTTAATTCCTCCAATGCATGAATGTGGGATATCTTTCTATTTACTTGTGTCTTTTTCACTTTCTTTCATCAGTATATAGGTCTTTCCCTTTCTCAAATTTATTCCTAGGTATTTTATTCTTTTTGATGCAATTGTAAATGAAATTGATTTTTCTGGTAGTTCATTATTAATGTTTAGAGACGCAATATTACACTATATGTTAATAACTAGAATTTAAATAAAAATTTGAAAAAAATTGAAATTAAAAAAAGAGTGAACCATAATGTAAACTATGGACTTTAGCAATAATGATAAGGCAGTGTAGGTTTATTGATGTACCACTCTGGGGCAGGATGTCAATAGTGGGGGAGGCTATGCATGTGTTGGAGCAGAAGATACATGAAAACTCTATACTTTCCATTCAATTTTGGTGTGAACTTAAAACTGCTCTAAAAAATAGTCTATTTTTAAAAAATTCAAAAATAAAAAAAAAATAAAAAAACCAAAATGCAATAGATCTCTGTATGTTTATATCCTGCAACTTTACGGAATCCATTAATTCTACCAGGTTTTTGGTGCAGCCTTTAGGGTTTCCTAGTGTAAAATGTCATCTGCAAATAGTGACAATTTTACTTTTTCGTTTTTAATTTGGATGCCTTTTATTTTTCTTGCCTAATTGTTCTGGCAAGGATTTCCAATGCTATGTTGAATAAAGTGGTGAGAGCAGGTACCCTTTCTTGTTTCTGATCTTAGAGGAAAAGCTTTCAGCCTTTCACCATTGATCATTGGTGTTAGCTGCAGGCTTGTCATATTGGCCTTTATTATGTTGAGGTTTGTTTCCTTTAACCCCACTTCATTGAGAGTTTTTATCACAAATGGATTTTGAATTTTGTGAAATGTTTATCTGCCTCTATTGAAATGGTTATATGGTTTTTATCCTTTATTTTGTTAATGTGGTAAATTCCACTTGATTATGTTGTGTGATCCTTTCAATGTACTGTTGAATTTGATTTACTAATATTTTGTTGAGATTTTTGCATCTGTGTTCATCAGGGATATTGGCCTGTAATTTTTTTTCTTGTGGTGTCTTTGGTTTTGGGGTGTGTATATCTATCTATATATCTACTTAATGTTTTCTAGAGACTTTTGATGAGATGTGGCAAAAAAAATGAACTTGGACTTCTGATTTTCTTAGGTTTGATGGCTTGACATTTACTTTGTGTATTAACATAGAATTTTACCTGCAGTGTAAAACAAAGAAAAGAGAACCTCTGAAAGAAGTATAAATATTAAAGGTAGAGTTCTCATAAGCTGAACTTCTTGTTTCCTAAAATTTCAAAGATTTTGAGGATTTGAAGAGAAAGAACTTGATTTTGTCTTTGCTCTCTAAATATAATTTATATTTATGTTGTTTATCATGTTTGTTTTTTGTTTAGGTAAAATACTTATTTTCTGATAAAACAGGAACCCTCACTTGCAATATTATGACATTTAAGAAGTGTACCATTGCAGGTATAATTTATGGGTAAGTGTTCTTATTGCCATATTCTGTTGAAAATTCTTGTTTTTATCTTAAGAAATTAATTAGCCTTTATTTACTTCAAAACTTATATGAATTTCTAATAACATACCTATATCTGAATGAAATTAAAACTTAATGTGACTTAAATGGAAATTTGCAGTTGTTAAAAAATATGGTCTATATCTGCTTTTATATGTGGTTAGAATTGCTAAAGCATTTTATATCTATAGTCTTAAAACCATTATATTTCCTCCCTTATTTTCCCTCAGAAATCAGTCAGACAGAAGTGATATCGATTTAGAAAAATTAAGGTAACTAAACAACATTCTTTTCTACTTTGCCCATGTTCCTTTACCCCCACGATGGACTTCTTATCAGTACTGGAGTCCTGATATATGATAACACAGCTGTCCCTTGTCCAGACCTCCAAAGGCAGTTCCCAGAAATCTCCTCTGGATAGATCTTTCTCATGTGATAGTCAAAGAACCCAGAAACCAGGCTTTGATTTGTTGCTTTTATTATTACTCTGTCTTAAATTCTGTATAACTACATGGGATTCAACACAAATTTTGGCATTTTCTAATGCCATTTTGCAACTTGAGGCCTGAGAGGATTATAATCTGACAGCACTTTAAATATTTACTATACAGTTTACCCTTGAACAACACAGCAGCTAGGGACGCCGACCCTCCCCACGCGGCTGGAAATCCATGTATAGCTTTTAACTCCCCAATTAACTACTAAGAGCCTACTACTGTTGGACCAGAAGCCTTACTGATAATATAAACAGTTCATTAACACATATTTTGTATATGTGTTATATACTGTGCTCTGACAATAAAGCTAGAGAAAAGAAAATGCTATTAAGAAAATTACAAGGAAGACAAAATGCATTTACTGTACAAGAAAAATCTGTGTATCAGTGGACCTGCACAGCTGATACTCACGCCGTTCAAGGGTCAGCGGTAACTCAACAGACTTTATAGTGTAACTTACTGAAAACAGAACAAGGAGCTGTGTGTTCACTGGAGGGCCATTTGATTGTTGAACTGGCACCATCAGGAATTTTGGTTACAGTGAATCTTCTCCGTTCTTCCTCAGTCTGTCACCCTCTGTCATCTCCGAGTGCTGCGAATTTAATGACCCCGAATTATTGCAGAACTTTGAAAATGGCCACGTAAGTCTGCTATTTTCACACAAAGTCAGCAGGGGTAATGTAACATAACTTTAAAACGTACGTATGGTTTATTAAAAGGTATAATTTTCCGAGCCAGGAAACAGTCTTGAATTTTCTTTTGATGTTAGTAAACAGTGGATTTCATACTGATATTAGGAGGGGTGTGCTAAACTTGTTAGTGTGAATGAATCCAAATATTAAAAAAGAACATTTTACTGTGTAGCAATCTATGTAAGAAAATCTCTAAACGCTTCTAAGCTATTTGGTTCTATTGCATGTTACCTATAACTTCACTTACCAGTTTTAAGATACTGGTCTACTTGATTAGAAATCTTGATCTTCTCAAAAATAAAAGTGATCTTTTAAAGCATGAAGCTGTACATGCCCTTCCTTTACTTAAAAACCTTCAGAGAACTGCCCTCCCTTAAGATAAAATCCTAATTCATTACTGTGACTTTCTCTCCAACCTCATTCTGTGTCCTTGTTCCCCTTGCTCAAGATGCTGGAGTTACACTTGTCTTGAAGTTCACAAACCTATGCATCTCTCACCTGACCCGGGGCCTTTGGGAGTGCTAGTCCCTTTGCCTGTATGTACCACAGTCACATGTCAATGAACACAGCTAACTCACTTTTCCATGTAGGTCTTAATTTGAATATTATCTCCTCGATGTATGCCCCCCCCGCCCGATCACCTCCCTAAAATAGGCCCCTCTTTTCTCTGTGACAGTCCCTATTTGTTTCCTCCAGCTTTGAGAAAGCCTGTTTCCCCAGTGATAATAGATGTTCCAAGAGAGCAGAGTCCTCTTCTTCCCGGAGTCTCCCCATGCCCGCACTGTCTCTGCCTTGGTGGTCACTCTACGAAGACATTCTGAGTGCACCATATGGTTTTTAGTCAGTGCCCGACTCTCTGTACTTGAGGTGAAGCCACAGTTGATACAAATCGCGGACTATATATGACTCTTACGTCACTGGTGTTGGAAGAGACTCACTAGCTCTGTGCCTTTTTTATAGCCCACGAAAAATTATATAACGGAATTTCTTACCCTATTATGCGTGTGCCACACTGTTGTTCCCGAGAGAGATGGAAAAAATATAATCTACCAGGCTTCCTCCCCAGGTAGGTGCTGTGGGCTCCTAGAACACCTGGTAGGTGATGAGCCCTGAGAAGAGGTGCTGCTGCCACGGACCCCTGGATTGCTCCTTCCCCGGGGTTCTCACAGGTCACAGGTATTCATGGTACGGTGCAGGTGTGAGCGGCTCTGCAGCTCTGGGGCTCTGGCTCCCTTCACCCCCAAAGACTGCCATAAGGAGACTGGTGGGGAGGGCTCTCTGAGCTGGAGTCAATGGAACATGTACTTATAACCAGGAACAAGGCAGGAGTCGGATGGAGGCATTGCAACATGTCATGGAAGTCCTATTAATGGCTTGTAGAACAAAACCATAATGAGCACTAAGAAAGAAATATATCCTAGCCCCATTGAAAGAGGCCTATTTAACCAAATTTCCTCTTCTACGAATGCCTTCTGGTACCTCAGTAAGTGCATTTGGATCCCAAAAAGCCAAGTTTAAAAAAGAAATCATGGTATTTTAGTGCTGGAGAATGGAAATCTGTTTTAAATTAAATTCGGTATTAATATATTTGCACAATCTCCATTAATACAGACTTTTCATTGACAGATGAAGCAGCTTTAGTGAAAGGAGTGAAGAAGCTTGGCTTTGTTTTTACTACAAGAACGCCAACCACTGTCACTGTAGAAGCTGTGAGTAGTGTCTTACGTACTTTCTCACAGTTTACACGCCCTTCCAGAGAGACACAAGTTGTGTAGTTGAGCAGAGGCGCTCTGGAATCACAGTGCTTGGGGTCCCCGCTGGACTCACACCTTCCCAGCCATTGTTCTTAGGCACGTTCCTTAACTTCTGTGTTGGCCCTGGTCTTCTTATCATGCATGTCATAAGGTTTTTGTGAGGATTAAATGAGTTAATATATGTAAAGTTATTGGAATTAGTGCTTGGAGCAGATAGAGTGCTCAGTAAAAGCCATTTAAAAACGTTGGGAGCATCAGATCTTCAAGAAATGTACTATTTTTTATGAAAAATTAAAATTTTTCAAACTATTTTTTGGTGAGTTCTCTTGTTATGTTGATACAAATCAACATTATATGTAATATATATTATGTATATATTTTTCTTGTTTTGTCTTGATGACCACTTACCACAAGCCTTTGATATTATGGGGGAATAACTGAAGCAAGGTGAAGATTTTTTTCTAGTAATAATGCGGTGGTTAGGGATGTCTACTAGACATTCAGTCCTTAGCAGAATGGACTGATTGATTCATCTTTATATCTGTAGTACATGCCACATGGACAACTCTCAAATTATTTGAAATTCTATATTGCCTTATTGGTGAATTGATCATGGCTATAGGAAGTCAAGAGGCTGCAACTGGAAAAATTTAGAAAAGAATGCAGGTTTTATTGACATAGAATTTTATAGCATGTCATCTCTTTCCATGTTGACCTCTTCAAATTATCTAAGGACTAAGGGTTTTGTCTGATCTGTGCGTTTTTATGAAAAGACATTTGTTTTCCCATTTTGGTCTGTTGTCTCGCTTACTCCATATACCTTGGCAACATGGGGGTGTTCATGAAATGTTTCTTGTAGTGTTGATTTTATATTGCAAAGAGGTTGTTTTCGTCTTAAATCTGCACTATGAGAAGTACTTTTGCCAATAGTCCCCAGTTTGCAAACAATGTTCTTGCCAGAAGAGGGCACCATCATTTCATCAGGTTTGCAAGGACATTTCTATTTTAAAAAAGATGTGTAGTTGTAGGGTAGGTAAAACATGTTTCTGATTGGAAGAGTGAGCTATTTTACAGGATGAGTACTTTTTTTTCCTCGGGTAAGAAGATGTTGTCTTATCTTCCTGTAGATGGGAGAAAACTTAACGTTTGAAATTCTTAATATCCTGGAGTTTTCTAGGTAAGATACTTTTCATTCTGTTCATGTATCTCCCAGGGCTCCTTCTGTGACTCTTCAGTTGAGATTTGTTAATGCAAATCAAAACTTTAATGTAGAATCATGAAATTCTAGTTAGCTTCCATCCACTCTTTAATCTGAGCCTGGTGTTCACTTCTTTCAGCATCATTAGGCCAAATCCATTTTTGTAGCTGAGAAGGTCTCCCACACCTCTCCTTCCTAACACTTGTCAGAGTCAGACTTGAGGTTTACATCTGGGTTACTACTTACTGACTGTGTTGCCAACTCGACTCTCAGTTCCAGGAGGGCAGGAGTCACCTTCTGTGAGAATCTGGTATCCAGTAAGTGCTAATAAATATTTGATGAATGGATGAATATTGAACATTATTTTTCCAAATAAACCCAAAACTATTTCTTTAAAAAGAGATAATGAAGTAATTCCTTTTTTCCCCCCAAAGGAAACAATGTGCGTCCAAATCCTTCTGTCCCCGTAGACTTCAAAGGGCCTCCTGTTCCAGCTGCTGTGGCCTGATCCCCAAAGCCTACTGTAAGGATATTGGTGATGGTTTTATTTTCACTGCCCTGTTTTGACGACTCACAAAGTCCCATCTCTTAGACCATCTGAGAGCTTCTTATGTAGAATCTGAAAAATTAGAAAAGGAGGGAGGAGTTAAGATGGCGGAGGAGTAGGAGACCCCTTTTTCAGCCGGTCCCCCGAGTCGAGCTGGATAGGTACCAGACCAGCCTAAACAACCACAGAACCAGCCTGAGACGCAGGTAGATGCATCTGGATCTCTACAAATGAACATCTCCAGCGCTGAGTATTGAGGTACGAAGCGGGGAGCCATGAAACCGTGCACAGATATCGGAAGATAAACGGAAGGGGGAGGGAGCCGCCGCGTTCGGGCACCGGGAAGCGGTAGCCACCTGCACGGGGGAGCGGGCGGACTCGCAGTCGGCACCCGCAAAACAGCAGACTGAGACCGTGAGCCGGGTGCGCGCGCCACCAGGCATCTCACGGAACACGGGAACACCGGAATCCCGGTGCGCTCACCGGGCATAGACTGAGACCGGGAGCTCCAGGAGCGCGCGCGGGGCGGCTGGCGGCATTAGAAACACAAAGGACAGAGACGCATCGGCCCTGGAAGTGAGGGCTGGGATGCCGGGTGTGGGGCGCACATCCCGGGATGCTGCAGGGTTGAGCAGCACCAACAGTAACAGAGTTAAAGTGGCCAGAACATTAGTAGAGAATGGGCCGCAATCCCTCTGTTCTGTGGCAGAGGCTGAAATTCAGCCGCTGCTGCTCTGACCCTCAGAAGAGGCAGAGCAAACCGCCAGGGAAAGCCGCCAGAGAACAAAAGCCTGGAAATACCGGCTCAGAGAGTGCCCATCCCCATCCCCCCTCGCAGGGGACACGGAGACTCTACCCAAACAGGGTTGCCTGAGTATCGGCGCGGCAGGCCCCTCCCCCAGAACACAGAAGGCAGGCTGAAAAATCAAGAAGCCCACAACCGGGGGCGCCTGGGTGGCACAGTCATTGAGCGCCTG